>NC_051176.1:8690066-8990066 GCF_013339695.2 Rhipicephalus sanguineus | reverse complement strand
TCGGAAAGGAACACGCGCCCTCTGGCACTGAGCAGTTCACGTGGTGCTCCATGTCGAAGGACGAAGTTCCGCAAAATGAAGAATGCGACTTCGCGCGAAGTAGCGGCTCGAAGTGCTACGGTCTCGGCGTAGCGCGTGAGGTGACCGACTCCTACAATTATCCATCGGTTACCCGAGGAGCTGCAGGGCAGAGGACCATATAGGTCTATGCCGACGCGATCAAAGGGACGAGCCGGACAGGGCAGCGGTTGTAACTAGCCAGTAGGCCGCTGGTGAACTTTTCGTCGTTGACATGCTGTGCAAGCTTGAACGTACTGGCGGACGAAGCGATACATTCCGGCCCAGTACAAACATTGTCGTAGCCGAGTATACGTCTTCAGCTCACCGGCGTGACCGTTATGAGGTGCAGCATGAAAATATTCGCATATTTCAGAACGCATGTGCCGGGGAATCACGAGTAGCCACTTGCGACAGTCGGGTAAATAGTTTCGCCGATAAAGGGTGCTGTCATGCACAGCAAAGTGAGCGGCTTGGCGACGAAGCGTTCGAGAAGAGGGTGTAGTGTTTGGGTCGTCGAGGAAGTTTATTATAGCTGAAAGGGATGGATCCTTTCGCTGCTCGACCGGCATGTTAGCGACGTTGATGGGAGACACGGATGCAAAGAACATTGATGCGGAGGCCACATCGACAGGCATCGGCGATCGTGAAAGCGCATCGGCGTCAGAGTGCTTCCTGCCCAACCGGTAGACAACGCGAATGTCGTGTTCTTGTAAGCGAAGCGCCCAACGCCCGAGCCGTCCTGACGGATCTTTTAACGAGAACAGCCAGCAAAGGGCGTGGCGGCCATAGAGGTAAGGACGAAGTTTGACGAGAGCCCAAATGATGGCTAAACCTTCCTTCTCTGTGATGGAGTAGTTTATTTCTGCCTTCGTTTAAGTGCGACTGGCATGCGCCACAACGTACTCGTCGTAACCGTCTTTCCGTTGCGCTAGGATTGCACCGAGTCCGATGCCGCTGGCGTCCGCATGTATTTCTGTAGGCCCTGTGGGGTCGTAGTGACGAAGGATCGGTGGTGAAATTAGTAGGTGCCGTAGTTGCTCGAAGGCTTCGTCACACGAGGTTGACCATGCGGAGATGCCGTTGCTCGCGGTATGCAGAGTGGTCAGTGGCGCGATGATGCTTGCAAAATTATGCACAAAACACTGAAAATAAGAGCAGAGCCCCATGAAGCTGCGGAGTGCTTCAAGAGTAGTGGGCTTTAGGAACTCTGCGACCGCGCGAAGCTTGGCAGGCTCAGGAAGAACACCATCCTTTGATACAACGTGCCCTAATATTGTTAACTTACGGGCAGCAAAACGGCACTTTTTGATGTTCAGTTGGAGGCCTGCAGAGGAGAGACAGGTCAGTATCTCACCCAAGCGAATGAGGTGCGTTGGAAAATCGGCCGAAAACACGACGATGTCATCAAGATAACAGAGGCATGTTTTCCACTTGTAGTTGCGAAGGATGGTATCCATCATACGCTCGAAGGTTGCGGGCGCGTTGCACAGGCCGAAAGGCATGACGGTAAATTCGTACAAACCGTCAGGAGTGACGAACGCTGTCCTTTCGCAGTCATTTTCAGCCATAGGCACTTGCCAATAGGCCACGCGAAGATCCAGAGACGAGAAGTACTCCGCGCCTTGTAAGCAGTCGAAGGCATCATCTATCCGGGGCAGCGGATAGACGTCTTTGCGAGTGATCTTATTCAGCCGACGGTAATCCACACAGAAGCGGATTGACCCGTCCTTCTAGCGTACTAGGACCACATGAGACGCCCAAGTACTGTGGCAGGGGCGAATGACGCCACGCTGCAGCATATCGTCGACTTGATCGCTAATGACCCGTCGTTCGGCGGCCGACACGCGCACGCGGTATGGGCGCTGGCGTAATGGAGGGTGGGAACCAGTGTGGATGCTGTGAGTGATGCTCAGCGTACGTCCCAAGGATGGTTGGTCGCAATGAAACGATGACCGAAACTTTTGAAGGAGGACGAGGACTTGGCGGCGGTATGGATTCGGCAGATCGGCGTCCAAGGCGGCTTCGAGAACGTCTGACGACGGCGAAGGCAGTGATGGTGAGGTGCAATGCTCGGAGTAAGTAAGGGCGTCGAGCAGATAACAGGGCGTGTCATCGGAAGTCTCAGGAATGTGAACTGGATCAATGGGCTGAACACGACCTAGTGATTCTCCGTGCAGTAAGGTTACGGGGTGCTTAAACGGATTGCAGACAAGCATAGATGATAAGCCGGATGCAGACGGCAAACGGGAGAGGTATAGCCCTCCAACGCAGAAAAATAGGCGACAGCGTAAAAAGTACGGTGGCGTCTGTCGCTGCGGAGCAAGATACGGGCACAAGGACCGACGTTTCGGGCGCTACTTCCGTGTCGGATACAACAGTGAGCTTTGCGGCGTTAGTTGCAGAAGGCTCGGGCAATACGGATCCAGAGAATGGGAAAAACGCCACTTGGGCTCGGGCACAGTCTATGATGGCACGATGTTGCGACAAGAAGTCCCAACCGAGGATGGTTTCATGGGAGCATGAAGAGAGCACGAAAAGTTGGACAACGTATAGAACGCCGTCAATGGCCACTCTTGCGGTGCACGCAGCATGTGGTGCTACATGCTGCGTACTTGCAGTGCGCAGCAGCATGCCAGATAGCGGCGTGGTGACCTTATGCAGTTTTCTACAAAGATTCTCGTCTATGACAGAAACGGCAGCCCCCGTATCAATAAACGCTATTGCGGCAGTTCCTTCAACTATAACGTCCAATATATTGCGCTGTGCAGGCCTTGTAGAAGTCGCGGAACTTGCAGTTCGTGCCTGCGGAACTGTAGCAGCCCTCGCTTGACGATGGCGACGTCGTAAGGGCGAAGGCGAGCGACGACGTGGGGATCGATGGTTGGCGAAAGGACGTCGAGGTAGCGGCCAAAAGTCGGGGTTGGAACGCATGGCATTACCGGTATCATCATGCGAATAGCCGTAGCCAGGTACTGCAACAGTTGGATTAGCAGAAGACCGATTGCAGAAGCGTGCGACGTGGCCGGCGAAACCGCAATCGAAGCATATGGGCCGGTTGTCACGTGTGCGCCAGGGGTTGTGAAAATGGCTTCGAGGTGGAACTTGAGGCGACAAAGGAGGAGGAGATGTTCGTGGTCGCATCGCGGCAGGAAATGCGACGGTTGGATGCGCAGGTCGCGCTGCGACTGCAGCATAAGTCAGAGGTGCAGTGACGGGAGCGACTCGGCAAGCTCCTTGCGGACGGCCCTTCTGATAGGATCAGCCAGAGGTGTGGCAGGCTGTACAGGGCGATCGCCCAGCGGAAGCTGGCGCGCCACCTCTTCACGAATCAAGTCCTTAATCTGGCCGGAGAGTGACATATCGGACGCCGGGTTGGCGGCAAGCGTGAGCCCCGAGAGCGAGTGGGCAGGTGCAATAGCGGCGCGCGCAGGGACCCTTTGTCGACGTAACTCATCGAAGCTCTGGCAGAGCGTGACGATGGCCGCAACAGAAGTAGGGTTTCGCGCAAGAAGCACCTGGAAGGCGTCGTCCTCGATGCCTTTGAGCATCGAGCAGCACCTCCACCAGATGTCGTAAGACGATTTATTATCAGACAGCGACGTCTTAAACAGCCGAGGTAGCACCGGCAGAACACGAAGGTAGATCGCGCGCACAGCAATAACAGACGCAGAAGCTATTCTTTCTCTTCCTCACTACAATTGGAATAAACTACCAAGCGAGGTTGTAACTGTGCGCGATCACGACACATTTGTTAGCAAATTAAACGAGATGGGGAATGTCGAAGTGTAAAATTTTGTAGCTTTTTTTCGTTTAGTTTAGTTCCAATATTACCTGTAATATTGCATGCCTTGTTTCATGCCTTACTGCGTGCTACATTGCATTACCATGTCTTCTTCGTATGCACAGTTCTTGTGCTTTTTAGATTTTCCTTTTTTTTCATGTTCTGGTGTAAATATTTTGTTTGTAACCATAACCCTACAGTATTCTAACTACCCCCCCCCTCCTGAGCCCTTAGAGGGTATGCATGGGCCCTTAGGGTAAATGAATAAATAAAAATGTTTACGAACAGAAAATTTGCGATACATTCTGTAATTATGCCAATTTTAAAACGTTTCCGCGGTGCTCGCGTTGATAAAACATGTGTGAGGCGCAACTGCTCTGTTCTGTGTCTTTTTCATTCTGCCGATCGGTAGTGGAAGAGAACATGCGAGTGAAACGTTATAGCGCAGCACGCGACCTGGAATTTGCAAATAATTTTTAAAGTCAGCTAGAAATCGCGCGCTCTCTTCTCGAGAAATGATGGTGTAATCCAGCATAGAGCACTGCATGGGCCGTGATTTTCGGCCCGGGCCCGGAACTCGTTCAAGTTTACTCGCCCGAGCCCGGCCCGGTGATTCAATACGCGACCCGAGCCCGGCCCGAACCCGAGAAGAAATTTCGCCTACCCGGCCCGGCCCGGCCCGACGGCAGATCAGGCCCGACAGAGGCCCGAGCCAATAATATAGATGGTGTTGCCAGAACATGGAATCTACAGCAAAGTGTTTTGAGCAGCAAATATCTACGCTTTGTTGGCGAATATTTCGCTAACTATTCTACTTTAACCTACGGTAATTTCGTGTAAAAAGGGGCTCACAGTGGCAAGAGTTGAGTGGACATACTGGGTGTACAATGAGCGTTAGTTCGGCAATGGTATACTATAACTTTTTTTCTTTTTTTGCTAATGCAATGGGGATCATCAAGAGCATTTTGTAGCAGATATTGCATCAGGGAAAGTGATTTGCAGCATGAGTTCAGTTTCGATAGCAAGTGCAATAAAAACAGAGGAGACAGAGAACACAACGCTGTCATTGCGCTCTTTACTGAAACTTAAAACATGCTCTAACGACAAAGCCTATCATGCACCTTTCTGGATATGTAACACGTCTTCAGCATGGTAGTACCTTGCCACAGCAAGATGGAGAAAGAAATTAGCCAAGTTTATTACCGTGCTGTATGTACACTACCCTAGATAAAAATTATAACGAACCGTGTGCACCACGCGCAGTTTTAGAAATACGTATAGGCAGCTGAAAGGACGAAAAAAGTATTTGTGGTAGCATTCTTTTCATATATCACACCACTGCTACTATATACAGTCCGTAAGTTTTTGTGGCATATTTCATAGTTTATTTCTTCACGTGTTGTTGTGCAAAAATCAAATTATCTAGAGATTCCGGCTTTAAGCACGCCATCCACCGTTGTATCACATATCCTGCCACGCTCGCACTGCAAACGTTAGCTGCCAGTTTCTCGCACTGCAAACGCTAGCCGCATGGGTGCACATCTGCCTTGCGAAATGTGAAGGCGTCGGCAGTCGTTGTTCTTCACTTCCACCACTGGAGCAAATTTAGAATGTCTTTGTGGACCTCTGCAGAATGAACGTGCTGTGCAGCTTATCCCTTCATTTCTATCGTTCCCGAACGTCGTGAAACTCTTCAGTGTCACCTATAAAACTCCTCTTTGAGGGCTTCTGCTTGCAGTTTTCACCAGTGTATGTTGTGCGCGGCTTGCACCGTGCTCTTCTTCTCTTCCGTATCATAATGCTTTATGCCTTCCTAACGATGTTGTACTGGTAGAAGGTGACCACAGCACTATGCGGGTAGGACAGGCACGAGGTGGACGAAGCGATTTCGGTCTATTTTTGGTGTTCGTTACAGTTTGGCAATAAAGACGCGAATAAGCTTCTCGACGCTTACTCGTTGGATGCCTAAGGTTCGAGGTAAAGGCACATCACCCGGCACTTAATTCGTGATTGTCTTTTTTCAAGCCTGATATTTCATCAAGCGAATATATTTTGCCTAACGCGTTATGCTGTTTGGACCTAAGCTATTCCTGCACATTCCAACGGTGTTGTGGCAGTGTCATGTAACTCCCACACTATACCTGTACAGCGCAGGGGACCCAAACACGCGGCCCGTGGGCCTCTCCCTAAAGACCCGCGGACCGCACATGACTGTCTTCGTCCCAATTCTTCATTTTCTTTATAAGTATGTTCTTAAGCTACACAGGCATGACAGGTCTACAGCTTTTTGTCGTGAGGCATCCCCTGCGGCCACCATGTGTTGATACCTAACCGTGAAACAAAACTCTATATGTCAAAATCGGCGTCCTGATTTTAGTCAAGCTGAAGATAGGTATCGATATGGTGTTGGAATCCTGCCGCCAAATACCCTTCAAACGACCAATATGTGACATATTATGGGAAAGCTCTTCTTTTAAATGGCAATGTTAGCTAACATTTGGCACGACCTAACCCCCCTACCACCCCCCCCCCCCCGCGCGCTATCAGCTGCGTTGCTGTCCTGGCGCTTGCGGGAGTAAATTTTCCTGAATGCGGCCCTTTAGCTTAGGTAGGTTTGAGACCCCCGATATAGCAGAAAAAGGCGAAAGTTCAAATGTTAACGAATTGGGCGCACCAAGCAGGCTGGGCACGTCCATGTCGCGTCACATGACCACTGGGGGCCGTGACGAAGCCGCGGAAAACGAATGTCTGTGTATAGGAATTCTATATAACGAGACTCCGTGCAGTCCTTTCGTTTTAGTGGAGGGCTGGAAACTTCAAAAACGTTTCCTCACTTTGGAGCTCTATGATCCCTCTTGCGATAAGTTACAGGCATATCTTTATTATATTACATTTATTACTGCGATTACAGAATAGCATTTCGGATTCAGAATCATAACGAATGCAAATAAAGCACAGAATAACGACATCTTAACTATATAAGAGCCTGGTATATCTACTTTTAGCACGCCCGTTTAAGATAAATCAAGTAGCCCCATATGCAAGGAGCAAAAGAAGTTCAGTACTTGTCTCCAATAAAATTTCTCTAACTAGCTTGCCCCACATAAAAAAAGAGCGTTTATTTGGAGAGAAAATGTGAAACATATGGTTATGTATGCACAACTTATGTGGAACAAACATGCACTAGAGAGAAAAACAATTTCTCTATTATCAGTAAATTACTCTTTGGCAATTCCTAAATCACCACGCTCGCCGGGAAAAGACTCTTAGTAAGTAAGAAAACGCGCAAAAAGGTAAATGCGGGTGGCTACGCACCCATTAAGTTCGCGCAGCAGACACCGTGACATCTTAGATACTGACGGCGTCTAATAGGGCCCACATAGTTCCTAATAACTAAAAATGAAGTACATTGACCTCTGAGGGGGCCATAGACTTAACATACCAAGTTTCAGGAAATTTTATAGAGCCAAGGTCCCCAAATGCGGCAAATACAGTTTGAAATCCATGGCGTCACGCTCGGAGATTTCGGCGCGAAATTAAAAAAATGGAATTTTGACCTTGATTTTCTTGTCTGATAATAAACTCATGATGGTGAACTGTAGTGCTTCACTATAGTGTCCATTTAAAAGCGCAGCAAAGTCCAAGCCCGGCCCGACCCCAGCCCGCCACCTCAAACCCGGGCCCGGCCCTAAGCCCGGAGCTTCAGGCCCGAGCCCGGCCCGAGCCCGGCCCGGGCCCGCCGTGAGAACTACTTTACCCGGCCCGGCCCACGGGCCGGGCCGGGCTCGGGTTTTCGGGTAGGCCCGAGCCCGTGCAGTGCTCTAATCCAGCATGACGGCGTCATCAACACAAAGTACACGGCCATTGGCCGATTTGAGCATCGTGAGCTGTATTGTTAAGCGGCTTCCGCGGAATGCCGCGACGTGCTCGCTCGCGACCACACTGAAAGTAAGCGCGCGCGTTTAAAGAAAGAACGGGAAGTGTTGAAGGTCCCCATGACGCGCGGACGAAGGGACTTCGCTTCTTGCCCCTTGCTGATACGAAAGGAAAGCGCACGACAGGTCCTCGCTCGTACTTGACTCTCTTGCGGTAGTCGACTCGTAATGCTCATGCACTGAAGTCATTCGATGATTTCTCCAAAAAAGTGTTCCCTTTAAGAGCTGGCGAGAATATGTGCCTGAGGGACTACGCCAGACGTGCAACCGCTTTTTTTCTTGCAGCCGCACTGGCTGCATCCAAATAACGAGTGGGCATGGTGTCCTCACACGGCTTTCTTCTCTTTCATATCTCCCATCTTCTAGTCTTTTACGCCTATCATCCCACTGATATGAGTAGCTGGCCAGAGCGATGATCTTCCAAACAATGTCGCCTTGGTTTCTCCTTATTAAAAGCGTTCACTTCATGCTGCTTAAATGTGAATTCGTGACGTTTGAGAAGTATGAAAGAAATAATAATTGGAATAGGGTCATTCCACGCCAAACGTCCCAGACATTGCGCTCGACCCTCTACAATTGTATTGTAAAAAATTGTGGACGTTCATATCAGTGCACTATTTGCCCTCGGAAAGTATTTTCTGGCAAAAAATTTTGCTTGTCTGTTACAGTGATTTGAATTTTGCCGTAGTGGGCGAAACATAGGTTGCGAAAAAGTACTAAAAAAATACAATACTTTACGGAATGCATTAAATATCTGTTGTTTACTTGAAAAGGAATGGCACTATCTTATTATCGCCCATTGACGACCACTACTTTGTCTCACGATGTGCTTTGGGGTGAAGCAATGCTGCAATTCTGCGCCCATTTTGAGTATTTTTTTAAAAATTCTAAGAATATTACACACAAAATAGGACTATATCACATGGCTGGATAGTTGGCAGAAAGCGTGTCAAAAAGTATTGAAGTCGATGACCGAGTAGTTTCGAAGTGGAAGGGGCGCAAACATTGAAAAATGTGTGAAATGCTCCACGTTCAGGCACATGTAGAGTGGTGATGCAGTCCAAATAAAAATGCACGCTTGGTCTCGTTGGGAAGAGTAAACAAAGGAGATTTATTTGTGAAAGTTTAATCGGAGTGTTTTTTTGTTTTAGGCGAGAAACAAAAATTTATGTTGATCGTTCGCGGCGTGCCTGGGCGCGGGCCCGTAAGTGCGCTTCACTGCGCCGCCACTGTTCCTTGGGGCAACGGAAGTATGCAGCGCCCACGCGGCTGGCACGATCGTGTGCTGCTGTGAGTTTTCACGTTTCGACACGCATTCTTTGGCTTTCCGCAGTGCCGCCGACGAAGTGTCACGGAAAACGAGTGATGGTTCGTTTAAAATATATTATTATAAAATAAAAGTGGCTAACGGGCACCGGAAATAGATTTATAATTCTTTTTTATGGGCAGCTCGCTTGAACGTGACTCGCGCCATTCGTGCCTCGGAGCCGAATCGTGCTACGTATTCTTACGATCGGATCTTCGGCAGAGGTGAACTTTGCTCCGGTGATCGCGTCGCCGAGCGAGCACGCGGCACTCGAAAGTTCGTCTTTCGGCCGCATCCCTTGGCAGCGCGTAAGATAAACATTGCGAATGGTGAGTATATTGCTATCGTGTCATATTTTAGACGGAGAGCCTGTACAACGGAAACCGAAAGCGATAAATGTATAAAAGGACGAAGCCGCCTTAAAGGCGGCTTCGCCCTTTTAAATGTCTATCGCCTTCGCTTAGTAATCGCAAGTCGATTACTAAGATGAAGGCATCGCATGCAGCGTGGCAGAAAGTTGAGCTCTCAGCAAGGTTTGAGTCTACAATCTCCCTCAAAGGCACGCGCACGTGTCACCATTTCGTGCCATCATCACTGACCACTCTTAATGCCGGGCTCACCACCTACTCAGCAACACAGGCATTTCAAGTGGCGAAGAGCATACGTTGGCAACGGAAGTAAAAACTGCAACCTCCGCAGAGATCGAAAACACAACCCAAGCTCTGCGTCTGTCGCACGTGTGCATGCAGTGACGTGGCAATGAAATCGTGCTTCTGCCTTTAGTGCCCTTCCGAAATATTCTGCCAGCCATATACACTGTTTGCAAGTTTTCACTGGCCTGTCAGAGCGCCTCTGAGCGGAATGCTCTCGTGTGTGTGTGGTTGTGATTGTTTTTTTTCCCTTATAACTTATTTTCTCTCTCTCGCTTTAAACCCCCTATTCCCCAACCCCAGTGCAGGGTAGCATACCGGATACAAACTTCTGGTTAACCTCCCTGCCTTCCTCTGCTCTTTCTCTCTTTCTTTTCAGCAACGTGAAAACTCACAGCAGCACACGATCGTGCCACCCGCGTGGGCGCTGCATACTTCCGTTGCCCCAAGGAACAGTGGCGGCGCACTTACGGGCCCGCGCCCAGGCACGCCGCGAACGCTCAACATAAATTTTTGTTTCTCGCCTAAAACAAAAAACACTCCGATTAAACTTTCACAAATAAATCTCCTTTGTTTACTCTTCCCAACGAGATCAAGCGTGCATTTTTACTTGGACTGCATCACCACTCTACATGTGCCTGAACGTGGAGCATTTCACACATTTTTCAATCTTTGCGCCCCTTCCACTTCGAAACTACTCGGTCATCGACTTCAATACTTTTTTGACACGCCGCTTACTACCAACTATCCAGCCATGTGATATAGTCCTATTTTGTCTGTAATATTCGTAGAATTTTTAAAAAATAATTAAAATGGGCGCAAAATTGCAGCATTGCTTCACCCCAAAGCACATCGTGAGACAAAGTAGTGGTCGTCAATGGGCGATAATAAGATAGTGCCATTCCTTTTCAAGTAAACAGCATATATTTAAGGCGTTCCGTAAAGTATTGTATTTTTTAGAGTATTTTTTTTGCAACCTATGTTTCACCCACTACGGCAAAATTCAAATCACTGTAACAGACAAGAAAATTTTTTTTTTCAGAAAATACTTTCCAAGGGCAAATAGTGCACTGATATAAACGTCCACAATTTTTTACAATACAATTGGAGAGGGTCGAGCGCAATGTCTGGGACGTTTGGCGTGGAATGACCCACCAGCCTCAATTTCGCACGCGAGAGCCTTGGCGCCGGCAGGCCCTGACGTTCGGATTCACAAGGCTTCTAATTCCTAAGTGCTTTTGCCCATGGGTCAGCCGGCTTCGCTATTGATGTGTCCCGCATCTTGATTGGCTGAAATATTCTCTTAGGAAAATGTTTAGCGTAACACGTTTTTGTGAATACGGGCCCAGGTCACCGAACCGAAAAGAAAAACGCACAGTCTGCATCGGATTCAGCGCACTGTTACTTTGATCTGGTTCGCAGAAATAGTATGTCGGTTGGGCAACCAGCTCGGTAACTTGAAATTAATTCTCCCTCTTGGTAGCACGCTGTACATCGCTACTGGGCAGTCAATATAGGGAATCTTTTGTATGGTGGTAGAATAGAATAACATCCTGGAACATCGCAGACAGGAACGGAAGGTTTTCAGAGGAGTTTTTTTTGGGTTCCTAAACCTAAACGCGAACGTACGTCCCGCGCATCTAGGTTTAGTTTATTTTGAAAACCTCTCATTTGTCACTTGTATTCAAAATCGGCCAATTACCGAATAAAGCGACCTGTCTAAAATATAGTAAACATTTAAAATGATTAAAGCTTAGTCACCTTCCTGACCTTCATGAGTCGAGGTCGACCAAATGAGCCAATCGTTCTCTATAAATACCTGGTGAACAAGATAACCAAGTCAGGTACTCTCAATATGTTTCATGTTTGACCAGTTCGACTGCTATTACTCCAAGGCGGTTAACTCAAATTGGTGACGTCACAGGTTCTGAGAAAATGAATCCGCACGCTCGAACAAAAGAACGTGCGCCCAAGAAAAAAAAAAGCCGATCTTGTACAGTGCACACGGGAGCGCGCACCGCACACGGCCATCAGCGGTGCCTTCATCACTGGTGACGCGCGACAGCAACATAACCAGTCCGCAGGGGAAATGCGCACAGCTGTGTGTACATGCGCAGTTCGTTTGCGCACTGCTTATGTTATTATCGCGCGATATCAGTGAGCGCCTTCGATGAAGGTGAGCTCAAGCGACGCAGTCTCGTAGCTAAATTACTGCGCACGATATAGGAAGGCGTCACTTTTAAAACTGTGCGGCACGCGCTCCCGTGTTCACGTTAACCGTGCTCATGACTCTACAGGCGCGCGATTTTTTTCACCTGAACGCGGGGGCGTCTACTACCGAGTCGGTAAGCGCCGTATAACGGAGCGCAGCGGCGAAATGAGCGAGAATACGCGCGTGCGCGCAAGGAGCAGTCCTGTGCAGCTGTTATCTGCTAGGATGTTCCGGCAACCGGACACTACCCCCGCTTCTTTAGAGCACCGTTCTTGTCACCTTTTTTTTCTTTTGTGAGCGCTGCCTTCGAGTCGTACAGAAACTTTCAAGTGGTGGCACGGGTGGTGGATGGGATGTGGCACACACCTGCTGAATATACGACGTGGGTATCAGCATTTTTTTTCTTGTTCCTGTGGTTTACGCAGCACATTCCCGAGGCAAAAAGGATATCTGCTGCTGCAAGCCAAAAGCAGGACAAAACAATCACAACATATCCACGGGGTGAATGATGATGAGTGGGGCGAAACTCCGGAGGGAATCATCGGTAAACCGTGAAAGTCTTCCGGGAAATTCGCCCAGTACATCATATAAAGAGTGTGAAACACCGTGTATATATTAAACATCATCTTCAAAGGTGCGCTTAGTGAACACAAACGACACAAACGAAAAAGTACAGGACAAAAGGCAACGAGCGCACACTACCAACTGGTTTACTGTCTGAAAAAACGTAGCCCCAAGAAAGGGCTGTGTCAAACGAGCATGCGCAGATGCTCATAAGAAGGCAAACGGGGCAGGGCGATAATGAGCAGGGGGGGGGGGGTATGGAAGAAAGGAAAAGGTGAAAAAGGCCTTTATATGTCCAAAAAGAGGGTGTCCCAATCGGTTCTTGCGTTACACCGGTTTTATCAGATTTGTTTTTGGCAGTGGGTAACCGTGAGATGTCGGATAGTCTGCGCGAAATTGTCAATAACTCATGTTTCCGATATGTCGATGACTATTTAATTTGCACCAAAATAACCAAGAAAGACAGACTTACTCCGCAGAGTGTTGTCAAGTCATCTGAAAGGGCACATAAAGGGTTGGAAGTCACATTTGAACTCCCAGTGGAAGGTAGATTGCAGTTCCTTGACTTGGAAATCGAAATGGGGGATCAACGTACAAAGTGCTCGGTGAGAAAGGGCTTCTTCCTTTCGATTCGGGGCATTCAAAAATAATTAAAAGAGGAATCGCAACCACGTGCCTGAAGCAAGCCCTTGCGAAATCATGCCACCACAGGGTAGAAGAAAGCGTGGCAACCCAAATTAAGCGAGTTCAGAGCTGTGGCTATCCTAAAGCAATGATTACACAAATTTGTGAAAAGCAGCTAGGATAAATAAAGCGCGACCCTAGCGTAGCAAAAGTACCTATAGATAAAAGCAAGAGGCCTGTCGTTTTGCCATACGTAGTACACAATCTTTCACATAGAATGAGGAAAATCGCTGCGCGACACGATACTAACGTAATCTTTTCAGCTCCGCAAAAGCTGAAAAGCCTGTGCAAAAAGGTCAATACAGGTCAAATGACCCAATTTGCGATGGTAAGCACAGAGACAGGTTCGTAGAGTGCACAAAAGGGGTGGTGTATAAGATACCGTTATCGTGTGGCAGGTCGTACGTCGGACAGATGGGACGATGCCTTAATCTAAGGCTAAGAGAGCACCGGTACGCTTGCCAGCAGCTAGCAGCCGCTAGTAATTTAGCGGCACATTGCAAGAAATGTGCATGTAAAGCCTTCTTCGAACGAACATCTGTAGTAGCCCGCTCCGAAGAAAAAACGGTCCTAGAAATTTCAGAGACATTGAAAATTATGGAAGAAGGCCAGGAACCTTGTGTTATTACCCCTTCAATCGTCCTTACAGCGGCTGAGGTAGATTTTGCGAAAATTACAAGCTCATTTTGATTCGATCTTCCTTCTTCGGATCGCGTTCCCTCCTTACCCTCCTTTTCCACCCTTTCCTTTCTTCCGTGCCCCCCCCCCCCCACCCTGCTCATTATCGCCCTGCCCCGTTTGCCTTCTTATGAGCATCTGCGCATGCTCGTTTGACACACCCCTTTCTTGGGGCTACGATTTTCAGACAATAAACCATTTGGTAGTTTGCGCTCGCTGCCTTTTGTCCTGTACTTTTTCGTTTGTGTCGTTTGTGTTCACTAAGCGCACCTTTGAAGATGAATCAACACCAACTAGGCCACCTTATAGCTCTTATTAAACATCAAACTTTTATTGTACTCTTGGTTTACGTGGTCCCTTCATTATCACCGCTTTGTGATCGGTGAAATGCAGGGGAAGTGTCCGTTCCCGAGCGAAAGAGAAAGCGCGCCAAGAGCGAGCGCCTTGTCTGCCTCCATCCGGCGATGAGCGAAAGAGAAAGCGCGCGAAGAGCGAGCGCCTTGTCTGCCTCCATCAGGCGACTCCGAGCGAAAGAGAAAGCGCGCCAAGAGCGAGCGCCTTGTCTGCCTCCATCCGGCGACTCCGAGCGAAAGAGAAAGCGCGCCAAGAGCGAGCGCCTTGTCTGCCTCCATCCGGCGATGAGCGAAAGAGAAAGCGCGCGAAGAGCGAGCGCCTTGTCTGCCTCCATCAGGCGACTCCGAGCGAAAGAGAAAGCGCGCCAAGAGCGAGCGCCTTGTCTGCCTCCATCCGGCGACTCCGAGCGAAAGAGAAAGCGCGCCAAGAGCGAGCGCTTTTTACGATCGCAGGCATCTAATGACATGCGCCATGGATGGATGGATGGATGGATGCTATGAGCGTCCCCTTTATAACGGGGCGGTGACAAATGTGCCACCAGGCTCGAAAAAAAAAAAAAAAAAAAAAGAACCAACAACCTTTACTCTTTTTTTTTTGGCGTTGGCCTAGTGTCTTTACTTCAATTAAAACTATTTTACTCCAGAAGAAAAAAAAAAAAAAAACGTTAAGTTTTCAGCTCCGTTCTGTGCCCTTTACGGCAGAATGTCCTTATTTTTTTCCCATTATTTATTTTTGTCCTTTCTCTCTAGTTTTCTGCCACCAATACTCTAACCGTCTCTTACTTATTTCAATCGCGGGTGTGTTCAGCTTTCCATTGTCTCTAAACCCCAAGGCGTCATGTAGGCTCGTGCCCAAACGTACACCTGGGCGGATATCTCCACATTCAATCAGAACATGCTCCGCCGTTTCCTTATCTTCCCCGCAGCACGTGCATTGTTCTTCTTCTTTACTGAATCTCGCTTTATAACTACCCGTTCTAAGGCAACCCGATCTCGCTTCAAACAGTAAAGCGCCTCTCTGACTTTTCGCTTAACGCTCTTTGTTGACATACTGCTTACACTACCAGCCGTATATTTACTAGTCAGCCTCCTAGTTCTTTTTCTCCACTGTGTGTCCACGCTCTTCCTATACAAGTAACGGAACTTCGCATTATACAAGCGCCATCTGTGATCTTTAAACAGCAACTCTGGATGGATGCTATGAGCGTCCCCTTTATAACGGGGCGGTGACAAGTGTGCCACCAGGCTCGACAAAAAAAAAAAACCTTTACTCTTCTTTTTCTTAGTGTTGACCTAGCGTCTTTACTTCAATTAAAACTACCTTACTCCAGAAAAAAAAAAGTTTTCAGCTCCATTCTCTGCCCTTTACGGCAGGAATGTCCTTATTTTTTCTAATATTTATTTAGGTCCTTTCTTTCTAATTTTCTGCCACCAATACTCTAACCGTCTCTTACTTATTTCAGTCGGGGGTGTGTTCAGCTTTCCATTGTCTCTAAAACGCAAGGCGTCATGTAGGCTCGTGCCCAAACGTACACCTGGGTGGATACCTCCACATTCAATCAGAACATGCTCCGCCGTTTCCTTATCTTCCCCGCAGCACGTGCATTGTTCTTCTTCTTTACTGAATCTTGCTTTATTACTACCCGTTCTAAGGCATCCCGATCTCGCTTCAAAAAGTAAGGCGCTTCCCCTTGAATTATCGTAAAATGCCTCCCTCTAAGTAATACATGTAAGTAATACAGTAACTCTAATACATGAAACGCCATCTAGTGAGCAATTCATTAAACTAGAGCTCTAAGAAATACACAAAACGCCATCTAGTGAGCAATTCATTAAACTAGAGCTGGCTACATACATACTACTACTACTACTACAGAGGAGGGAACGACCCACACCCTAAGGAGCTTCGCCCCTGAAAAGCAAGAACAAAAAAAAATTACACCATCTGCCACTAAAGGGAACCATGTGGGGATGCGAAGCAGCGCATGGGTCGACTTAAAGTTCCGTTCATCACGGGCACCTTGCCCGATGTTAACGCGTCCTTCAAGTGGAGCACATCATGAAGTCACTGTAGTTCCTGTTGCTGTTAGTCGTCCCGAACTCTTGTTGGAGCACAGCACGCGGGTTCATCGCGCGTCTGCACAATATTGTTCCCCGACGCCATCACGTGATTGCTGAGAGAGTGTAAGGGCAAGAGGCCACAGCGTCTTACCCAGCCCCTTACACAGGCCCGAATGCGCTAGCGCGTGCCAGCGCGTTCTGACTAGGATACAACGCGTTGGTTCATCGCGCGTCTGCAGAATCTCGTTCCCCGACGTCATCACATGATTGCTGAGAGTTAAGGGGGAGAGGCCACAGAGTCTTACCAGCCCCTTACGCAGGCTCGAACGTGCTAGCGCGTGCCAGCGCACATGGTTCCCGAGCGGACGGTCGCCAATGGAAGGACGGACACAGCCCCGAGCAAAAGCTGCTTCGCATCTAAAAGCAGGTGGGGTTGAGACCGCTTGGCATAACAGCCTGGCAGACGAAAGCTGCACTGGACTGTTCATTGCGCGCATGCGCGTATTCTCGTTCATTCCGCCACTGCGCTGCGTTATACGGCGCTTATCGACTCGGCGGTCGACGCTCCCGCGTAAGAAACTGGTAAGAGTGACTAGAAATGCTTGTCGCAGTGACGTGCAGTTTAAAATCGCATCACACAAACATGGAAGAATTTTGTGAGCGTGCGTCCCTATTGCAAAAACCAGCGCCGTACCAGTACCCCCAGCGTGATACCAGTACGTTTTTTGACACTGGGTCGCACTGGGAACACTGGTATACGCTCGGATTCACTGGGACTCCAGTAAACGCACTGGGAAAGAGCTGGGTAGCACTGGTAGGGGCACTGGCTTTGCCGCTGTGACGCTGGCGCTCACTGGGAAGCGCTGTAGACGCTTTAATTCTCACTGGCGTGTGCTGGCACATACTGGAGCCTGCACTGTTTCTGCCAGTGCCACGCGCTGCTTTCAGTATTGTGCGCGGTGGAATGCTTTGGTATCATTGAATATCGAATGTTTGATTCGATGATACCGCTAGATGCTATCCTAACGGGTTCCAAACATGTGTCAGAAATTCTAGCGTGGCAGAGAAAGACGATGAGATACGCACTATTTTCATGATATACGTGATAAATGAAATCACGGTCACTTTTAATGTTTCCCTGTCGAATGTGGAGAAAAATATGTTAATAACCAAAAGCAGCCAACACTGATCATTTTGCTTTCTAGCACGCTTTTTTTTATTCATGCAGTGCCAATAACGTTGTTGATTTTTGCGGAGCACGTAGCATCAATGAATACACATTTTGTGCATGCCACGCATATACATGAGTTTTGCATCCGTGATCTGTTGCGGTAATGACTTCATATGGTAACGTTTATAAGTCTCGAGGCGTCGGTCTGAAGATACAGAGCAAATCGTTACATCGCCGTGCAGTTGGCAAGAAGTAAATGAGCTCTGGCTTCGCGACCTCTCCCAATGGAGGCCAGAAAAACAGCCGTCGTTCAATATCGCCACACCGGAAAGGCATCTCGGGCAATTCTTCCACTTCCACTTACTTCAGCTATACGTTAGGTAACAGTTCAAAAGGTTCCGAGGCCAAAATGCAGAAACTTCAACCATCGCAACTCATCTGTGTCGAGATCGGTCCCACCGAGTGCGGCTCCCAGCGAGTGTTAGGCCAAGCGTACCGGCCGAGTCCGTCGACATGCCACCGGCGCTTCTTGGTTTAAGCACACGCAATTCGAACGTGTAAGAATTACTATAAAGTATAGTCTGGACATCCGTAAACCTAAAATAACCATTTTTTCCTGTGTACGGTGTCCGCACAAGGAGCGATGACCATCGATGCGACGCGCTTTCAGCAAATTTGAACGCAGGCTCCCCGAAAGCAGCCGGCCGCACTCGCCGGTGCTTCTCTGACTCATACGTCTGAAAACATGCGTGTCAACTGGTACGCGTTAGTGAACTAACACACCGGCATCCTTTTTCAACGAATTGTATTTGTTGTTGCTGAGCGGTTTTACAGTTGTATGTATCGATCGATAGAACTGCAAATCAGAATACAGGCACGCCCGCCCCGCCGTAATATCGTCGCTCGGGCGAGAAAACTACTCCGTATGAATTCATGTAGGCGCGTGTAACGAGTCATCATAAAGCTCGTGTACATGTTTATCATTAGCAAGGGCGAGAAACGGCTATTAAAAATCGGCAGTAACAGCCGTCAAATTGTACCCTGCTCCTCGATCCATTTGATGTTTTTGGAGTTAAGACGGGAATTCTTAAAGAAACTTGGCGCTCTTCCCATTTTGGGCATTTCATTCATTGCCGGCAACCTTTAGTTTGTGTCTAATAAAGAAGCAAGCTTGATTTAGAAAAGAACATCGCATCTTCCTTGGATATACGAAATCAAAATATGAAACGAAACGCTGTCTTGCTGTATTGACTAGCCATTTTACAACAATATCAGCATGTTTCAGCGTGGCGTAATCGTTCGTCTGTAAGACAGGGATGTCCCATGTCACCGTTACTGTTTGCTTTGTTTTTAGAGCCCCTGTGTAGGAAAATCATTAACAGTGATCAATTAAGAGGTTTCCGGCTGCAGTCCTGTGAGGTACGAGTGCTTGCATATGCGGATGATGTTGCTTTTATATGTACCGACAAGGAAAGTGTGAAAATAGCACTGCAGATCACGCAAAGTTTTTGCGACCAAACTGGTAGTTTATTGAACACAGACAAAAGTTTTGGATTATGGCATGGCTCGTGGCAGCGGACACCCAGTGTCTATGAGAAACTGCAGTGGAGCACTGTACCCAACAAATACCTAGGGGTACCACTAGATAGATATAAAGAAAATACGCAGTTTTGGAGACACAAGGCGGATGAAATGAGCACAAAGAGTTTAAGCTGGGGTGGGCGGAATTTGTCAATATTTGCAAGATCCAGGTTATGTAAAGTTTTTTTGGCAGCTAAAATATGGTACGTTCTCCAGGTTCTCTACTGCACAAGAAGTAATATTCAGCGTTTTCATAGGATATTTGCAACATTTGTCTGGAATTCTCAATACGAGCGAACATCTCGGACTAATCTTTTCCGGAAGGTCAGAGACGGTGGGTTGGGGTTAAGTCACCTGTTCTTGAAACAGGTGGTTAGTAGATTTTTATTCTTAAGAGATCAGCAAAAACCTTTCATCCGTACAATTATTCAGGTCATGTTACCGGGAGCTATACCAGAATTTGTTGTCTCCACCATGGACAACGGTCCGTATAAAATATCCCGCTACTTATGCGAGGTGGTTTCTTCCTATAGGTTTCTTATAAGTAGATTTTCTATTGAATACTTAAGTAACGTTCCCAGGAAGCGCCTACTGAAAGACCTGGTAGACATAGTTTTTCCAGTTCCCCTTTACAGAACCATTTATGGGGAGGGATCGGGGAGGGACGTCCTGAAACGCGTCAAAAAGATGTTAGTTCCACCTGGGGTTAAAACGTTTTTCTTTAAACTTCACACGGGCACACTACCTGTGAAAACATGGCTCGAACAACGAGGCATGTTTGTGCCGTGGGGAGTGAATTGTCTTTTGTGTAACAAACCAGAAACTGTAGAGCATGTTTTTATTGACTGTTGGGACGCTGTTTTTTATTGGGATGTGCTGCAGAGAACAATGAAGAAGGAACTGCCAGTTGATGCCTACGGAATTCGTTTTCTGCCTGTTCGTGGAAATAATGTCCCTTATGACCTCTTCACGCTTCTAGGTCTTTATAGCATATGGAGGTCACGTATGGATATACGAAATGCTGAGCCACAAGCGCGATCGGTTAACGCATATTTTGTTGAACAGATCACGAAGCTCAGAGAAGTGCTGGAGCACCGAGGGGCATGTGGTGAAATGATTTGTATATTAGATACACTGAAACAGTTAAAAGTTCATAAGTAGATCCAGCCAGCCTTACGCGTGCTGGTGGGTGATGTGTGGCACATGTGTATATCTATATAACGTATTAACATTGCAATAAAGAAAAAAAAAATCAGCGTGGCGTAATGGTAGAGTACTCGCTTGGAGATCCAGAGGTGGCGCGTTCGAATCGTCGTGGTGGAGGCTTTTTTTTTTCTTTTTTTATTGCACTAATCCTTTCTATATGGCTTTATTTACTAATATATTTATGTAGAGCCCGTAGGCACCGCCGTTTTACGCTTGAGTACCCAGCGCCTCCCAGTAAAACGCCGCTCCAGCGGCCCAGTATCCAGCGCGACGCTGGGCCCATATTCAGGCATGGCACTGGACGCTGGTACCCAGTGGCGCTGGCTTTTCCAATAGGGGTGTTAAGCATGGAATAATACACGAAAAGCACATGCGCCTGCATGGGACGTGCGCCCCATTACTCTGGAAGCACACAGTAGGTTCTCAGCGTACGCGACACGAACGACATCACATTACACGGAGAATCACGAAACAATGAGTATACTTATACAGACCTCATGGCCGAACTGCGAAGTCTAACAAAAATAGCGATTTTCCGGAGCCTCGGAAACAACGCACTGGACGTCTAGCGCAATAGCCGAATGCATAGCTGCAAACGTCCAAACCTAAGTGGTCTTGTGTTACTAGAAAATACGCATCATGCGTCCATATACCTGCATATAGATACTGCGACAAATTTCCGTAGTAATTTAAAAAAGAGGTGCACTGCAAACCGTTTCACACCCTTATAGGTGTATTTGCGATAAAACACCTATCGTACACCCTTTTTTTCTGTCAATATTATCCGAAAGGGTGTAATGTCTTCTTTGCACACCCTTCGCACACCCTTTTTTCATTTTTGGGTGTACAATGGGTGTATGTTCTGTTAAACACCCATGGGTGTTCTTTGGATTTTACACCTATGGGTCAATTCACGCAGTGAATTGACCCATAGGTGTAAACAGGTATCGTTGTACTGCTGAATGCAATAAACTGAGACACTGAACACCACGGGCAACGCCTCCTGAAACCACGGGTCACCACCCTGTTCGACAGAGCGTCTTGGCACAGGATACTGTTTCACGAGGCACCTGAGTGTGAAGCTACCTGCTCGTGAATCAGTAATGGTTCACAATGGTTTGCTAAGCTTGCCACTAAATTTTCATTCTTTTAGTAGTGCATCACAAGTCTGCTGTAATTACAAAGACGCATGTATTTTGCCTACTTTATTAGGCAAGTGGTAGTGAAAATAAAATATAGCATTGTCGTGCCTGAGGTTCTGAATGCAGTGAGTCAACTGATGTTACTTATTTTGAGCTCACATATATTTAAGCCTTTACATCCCGATTTATTTTTGAGAAATCGTTTCCAAAATAATTTTATTTATTGCTTGATTGGATTGACACGTTGAATGAATGCCCGAAATACATTCGGAATAATATATGTATTTGTTTAGCATTCATAAGCATTTGTTCAGTTTAGAGATAGTTGGCTTCACTGCACTGTGATCATCGCAAACACCTCTCCTAACGCTTAATCTATAGCATACATATACAGTGAAATCTCGTTGACACGATTCTGCATAATACGTTTTTCAGCCTAATACGTTCTCCTTTTTATTTCCTGCCAACATCCCTTGAAAATATTGCATTTTCATGCGTTTAATACCATCACACTTTTGCCAAAACTGGATAATACGACCGCGAAAGTGGATCTTGACCGATATATCGAGAAATCCTGCGTTTATTCTTCGCTATGACAGCTCCCACCGCGTTCCAACAACTCACGATCTGCGCGTAGCAGAGCCGCTGAGACCACAGCAGCATCAGTTTAGCGGCGAAAAGATCGCTGCCAGGCGATCTTTTCTTTGAGATTATATACATACATATATATTGCCGCTTTGTGAGGGCCCCCCGTCCAGTGAAGGGAGACTTTAAGCCCTGCTTGTAGTCATGCAGCCCTTACTGTGTCGTCGCAATGCTTACTGCGATTCGAATACACTGTGTAAAGCATAACAAAACATAACACTGCCGCAGAAACAAAGCTGCGCCCACGCGACCCAACAACGGCCGGGACGCCACCTCCTCGGCCGGCGCAGCCGCCGCGGCCGCCGCGCGTGCGCAGCGCGCGGAACAGCTCTATCACCACGTGACTTATGCAACGCGCTCAGACATGCCGCCGGACTCCATCGTTTTCTGCGTGTGTTGTGCGTCGCCTCCCGATCGGTCGAGTTTTGCACTCGGTGTTTCGGTTGTTTGAAGTGTGCCTGCTCTGTGTGCTCGTCCTTTACCTTCTGCCAGTGCTGCTTATTACGAAGATGCACTATACTCAAAGGGAGACCTGCAGCTTCATATCGTGGAGCACTCGAACTGAAACGGTATGTACCACTATCACGTTGCTACGGCCAGCGCTTTGTTAACTCCGAGAGCGCGATCTAATGCCGTTAACTAAGCTTTTCTTAACTGGTTGACGATCGGTGAGCATTTGTTAACGTAGCGAGCATATGTGAGTGCATTGTTTCATCGGGATGAAGGCAAAGTTGTGTGACATTAGGCGCGGGCAGGCTTTGCTGTGTTTGGTGTTGAAAGCAGTGTGCGCATGCGCGGCTGTGATTCGGAGGGGGATTTGAACGCAGTTGTGGCGGTGCCCGCCTGTCGGCGGTGGTGTTGGAAGGGGGCCCCGCTCTCGATGAACCACTATTTTGATTTAAGAATAGTTGGGTTGTGACGGCGCCTGTTACCTCTAAGCGTCAAGCGTGTCTAAGGCGCGTATGCTTCGGCCTGTTGGTAATTCAAGTGCATTTTTTGTCGCACAAGAAAAAAAAAAGAAACAGGACAGAAAACAACGACGTGGTGTCCGCGTCGTTCTTTTCCGTCCGTGTTCGTTTTGTGCGCTAAAACTACCGTGATGCTCGGGTTGATGCGTGTGGGTCATTTTAACGCAGCATGTTGCTTCGTTTTAGGTACGCCGCGCGAAGCTCGCCTAAGTGCTAATACATTCCGTTTCGTTAAATTCGTACCGATGTTTTAATTCATCCGTAACATAGGTTTCCTGATAATGCCGGCACCTGTGCACGGGGAGCCGTTCGTTAAACTTGAGTTGTGTTCGAATGAATTTTTCATGTCTATGTGTGGCCGAATCGCCTTGAATACCTGAACTGTGCTCGAGCATCAGTGTGCACTTAGACGTGCGCAGGGTTCCCCATCAGGGGGGATGGAAGTAGGAATGTTAATCGCTGCCCCCCTCCCCCCGCCTTACTATAAAGTCAAAGTATGGGGGCAGACGTTGCGCCCCCCCCCCCCCTCTGTCTGAATTGACTAGGGGGGGCGCACCCTCCCCCCTTCGTGCGTACGCCTTAGTGCCCGCATTCGAGCACAATTTATTTTATTCTGTTTGTTTCCATTATGTCTAGCTTTCATTATTTTGTTGTGGTTATTAAGAGTTATATGCGCCTCGCCTCGCTTTGGCGTTGTAACTTCGCTAAATACTTTTACGTGTACAAACATTAAAAAACGCAGTTTGCACGACCACCTCCAATGATATTATTTAGTAAAAGGCAAGCCTAATGATTTATAAGAGATCTTAAATTCTCCAATCATCTTCAAGGCTGCAAGTTGCAGCCTTGAAGAGAAGTCCTTGTGCATAGTTTTGTTTTATATGCTTTTTATCGATGTGCAGGAATCCTTCATGCCACTAAAGAATGCTCCTTTTTCTTTAAAAATGCGGATGATATTTGTCAAATAGTACTTTCTCTTTCCCAAACAAGCTAATTGCACGTAGAAAAGCTGTTAATTCTCTCCAGTTCCATATGGGGCATCTTATGTACTATCGTGAGCAATATGAGCTCGAACATGCGAGCGCGTGGCGAACAGCCTTGAACCTTACGTCGGCTGATTCGCAGCGGCGGCTGTCGGAAACAAAGCGGAAAGGGCGCCGCGCTTCCACTAGCTGTTGACCCTCCCGCTTCGATATTGTTGATGCGAAAGAGCATCTTATGGCGTATTCGGGTGGGAGATTTTGAGCGCTCTAGAGCGCTCTGAAAAGTGGTCGCGCGTTCGGTTGGCAAAATCCGAGCGCTCGAACTACCTTCGGGTGGTTCTTTCAGAGCGTCAGCCTC
This sequence comes from Rhipicephalus sanguineus, assembly GCF_013339695.2. Taxonomy (NCBI): domain Eukaryota; kingdom Metazoa; phylum Arthropoda; class Arachnida; order Ixodida; family Ixodidae; genus Rhipicephalus; species Rhipicephalus sanguineus. The sequence continues at coordinate 8,965,728 of NC_051176.1, read as the reverse complement.
CGACTCGGAGCGCTCCCGACCGCTCTGACTTCGAAGTGAGAGCGTGGTGTGATCTGGCCGGGAGGGGCACTAGACGCCGCGTTTACCGGCAGGTGACAGGGTGACAGCACGAGCGCGCATTTCAGAAGGGGAGAGCATCGGACGCGTAATACTTTGTACACGTGTGTTGTATTGTGTTCGTGGCGTTTTTGAGCGTTTGTGTGGTGAGTTCACATGTACCAAGCCATAACTGCACCATGTCGAAACGGAGGCGGCTACTGAAGGCGGACGAAACGTAAATGGTGTTACAGCACTGTAACACCATTTACGTTAAGCTCGCGGACGAATGCCTTCACATCGATGACGCCGAGCAACTTAATAGCGTATGGCAACGCATTACATGCGAGTACAAAGCTTAATCGTGTTGGCAAAAACAAGCGCTCTATGCCGAGCTCGCGTGTGATCGTGAACGGCATAGGAGACGGCCGGCGTCCGCCATGCTAGGCCTACCTCTCGGAATCGTGAGTGACGGCGAGCTATTGCGATGTGCTTGTCGTTCGCGAAGGCGTAGTTGTGATTATTTTCTTATATAACTAAGCGTGGCTGTGCAAAGTTGTTTGTTTTGTGCTTTATTACGAAGATACGAAGTCCTCCAAGTGTGCATGCCGAGGCTACCGAGGCGCCCTATGTGGGCGGAGCCGCTGATTCCTCGTTCGCCCCGTGTGTGCTGAATCGCCGTACGCCGCACGCCGGACATCCGACGCCGCACGCCGGATCGGAGGCAAAAACGTACCATCTGTCTCGTCCTTAAACCAGCAGCTCGGACGATGACGCCAGCTCGGATGGTTGACCGCATTTGTCGATGTTTACCCGGCGGCTTCCCGCGCTGGTTGCACGGTGGCGCTACAGGCGCGCTGCTCCGAGATCGTCGATCCATTCGGTTGGTACGCTACCTCTCGCGCTCCGATTGCGGGCTGCCTCCGCATCTGCCGACTCCGAGCCAGAGGATCGGAGCGACCAACCGAATACACCATTAGAGAGTGTCCAGGCCGCTAGCGGTGATATGAATTCCCATCAACGCGAACAGCCACATCAGACTAGGTAGCTGCTGAGATATCGGCTGTGACGTAGCCTGCCACGATGCGCAGGCCATGCTTGCGCATCGTTATCTCGGTGGTGTCGGCTGAGGATTTTGGCGCGCCTCATTTATTTATTTTGTTATCATTGCTAGCGGTCATTGACACGCAATCAGCCGACATCTCGCAGCAACGCTAGCGAGGCGGGAGTACCAACAGTCAGCGGAACAGCGCCCCCCCCCCCCCCATCCCCTCCAGTTTCGGCAACGCCATCCACGTATCACCCTATCTCAGCTTTAAGGCTATTTTCCACGTGCTCGCATGTTCGAGCCCATATTACTCACGATAGTACACGGTACAGAAACTGTTATTTACTGAAACAAATAATTGAAGTCTGCGTAGCGCTTTCCAGACAATGATCTTTTTATTTTTTATCATGCAGGGAGAGAGCGTTCCAATAACACCTTGCATTGTGTACGATGGCCCCGATCTTCCCTATGCAAGCAAGCTTTTCCTCCCTGTGGACAAAGAACTGCTCTTCAGTGTGTCCAATGCCGAAGAATGAGTAGCTGCACTCATGGCAGCACATTGGCTAAACATTGGTTAAATATCGGCTGCCATCACAAGGTGTTAAACGTTCTCGTCGCTGTTGAATGGCTCCTTCTTGGCCAGTGGGTAATGACTCCGAGGACACAAGTAGTAAAGCTCCTGAACATTTTCAAGAAAGCCTAGAAAATAGGCCTTAGCTTCTGCTTAAAGTATGTCGCCACCTGTGATTAACTCGAGCTTAAGCCATAAAGCTATATTTTCATATGGTAACGAGTAGTTATTTGTTTTACATTATACAGAAACGAATACTATGGCGGTACTAGTATTTCATTTCAATTTCTTGCTCATTTTCTTGTGACATTTTAATTCAAGCCATTTTGTCTGCCGATTTCAACATGTTCTCGCAGGTCATTCCACTTTGTGGTTATTGGCTTAGTTTTTATATTCAAAGGACCTTGTGACTTTTTTGCAGTAGTTTTAATAATTGAGATCTTTTGCTATTGAAACTTTAGCTTAACAAAACTGCCAGTACTTGTCAGTGAAATCAGTGCATCGAATATTGTTTTAAAATTTATTTTTGAGCTATATGACAAGCTTTAAGTTTTGTCAATATTTTTTAAAGAAATAAATACTCGTTTATTCAATTACCAATGATTCTGTTGTCTTTGCTTGGAAAGGGATAATCTTTGAATTTCTCTGAACATGCCCGTGTAAAATTTGATTCCACTTTTGTTATGTAGGTAATGCTTCTGCAGTGCTGTCGTTGTCATAACGTCCCTATTCCCATGCATTTCCTGCATATATTACCGCATTTAGCATGCGCTGCGACGTGCGCGTCGTGGCCCGATTGCTCACTTTTTTGTGTTGGAGCCACAATCTATTGCTCTTGAGAAAGTGGGAAATATTTCATAATTCCAGCAATGTACACAGTTTTCTACTTCACTCATGTACTTTCCCAGAAAAGAGATAATATGGAGGCCTGCTGTGGAAAACGACATTCTGAGTCCTTATAATGTTGCGTGAGTTGTCACGGAGCATTGATACCCTGCTCGTGTATCAGCTACAGCTGTGTGATGGCAGTGTTTACCCTACTAAGAAAGTCGACAGCAGGCACAATGGTGTGGGCACTGCTGGAATTTTGAAACTTTATCAATCCACTTTCTCATCAAGGGATTGCACATTTCTGAACTATCTCCTTAACAGGAGAACGACCAGACCGTACCTTGTGTGTTCCAGTTGATTTCAAAACATACACTGATGTTATGCAGCCCATTTAAGACGATGGCACCTTATTTTATCAACAGCATGAGTGCAGGTATAAGAAGTGGCATCAATATTTCCCTTCTTGGGAAGGGCAACTACAGTGGGAAAATTCATTCTGGGGTGTGCCCAAAGGGACCAAGTGTCTGTAGTGCCCCAAGGGGGCTGACAGAGAAGGTTCGTTTGTGCTTCTCCCTGTAACTGCTATCCTTTCGAGGGCGGTTTCATCTATTACACCCCACTCGCACGGGTGTAGCTTGTTCTAAGACCCATACTGCACTATACGGCTGTGTTACAATGAAGCATGTTAAATTGAATTCCTGATTATGAAGTGGAAATAACGCCCTTGCTTCATATTTTGACACAAACGCCTTGGTCATTTGTGCTCCGTCATTTGTGCTCCTTGTTTGGCGGCATACGCGATGCCGCTCCGCACACTCGAGAAAGGTCATTGAATACCGTAGAATTTGTCTCGAATGTACGAGCTCTGTGTTTATTAAAGCTTGGCTTTATTTTGTACTATTGGACAACTGTGTGAACATCTTGCAATATGTGTCAACACGTCTTAGGTAATAACTTTGTATTCAGTCACGATTGCACTGTATATGTAAGGGCCATATATGCCGTGCTTCATATGCATTATAAAATCTGTGCTGCTGCCACGATTTTCCCTCTGTGGCAGGAGCCACTATAATAGGTCATGCGCCCTTGAAAGGACTAGCTAAAGGGTAAGCTTTCTAGCGTTTCAATGGGAGCCAACTGGGAGGGGGGAACCCACTCGAATTATGGAAATTTTCGCCCGGGTGTTTGGGTGTAATTGTGCATAAACACCTTAACGCCCTTTTCTCGTTTGGGTGTAATGTGCTTTTACACCCTACACCCTTTTTTTCATTTGGGTGTAATATGCTTTTACACCCATTGGGTGAAAGTTTGAAATTACACCCATTGTATAGGTGTAATCCTGCTTGGTACACCTATTTTTTGGGGTGTAGGGGTGTGAGTTATAGACACCAAGTTACACCCATACGGGTGTAAAGTGGTTTACAGTGTGCGCCGACTCAAAGGCAGTTATCTTGAAAAGTTATTTAACTAATGAACACCCTACTTTGATCAATACGCGCTAATCGTTTCGCGCTGTACCAGCAAGCATTATTATTTTTGCTTGTTTACGTTCACATCGAGGTCAAGCGCATTAATAGAATGACGTATTCGGTTCAATTACTCTGAAAATTCCTTTTCAGATGTGCTTGCTCCTGCGGCTTCGCTGGCACTGCGTTCGTAGAGTGACACAGTGCACTTTTGGCGTTGCGTTCGCGTATGCAAAAGAGAACAGTTGAAAAAAGAACTTATATAGCTTGTGAGCCTTGAGTATTCGGTACAATGGTTTGTCCCAAGATCACTGAGCTGGCATTAGTACACACATTTAATGAAATACCGGACAGCCACAGGAACTTCGGGATGGTCATTCAGCCTAGGTCGCCCGTACCTGTTTGAGCGTCAAGCCAGTGCCCGTATTCACAACACAGCCATTACGCGAGAATCGTTCGTAAAAGAAACTTTAGGCCAATACTCATGCTTGACATATTATTAGCTACCGAGACCGCGCAACAGCAAACAGCACTAATGAATCTTTGTCGAGTCAGCGTAAAGCTCGTGTTTTCTAAAATGCTGAAGCACTTTGTTCCCTTTAAAGCTTAGGGCTAATGCAAGTAATTTTTGCATATCTCCTTGCTGACCTCCTCAAAGATGTCGTGCTAATGTAAAGCGAAAGAAGCACCCCGGTGCACGCGCCAAGAAACAACTTCGCTGCTTGTTGGAGAAGAGAAAGGGGAACGCACCTCGTTGGCAGCCGTTGCAAAATGAGCAAAACATCCCAGATTTGCGTTAAAAAATAGTCAGTGTTGTCACGCCAATGTGTTCAGATGCGTCCAAGTTTGAACCGGAAAGGAAGAAAAAACATTCATTAACAGAAAGGGGTTTGTGATGCTTGGTCCGCAGGTGGCATCTAGCAGTGCTGGCTGCCCTCAGTCCAGGACGCCACAGGCAGTTGCAGGCCTGCGTGCCCTGTCGATCAAACTGATCTGATCATCAAGGTTATCGCTTGCCAGCAACTCCTCCCACCGCTCCACACTCGCTTGGTCGATGGGGGGCAGGCCAGCGATGGCCCGGCAAGTCCATGTAGTGTGTATTATTGTGGGTTTCTTAGAGCACCATGGGCAGCGCGCAGGGTATTCTGTTGAGTGAATTTTATTTAGAAAATGTAAGCTTGGATACGTTCTGGTCTGCATTAAGCGCCAGCTGGCAGCTTGCTCCAGTGGGAGCTTCTTATGGGGGAGAGTAAATACGTCTGAGTCCCTTGTAGTGATTTAGGATGGCCGCATACTCACACGGGACCGGGATAGGCTCCTCAGGGGTAGGTTCATGGGGTGCTCGGTCTGTTGTGTACCCTCTAGCCACCCTGTCAGCCTCCTGGTTCCCTTGCAGCCCCATGTGACCAGGCGTCCGTATTATCCTGTGCCGGATGATAGGGCTTCGTGTGTCAAGAGTGTCGTTGGGATCTGGTGCACGACGGAGAATGCTAATACCCGCTTGACCGACTCGTCCATTCAAGAAATTTCTACAAGCCGCATGAGAGTCCGTGAGGATATCTAGTGACCGTCTTTGGTGGCTGCCGGTGGCAATGGCCAAAGCGATGGCCGTTTCTTCAGCCTCCGTAATGGAAGAGCAGCGGATTGATGCACTGGTGATTTCGCGAAGACGATGGTCGACCACCGTGGCTACAGTAGTGATGCAGAACTACCGGTAAATTGACTGTCCATAGCATCGATAGTTTGTTTGAGACTATCGATAGTGCAAACAAACTATAGATAGTACTACTATCGACAAACTATCGATAGTCCAGTCGGTATTACCATTGGTAATATCACTAGCCATATTACTGCCACGCGTGTTTATTGCTTTGTTTTGATGTATTCGGGTTCGACTGTTAGCCGCGTTTGACGCAGACCGCGCCGCAATGTTTGAGAAGCTTCGCGACTGTTTGAGATCAATTTGTTAAAATTACGCGCCAGAAGCAAATAATAATAATAATAATAATAATAATAATAATAATAATAATAATAATAACAACAACAATAATAATAATAATAATAATATCTGGGGTTTAACGTCCCAAAACCACGATATGATTATGAGAGACGCCTCAGTGGAGGGCTCCGGAAATTTCGACCACCTGGGGTTCTTTAACGTGCAGCTAAATCTAGGTAGACGGGCCTCAAGCATTTTCGCCTGCACCGAAAATGCAGCCGCCGCGGCCGGGATCCAGACGCCAATATTCAAGTTGATTTCGACAGCTTACGCCGCCAGCACCAGCGATAACGCTGGAAGGTTAGGATGACTGATGCATAAAATACGAAGCGTTCCACCGATTATCAGATACTCGACGGCCGGTCACTGTTCTCGCCCATATCAGTGCACAGCGTATATCGCTTGTATTTTCAGTTTTGAGTTTCTGCGCACAAGCTGGACCAAATAACGAGCTTTGTATTTCCCAGTCTTGCTGCGGCATTCTTCACCGTCATAGCCACGTGACAAATTATCCATAGTGGTGCGAATAACGATGCTGTTGTTGGCTAGCCAAATTGTCAATATTCGCGATAGCCTACTGTGAGCTTCGCTCGCCCCGCCACGGTGGTCTAGTGGTTAGGGCGCTCGACTGCTGACCCGAAGGTCGCGGGATCGAATCCCGGCCGCGGCGGCTCCATTTTTGATGGAGGCGAAAATGTTTGAGGCCCGTGCACTTACATTTAGGTGCACGTTAAAGAACCCCAGGTGGTCGAAATTTCCGGAGCGCTCCACTACGGCGTCGCTCATAATCATATCGTGGTTTTGGGACGTTAAACCCCAGATATTATTATTATGTCAGCTTAGCTCAATTTATGAGCAAACCTTTGGCTAGCGATTATTTCCGCTGTGAAAACGGCGGCATATGTCCATCAATAAATTGATATTCAAAAGCAACCACTTACATCTTACAAATCAAAGACTTGGTCCTTGATTATTTTTTTATTTTGAAACCATAAAATGCAATAATAATTTGAAGCCGCGCAGCAGAAAGGAAGCAGAAAGGAAGCCGTTACATGGGTTGGAACAACCCGCTTCCTTTCTGCTACAGCTGAGTAGTTTGACTTTATGATCATGTGTCAGCGAAGCACTCTCGTGAAGAACACAAGCATGTCAACTTTCTTGCCCTTCAGCCTGCCCCTCTGGCTACACTATGTACCACGCACGCGGGGAACCAAGTCTATTCTGTAGTGAGTTCGCCCTGTGGATTTTATACTATTTATAGTGCTTGCTATCCATAGCGCTATCGATAGTATTTTTACCATCGATAGTTCGATAGTGACTCAGCTATAGAGAGTATCGGTAGTACCATCGATCGTTCGGCATCACTAAGCTACAGCCTTATTGCGATTACCAGTGTAGAGCGCTGCATCTACATATCTTGCGCTCATCTTATTTGAGTGCTGTTTCCGTAGAGCCTCGACTCAATCCTCGCGTCTACCGTGCTGGAGTTGAGGATCCATATTACGGGGTATGGGGCAACCCTGTAGGTAGCTTGGAGGTTTGATGGAACAGGTTTTTGTTTAGCGATATCTCGAAGGGGGCCCATATGCCCAAGGCGCCGCAGTACGTCCCTCGCGGTGGGAGTCTGCGCGAGTCGGGAGAGTTGGGTGGTCAGTTGCGCTTCCCGTAACTCTTCAGATGTGTTGTGAACGCCGATACTTAAAAGTTTGTTGTTAGAGGTTGCTAGAGGAGCTGGAGGGATGCCTTGTACGCCCGTCGTAACATAGCGTCTATCTGGTTTACCTCCGTTTAGTGAGACGCTGATAAGAAAGGCTTTCGGTCACTCTGCTGACGACGAGGCTGCGGACGAGTTTCAGTGTATACTCCTCTCGCATACCGTGGCGGCGAGTGGTCACTCGCGCTATCATACGAGGGACCTGTATAGTGCTGGTGCGAACGTTGCTGAGATTCTAGTTATCTATTGCGCTTGAAAGACGTTGTGGCTGTATTCCGAAGTTTCACAAGTGCAACATAATCGCAAATAGCAACAACGAAATGTCGCGTCTTATTATCGAGGCTCACAAGATCTCGGGCTTAAAAGAAAAATGCGTCAGCCAAGCGTCCATCTCACTTTCCGACAAGGAAATCGCGTATTTGTGTGGCACAACACGAGTGTATTGATTGGACCGTGTTGTTGGTATGTGCTTGCAGTCATGCGCATTGGGTTTTGCCAGGTATATGAGGTCACGTCGCTCTACTAATAATATTTGTTGACAGTGTGCGCTGCGCGTGTGCCTTTTTAAAGACGATAGTCTTTCTTGGGATATTTAAACGGAGAAATTTTGGTCTGTCTTTCTGTTTCTCGGCACGTCCCTCGATTCAGCTACTCGGCCAAAGTTGAACCACTTGCCCAAGGGCCAGCCATCTTGAACGGCTGACCAGGTTCATACTTGAGTACATTGTCGACCAAAAAGCAAACATTACGCATATCTGAGGCGCAACATCACTAGGTAAGTATTAGGTGGTGCGTTCCTTTCATAGAAAATGCATAAATACGTAATTTTAAAGACCCTAGTTTCTTAAGCTGCGCTGAAAATGCGACTTCCTCCATGCCCTTGACTTGACTTCCTCCATGCCCTCTGCACGAGCTCATTGTTGTGTTTCGGTTTCGGTTCTGTATTCCACTGTACGAATTCCATGGGGCGCCGCTCTAGCATTCCTGTTTTACCCAGGCGACGTGTAAATAAAAGAGTGTGTGGAGAGTACTCGTTCAGTGCGGAAGTTTCTTCTGCTTCAGCGCTTCGCGCCAAACCGCGTGTTCGGGCGGGCTGGCGTCTCCGCCGGTCGCGTTGGTCACCGCCGGTCTTCGCCTGCTGCTGCGCCGGGACTACCAGCCCGCAACACAGCACTCATGTTTCCCGACATATTGCCAGATGGCGTCCATATCTCACGCAGCGCCTCTTCTGTCGTCTTTAGACGACATTTGCAGCGAAGCACGCAGATACGCGGCCATTTTTTTTGTGTTCCCTGTCTACGTCTTTCACGCGCAACAGTTTACGAGAATGACAAACCAACAAGCCCAAGTCGACACCCTTCTTAAAGGCCAACTCCGGCGATTTTTTGGCCATGTCAAAGTAATGGTGCTTTTATGTTCCTGAGACGCTCCTGTTACGGGCCCGATAGCAGAAATACTCGGCAAATTGGAGAATAATCTTAAATAAGCAAAAAAAAAGCGTAACACCAAAACCAAATGCATTATAGAAGCAGCGCAAAAAGACGTAGACGAAGAATAAACAAGCACACTGGACGAGCGCTGACTCGCAACTGAAAAATTTATTTGGAAAGAACATCGAAGAAAAACAAGAGAAAACAACGAAAAAACGTGTGCAAAACAGCGTGTCAAACAGCAGAAAACGCTAATCTAGTTACCAACATAGGCATCACCTTACAGTACATGTGCCAAGTAGGTAATCAAACTCTTTTTCTGTCAGTGACAATGATGGCTGACTGACGCATGCGTCTCCCATTCTTTTGATGTGGAATGCCTCTATCACCTCTCGAGTAATCTTGCATTTGTGTGATGACAAGACCTTTGTGTCTGAAAACACTGGTAAACAGCCACACGTGCAACATTGCGATGCGAGATGTGAAACATTCGATTTGTTCAGTGACTGGTTGTGTTCCTTTAAGCGCACGTTAAGGCATCTGCTGGTTTGCCCAACGTACGAATTCCCACAAGTGAGGGGTATCTGGTAGACGACCCCACACTTGCACGGCACATATGTAGGCTTTACATGGTTTGTTCCACAACCTTCATTATTAACATCATTCTGCTCTATTTTTTTCCTAACGAGAGGACAAATTGCAGAAAATCTGTTAGGAGCAGAAAACACAGTTCTAACCCCGTACCTATTGCCGACATTACTCAAGCCATGGGTAAGTTTGTGTACATAAGGCAACACTGTTACTTTATCGTATCTCTGCTTATCATCGCATTTCTTGGAACGATTCTGGCCCTTCACCCATCTCAATAGCCTTTCGCTGCAACTTGATAGCACACAGTTCGGATAACCCGCTTGCAGAAGCCTCTGAATTTGTGTAAGAAAACTATGCTCTATTCCATGTTCACAAGACTTATGCAGAGCCGATTTTAGGGCGGAGTAAGCTATTCCATTCTTTATCACTTTTGAGTGTCTAGACGAAAACGAAAACACTTTCTACGAAACGAAAACACTTTCTAGAGAGATATCTAGGCGTGTCAGGGACGACCTCCGACCAGGCTGTGTTTCGGAATGTGTTGATGTGCTGGCTAGAACGGAGACTCATGGACGTAAGTCAGAGAACATTGTTCGTGTTGCGAATTCCCTTGCACGTGACCAGCTAAGGGTTCTGAACTCTGATAAAGAAGGGATTTTTGTTGTGTTGCCAAATCAAATGTTTTTGGAAAAGGCTAATTTTGCTGTGGAAAAGAACTTCGTAGCCAAAAAAGTAAATGCTAAAAGGGTTAAACAGCAAGCATGCCAGTTGTTACAACGTCTGGGTCTTGAACGTCTGGCAGATAGCGTGAAGCAGACGGAATGTCTTCACCTCGATTTGTTTTTCAGCGCTAAGACGCATAAACCGGAAGTGCCTTTTAGGTCTATAATTTCAGAAAAAGGAACTTGGCAATATAAGGTATCGTCTTTTCTACAGAAAACACTCTCAACGCTGTGTCTCAATGACCCGTACCTAGTGAAGAATTCTGAGGAAGTAGTAAAATTTTTATCTAACAACAACCCAGGAAATTTCAGGGCAATTAGTATTGATGTCGAAGATCTCTTTTATTCGCTCGAACAAGGTGAACTTATGCGCAGCGTCAAGGAAGCAGTTACGGAACACAATGACGAGTTAGAATTTACGCAGCGTTGCCGGATGAGTTTGGAAGCATTTCTTGAGTTGTTGATGTTTTATCTTAACAACACTTTTGTCAAATGGAATGATGGGTTGTACGTGCAAAAAACGGGTATATGCATCGGCTCGAGAGTAGCCCCTGTGTTAAGTGACATATACCTAAGCCGAGTTGACCGAGGACTTCAGGATAACCTCAAAGATTTGGCTGGTTCTGTTTTCCGATATGTAGATGACTACATAGTGTTTTTTCCTTGCATTAACTATAGTAGAAGGGCAGCCGATATCTTGAAAGTTTTCCGTCAATATGGCAATGGATTGAAGTTCACGCTTGAGCTGATTAAGAATAGTAGATTACAGTTTTTAGATTTGTGCCTGTCATTTGAGGAGGACCATGTTTGTTGGCAATATCTTCCAAGATCGCGAAAACCGATACTTCCGTTTTCGTCTAGACACTCAAAAGTGATAAAGAATGGAATAGCTTACTCCGCCCTAAAATCGGCTCTGCATAAGTCTTGTGAACATGGAATAGAGCATAGTTTTCTTACACAAATTCAGAGGCTTCTGCAAGCGGGTTATCCGAACTGTGTGCTATCAAGTTGCAGCGAAAGGCTATTGAGATGGGTGAAGGGCCAGAATCGTTCCAAGAAATGCGATGATAAGCAGAGATACGATAAAGTAACAGTGTTGCCTTATGTACACAAACTTACCCATGGCTTGAGTAATGTCGGCAATAGGTACGGGGTTAGAACTGTGTTTTCTGCTCCTAACAGATTTTCTGCAATTTGTCCTCTCGTTAGGAAAAAAATAGAGCAGAATGATGTTAATAATGAAGGTTGTGGAACAACCATGTAAAGCCTACATATGTGCCGTGCAAGTGTGGGGTCGTCTACCAGATACCCCTCACTTGTGGGAATTCGTACGTTGGGCAAACCAGCAGATGCCTTAACGTGCGCTTAAAGGAACACCACCAGTCACTGAACAAATCGAATGTTTCACATCTCGCATCGCAATGTTGCACGTGTGGCTGTTTACCAGTGTTTTCAGACACAAAGGTCTTGTCATCACACAAATGCAAGATTACTCGAGAGGTGATAGAGGCATTCCACATCAAAAGAATGGGAGACGCATGCGTCAGTCAGCCATCATTGTCACTGACAGAAAAAGAGTTTGATTACTACTTGGCACATGTACTGTAAGGTTGATGCCTTGTTGGTAACTAGATTAGCGTTTTCTGCTGTTTGACACGCTGTTTTGCACACGTTTTTTCGTTGTTTTCTCTTGTTTTTCTTCGATGTTCTTTCCAAATAAATTTTTCAGTTGCGAGTCAGCGCTCGTCCAGGTGCTTGTTTATTCTTCGTCTACGTCTTTTTGCGCTGCTTCTATAATGCATACGTACCAACTAGCCCAACTTTCTATCCTGCACCAAAACCAAAAACCCACCGAGTGTACTGTCTACGTATGACGTAGACGTTGTTACGAACGAACCGGAAGTCGTGCAAGGTATGGCCGGTCACGCCGGCGCGGAGTACGAAAACTGTGACAGCCGGGATGACCAGCGAAGCGCCGGCCAAACCAACGCTGTCTGTCGCCTTGTGCACAGCAGACGCTCGCTGTAGCGGCCGAGCGCCGAAGTTAGCGGTGCCCTCGGCTGTGTCACTTCCGCCGCCTTCCCAACACTGACGTCACAGACGCAGTGTTGCCAGTAATTGTGGGAAGCCAGGAGGGCGCTTGCAGACAATCTTTAAAATTCATTTGCAAAAAATCTGCGCAAGTCCTCAATCCTGTAATTTGGGCATAATGACGGAAACGTGCAAAGGAACGTGCCCAGCGAATTTCATTGAGATCCATCGACCTCGAAAAATCGCCGGAGTTGGCCTTTAAAGGGGTCATGAAGCACCCCTTGGGCTGATTGAAAAAACACATCCTGCGGAAAGCTGACACGGCTATGAACTGCTCTGCAAATATTAGTCGTGCACGCCGCGTAATGGCCACAAGCGGAGCGCGAAGTTGCCGTTTTCCCAGGCCACCCTCTTTTCAACAGAGGCCGGTTTCTCACTCTCGTCGGTGGGCGGGGCGTCTGTCCGCTGTACGTCGCAAGAGACATAGCATGCTTATTGGCCGATAGCCGACGTAAATCGAGAGCGGCGTTCGGATCAGATGCGCTTCTTGCCGCGGGGGGCCGCCACTTGCCGGCGCCGCACTCCTCAGTACACGGTAGCGCACTCGCGCAAGCGAATCACAGCGGGAGAGCGATCGCGTTTCATGACGCGCGCTGGCCGTAACTTCTTTCCCCCATGCAATCCCTCCCTGTCTAGCTTCCAGTGCGCTCGTCCGGCACGAGAAAAGAGAGAAAAGCGCTGGGAGCGTGCGCCAAACCCCCGTAACTCCGCCTGATTCTTGACGGATTCGAGAAATTTTTGCGGCAATCGATTCGGGAGGCAGTACACTCCGATACTGAGGCCATTAGATCATTACTTGGAAAAGTGGTACATGACCCCTTTAAGGTGCTGAGAGTGTGGCTGCTCTGACGGTTTCGACTATACCCACATGCACAGGCTGCGTACAATAGTTTTTTTTTTCCGGTATTTCTTGCCCGGCCAGCATAATGCGCATTCGGTGGCGGGGATCTCGGGTATTGGGTTTATTTCACTTCGAATGCCGAGAAGCTCCGTCTTCTCTGTGCAGCAGGAGAGGCCAAATTACGCACGTAATCCTCAACGCAACAATGTCAAGCTCAATGTCTCTTGCTTTTTCTTAGCCCCTAGTCGATACAAATAGCAAATACAAGTGGTGTTGCACAATTGTGTACAAAGCGGTCTCAAAGGGTTAATTGAAGGAGGACTTCCTCTTAATTTGAAGGAGCACATCTTGAGTTGATAAGCGAGCCCGGAAGCCAAACATGGTACTAGGACGGAGCGAGTGGTCTTCTAGGTAGTCCTGGAGACGGGTGGTAATCACTCTCTCATAAAGTTTGCCAAGGCAGGAGGTCACAGAGGACGGGTCGAATGTTCTCGATCTGAAGTGCTTTCCTGGTTTTGGAATCAAAAATTATCTTGGCGTGTTTCCATTCGGACGGGACTGTACACTGCTCCCAGTGTGCATTGAGGAAGGCCGTCAGATCATGCACAGCTGCATCGCTGAGATTCCGTATGAGGCTATAGTGGACATCATCGGCGCCGGAGGCTGTATTACGAGTGCTGCTGCGGATTGCGGCATAGACCTCGTCAAACGTGATTGGGCTGTCCGGTTTATGGTTTGGCTCCCCCTGATACTTGTCCTGATAGGGAGGGGATTAGTGCTGCCAAAGCACTTGCGTCGGACCTGCTCCAAGAGTTAATCTTCCGTACCTGGGTAGGTGTAGACAAGTCGCGTTATTGCTTTAGTTGTTTCACTTTTTTTTGTTTTTTTTTTTGTGGTCGACAAGAGACTTTAAGATATTCCAAGTGAGGGCCGTCCCCAGTGAATTTTGAAGGTTGTCACTGAATTGAGCCCAATTAGGCGGGTTAGTTGCATGCATATAGTGCCGCCTGAGTTGTGTAGGGCGGCAATTCTAAGCTTTAATTTGTGATTGTGCTTCTGGTTTTTCCACCTCTTGTTGAGGCTGCGACGTGCTGCTCAGAGGTGGAGTAGATAGCAGTCAACCTCCGGTTCTTTACTGTTCTGGCTATGTTCTTGGGTGCAATTGTCCCTCAGCTTTCCTAATTGAGCAGTCCAATCACCAAGATCTGAAAGATGATCGAGATTCCACGTTCTTTCTTTACGGTAAGCATCCCAGTCAGTGATCTTTGCTTGCCCAATGGGGCGGCTTTTGACACACTCCGTGAGTTGGGTTCGGACGATACAATGGTCACTGCCTCATCACAGTCTCTCTGCATGTTTTCCCATATGTACGTCGCGTTGCTCCGACATAGGGTAAGGTCGGGACTGGTGTCTTGGCATACACTGTTGCCCAGTCCGTGTGGGTGCAGCGGGATCGTTAAAGGGACACTAAATAGAACAACGAATTAGTTTTAGATTGATGAAGTGTGCTCGAAAACTCTTGTGTCAGTTTATTTCCACCACCATAGGTTTATTATTAGAGGAGCAAACCAAGTTCAAAGTTTCATTTTTAAATCTTCGCGCCGAACTATTGGTAAATTCGTGACGATAAAAGGCTCAAAGAGCATTTACGTATTTTTGGCGCCCACTGGCTCGACGAAATTTCCACAAACTCGTTATGTCAAGTCTCTGGCCCCCTTCAGAGGACAATGTAATTCGATTTAACCGATAGGGACTACGTAGGCCCAAGCAGGCCGCCGTCAAAAATATGTGACGTCAACGGCAAATGGTGCTGGGAATTCGCAGGTGGCGTCGCACTTGTATTTTCTTTTTGCGCGTTTTCTCGCTTATTAAGCGTCTTCTCGCAGCAAGCGTGGTGTTTTTGTTATCGCGGAGACTACTTTACTAATTCCGAAAAATTGTTTTGCTCTTTAGTGTCCTTTAAGCAAGACAAGTTGAAAGTCCGTCTATACACTCTATAGAAAAAAAACCGGCTGAAGGGGGAGTAAAGTCCAGCCTTTAGTCCTCAAATCGTGTCGTTAGTCCCAACTGCCCGCGAAGTGCGTGTCGTGTGCAAATTCGGTGGACTAGACATACCCGGAAAAGACCAATGGGGGGACTGAACGGTTGCATTTACTCTCGCGGGTAGAGGTTGAAGGGAAGACGTTTTTTCTGTGGCTTTGTTTGCCAGCAAGGCCTCAGCATCGAACGAACGCGAAGCAGTGATCGTAGACCCACGAATGCCTCTTTCAAAGGTCATGAGCTTAGCTCTCGGCCAGGTGCGCCCTATTGTTCCGAAGCCCTCCTTTCTACTCTGTCGCGGTGCGGGTGGCAGGCGGCGACGACCTGAGGGGTAAGGAATTCGGCGAACGCATGTTCAAAATGTCCACCTACAGATGACAAGAAGGCATCGGCGCGTCGGCCCGCTTACTGCTGCGATCAAGAAAATAACGCGAGAAAAGTTAATTTAATTTGTAGTGTGTTAATATTGTGTCATAAATTATGAGGACTTGAAACTTAGTTCACCAATACGCTTCCCAATATTCACTGGCGGTGACAATCGTGTAAATCTGACGGACGTTTCAGCGCCTATTGTTGGGTATCCTTCCGCGCCGCACTCTTTCTTCTTCAGTATCGCTCGCCGGAGTGTCGAGTGCGGGTCTTGTTCGTCACTTGTGATCTATCTTGCTCCTTGTTTCGGGTCAGCGAGTGCCGCTATTTACGCAGACTATGAACCGCAGCTGTGAAGAACATACCTCGCTGCATGTGCTGCAATTGTGGACTGCGTATGCACGTTTGTTTCTGTGTACGGCTGTTCATTGTATCCAACATGGTAACTTGCCTGCGGAAAAATGGACACCTCAGCTTACATGCAAGACTCCATCGCAGCTTCTTTGTCTGCAAAGCTTCAGAGATGGACGCCGTCACATCGAGGTGTGATCAACAATTTCTGGATTTACTTGCTCTGCAAACAACGTCCCTCTGCTAATTTTGAAGGTAAGTTTATTATTTTCATTGCCTTGGTACATTGTATTATAAATAATATGAAGACTAAAAATAATTGTGCGTCGCATGTTTTGAGCATGCGACTGCGCAATTATTGGGGCTTACGTGATTAGGTCGTTCTCTTCTAGCTACTTTATTTTGTAACAAAATTTTCTTTTTGTATTTCTTCCAGGTAGGACTCGCCCTAGTAATTCGGGAACAGGCCCTACACCAACTAAATGATGGCATTCGTTCCTTTTGTGTTTTCGTAAAATAAGATTGATGTTAGTAGAATCGTGTTTCTCTTTCTTCCTTGAATACTTTATAGAACGCCGTAGGTTATCTGCAACTTACACAATCAAGAAATCAAAACCGTTGGTAACCTGAATCACTGTGCATGTGTGTGTGTTTGGTGTCATTCATGTGACCTGTGTTCCCGTGTCGTGGTTTGCCACTTCTCGCCAAGTTTTTACCTTGTTCATAGGATTCAAGGTGTTTTAAAGGATTGAAAGATCAGGGCACGCAACTAAATATTCTCGCTAGGGCAAGTCTTGAAGCCGGTATACACAATTTCTCTCAAGTTCGGCAAAGTAATTCGAATGATCAGCATTATTGCTTGCAAGTGCTCACTGAATGCATTAATAGCAGTTAATACATGTAAGTTGGGTACCACTTCTAAAGCACTATTTAAGTGGCATGTTTCCATGAAATGTCCGTTCCTAAGAGCGCAGGAACTTCGTCACCATTTTTTACAATTGCGAAGCGTGATTTGCACTCCGAAGGATCATTTCTGAGGATCAACCAATACTCCTTCAAGAATCATTTGCTCCTTCAGGGACCATTTCCAAAAACCAACTGTTAGTCCTTACAGGAGTAACATTTGCTCCTTCAGGGACCATATCCGAAAATCAACTGTTACTCCTTACAGGAGCAACCGTTAGTCCTTTGCAGTTAATCCTTCAAAGACTAACTGTTTATTCCCCTTGCAGTTCATCCCCAAAGGACTATTGGTTGTGGCAAATCAGGTGATCCCCAAAAGGACTAACCCTCCCTACCCCTTTTAGTCCTTTTTTTTCTTAGAGTGTAGCTGTGTCTAACTGTCTCCCCTTGGCATTTCTTTTGCGGGAGCCCCACCGATCGTGGTGTGCGTTAGTCACCTAGTATGACGATTTCTTTGCCTTGTGTGATACAGCATGGCTCCACGAACGAGTTTCCGTAGATCCGCGTCCGATTCCCGAAGCGGGCTATAAACATTTAGCCAGATTAAGCTGTTCTTGTTCATCTTCTGCCTTTTTAATTGCAGGATCAGCTCAATAATTACATGGTCAGCATTAGTGTCAGGTATGGTGTCGTGGGCCAATGAACGTTAGGGCCTCCTTGACTAGGACGGCCACCTTCCCATCCTCCGGACCCACAAAGGCATCGTAATCCGGATGGTGCGGGGAGTGTCCTTGTCTCCTGAAGTGCGATGATATCAGGCGGCACTATCGGCTTCTGAATAAATTGTGTAAAAGGCCCCGTTTACACGGTAGCCGCGGCGGTTCCACTGCAAAATTTCCAACAATTTTTGAAATGGAGAATGTGTCCATACTATTCTGAGAGCTGAGTGAGTGATTTGGGCAGCCGAGGTCCTAAGAGTGGTTGTGTGGCGGGTGGCCAGTGGTGGTTCGCGTTTTCCGCGCGATGCTGCTTGTTCGCTCATTCGCGCGTCAATTCGTTTTCAATGGTGTTGAGACGAGCACTTACTCGTGTGGTCTGGTGCAAGAGGGTTTGGTTAAGCTGCTGCGTAAGTGGTGCGTAATCTGCTGTGTTAGATCACTCAACATGCTCTGGAGCGTCGAAAGGGTGTCCAGAGGGTGCTGGGAAATTGCGGGGCTGCAGGGGGCAGGGGAGTTTGTTGAGGTTGGGGCGGAATGGTGGGTGCGAATCCCCGTGGATGAGGTATCTTAATTATGCCAGTTCCCTAGCATGTGTGGGTTCGTAGGGTTTGTAATTCGCGTTTTAGTGCCTGATTTTCGCGAGCTTGCTGTCAAGTGCGGGTGGGGTTGGTATAGCGAGTGCGGAGCAGCGGGAGCCGAAACTTCTGCCAGCCAGCTCACCTTAGGGTCATCCCTCGCGGGACGTGCGTTAAGATTTTTCATCTTGGTGCCTTTGGCGCTCTGTGGCTGCTATTGCTGCTGCTGCTGCCGCGGTTGCTCAGTGTCCTGCAACGTTTATAGAACTTGTTTCAGTTGCCAAACTGCCCGCCTCCGCCATACTCTGAAAGTCGGCGCGCAACCGACTTCCGGTGCAGGTGGCGCTACGGCAGCAGCAGGCTCTACGTAGCAGACGGCGAAGCGCGAGTGAAGGCGCGGACAGCAGCGACTCTCAGCGCAAATATTGAAATGTTTATCACAGAGTGCGAAAACGATCTACTTTTCCGTTATGGTAATAGTGTTAAATAGTTCGATTGTCAGCAACAATATTTGAGACCGGGTCTGCACGTGTTCTGTGTTACCGCGATGTTGCGAATGACAGCAGGCACCGTGAGCACGGGCCGTCGCTGCTACTTTCGTCATGTGTCCCTTGCTACAGACATAGCGTTGCTCAATGGCTAAGTGCAATATTGAAACACCAGTAAGCTGATTTCACAAACCTTTTTTGCTTGGCCACCAGAGGAGTCTGTAAATGTTCTCGTAGGTATTTGAAACAAATAGGCCATTGCATAAATTTCATCGGTAGCTCGCGAGGGAATCCCTTCGTGCTGTCTTTCATCTGACAGCCTTCGCCCTTGCCCAATTACAGGTTTTATTGCAACTCGGATTTTGATTAAGGTGTCAAGTTGGGCTTGTTTGTACATAAGGGGTACGGCGGACCGGGGCAGCGGCATGTTGTCACGAAACCCCCTTCTTTGCTTCGTGCAGGCTCTCCTGTTTGGTTTCGCCGGAAAGCTTGAACCAAAATCGTGCATCGCCATTTCCACGAGTCCGCCTACTGACACGTGTACTACAGTGGCTACCCTATCTCAACTGGATCATGGCTCCCTTCATTTCTTCGTGGAAATGCGGCCGACGGCGCCATCTACTATGACTACGTCATCGGAACTGCCTAATAAATGATCGCCCAGAGCTTCAGCTTCAGTGGGCATGGCAGACCGGGCAGCGGCATGTTGTCACGAAACCCCCTTCTTTGCTTCGTGCAGGCTGTCCTGTTTGGTTTCGCCGGAAAGCTTGAACCAAAATCGTGCATCGCCATTTCCACGAGTCTGCCTACTGACCACGTGTACTACAGTGGTACCCTATCTCAACTGGATCATGGCTCCCTTCATTTCTTCTGGAAATGCGGCCGACGGCCATCTACTGTGACTACGTCGTCGGAACTGCCTATAAATGATCGCCTCCAGAGCTTCAGCTTAGTGGTACGGCGGACCGGGCAGCGGCATGTTGTCACGAAACCCCCTTCTTGCTTCGTGCAGGTTAGTGCCGTCTACAGCAGCTTTTGTAGTGACTATCGTGGCCTTCTGGTCCTGCCGTGCCCACAACAGTGTATACAATAGTCTATGATGTCTTCTGTGTGTGTACGCTTCTTTTGTGTGGCGATGTGGAGACTAATCCAGGTCCTACAACAACAAAATGCTAAAGGAGCTACTGGCAGGGCCAAAAAGGCTAGTTGAGGAAATGACTGCTCTGAGGGATCGCAAAAGAATATGGAAAAATTGATGTCTCATCTTACATTGCGCTTTCTTGAATAGAAAAACGAACTGCCCACGTCGAATCACTCGAAAAATCAATTAATGCCTTGAAATTGAAATTAACAGACCTAGAAGACCGCAGCAGACGATCGAATTTCATTTTTGGAATTCAGGAAGACCCTTCTGAGGAACACTCGGACCTAAAGCAAAAAGTCCTAAGTCTTTTTTCAGTTAAGCTACAGGTATCTTGCCTATCTGTTGCTAGAATTCACCGATTAGGCAGAAACGGCAATCTTAGACCAATTATAGTCCATTTTCAGGACTATAACGAGAAACAAACAGTGTTCAAGAACGCACACAGCTTAAGGGACAAAAATATCCATACAAAATGATTACTCTCGAGAAACACTGCAAAAAGAAAGCTATTATGGGCAAGTTCTAAGGATGAAAGACAACAAGGAAAGAGTGTTTCACTTAATAATGATAAACTGCGGGTCAACGGGGAGCTCTTCACTTGGGACGAAAATGATCAGACTAGAGTAAAGGTGCCTTCCTTTCATCGTAATTCTAAAATGATTGACCGATGCGGACTTCTGCAAATCGACTCAAACTTATTAACATAAATGTGCGTAGCATCGTCAACAAATCAACTGAACTAGAAGCTATCTTGTTATGTTATGATCCCCATATTGTTGTTATCACGGAGACCTGGCTTCGGGATGACATTGACGATACTGATGTTTTTCCGCCCTCATATCAAGTATTTCGCCGTGGCCGCTCTACTAGAGGCGGGGGTGTGGTTGTTTTGATAAAATATGGAATTGAGCGTCACTGGTACGTCAGATAGATAACCACGAAAGCTTTTCTCGTACCAGGGATGAGAGCGTTTTGGATTATCTTGAGCTAGTCTTTAACAATTTTCAAGGTTCGGATGTTGAAATTCTGTGGGTTCAATTTAAACAGATCTGCACTCATTGTCTCGATAATTTCATACCTAACAAAGCTAAGAAAACAAAAAAAAAATCAAATCCCTGGATAACGAGAGAAGTCTTGCACTTAAAAGAAAGCTTAAGCGCCTTAAAAAAGAAGAGCGTCTACAAACATTGTTGATACTGCTCGAATTGCCCTTAATGAAACAAAAAAAAACGTTCTAAATGGCATTATTTTCAACATAGCTTACCAAATTTTTGAGGGAATCCCCTCAGAAGTTCTGGGATTTCTTCAATAGAAAAAAACTCTGTTAACGAGATTCTAATCGGTGGTGTTCGAATTGATGACAAGAATGCCATTGCAGAACATTTTAATGTGTATTTTCACAGTGTGTTTTCCGCTTCTTCAGAAACAGTTATTCTTAACCCGTATGTTGCTCAGACTACGAAGATATTGTATCGCTACCAGGTATTGTCGCTATGCATCTTAACTTGAAGACAAAAGCATCATCTGGTCCTGATGGAATTCCAAATGCATTCCTGTCGATATTCTGAAGCACTCGCCCCATTCCTCGCATACATTTTTCGTGCATCTTTGTCATCTTCACATCTACCGGATGACTTGCGAACGGCACGCGTGGTGCCCGTACAGAAGAAAGGGGACACTGCACTGATTACAAACTATCGTCCAATATCGCTCACTTCTTCCTGCTGTAGGATTCTTGAACATATTGTTGCAAATTACATAACTAAATTTTTAACAGACAACAAACATTCTTTCTTCATTTCAGCATGGATTCAGGAAGGGTTTTTCTACGGTCACACAACTAACCACTGTAATTCACAGTTTTGCCAGCGTTCTTGACAAACCTGGTCAAACTGACGTAATTTTCTAGATTTCTAGAAAGCATTCGACCTTGTTTCGCATGAAAGTTACTTTGCAAACCAAGATACATTGGCCTCCTCTCTGTCATCATTAATTGGATTTCTGCCTACTTAGACAAACGCACCCAATCAGTGTCTGTTAATGGTTACCACTCGCGTAGTTTGCCAGTTGCTTCGGGGGTACCACAAGGTAGTGTACTGGGACCGCTGCTATTCTTGATTTTATTAATGACATCGTTAACGTTATAACAGAGCCAGTTCAAATTCGCTTGTTGCAGATGACTGCATACTGTATCATGAGGTTGTTTGTCGAGAAGATCAGGAACTTTTGAATACTAACCTCCATAACGTTCAATCATAGTGTAAACAATGAGGCATGAAGCTAAACAAAAACTGTGTACATGCATATAACAAAGAAAATACATAAACGGCTGCTTTCTTGCAGTCTTCCAGGTAATCCCCTAGTTGAGGTAAACGAATACAAATATTTGGGTGTGAAAATAACTAACAACCTCAGTTGGAATTCTCATATCGCTAACAATCGTGCTTCTTATTTTCGCAAACTTTATTCTGCGACACAAACTTAAACAGGCGCCCCCAGAAACCAAGCTTCATGCATATAAAGCACTAATTAAACAGATTGAAACAGCAGACAAGATTTCTTGAGGCAGAAATAAAATTATTATTATATATCAGGCCTACGTTAGAATATGCTTGCACCGTCTGGGATCCCCACACCAACCACAGTACTAACGCACTTGAAATGGTTCAGCGTAAAGCTGTCACATTTATTTTTTCTAAATTCCGTACTACCGATTCGCCAACAGCTCTCATGCACACTCATGGAATACAAACTTTGAAATTACGACGTAAAATACTCTGGCTTAAATTTCTTTTTCTACTGAAAAATAACAAGCTCTCTTTTCACCCTGGTCCATATCTACGCCCGTTATCAACAAGACCAATCAGACATCATCATTCTGAATCTTTAACTCCATATCACACAAGAACTAACACCTTCAAGTTTTCTTTTTTTTCCTCGCACAATAACGAATGGAACACACTGCCACTATCATTGATTGATTCAGTTGAGTCGATTGACCTGATTGATTACTGATATTCTAACACTGGAATTGAAATGTAAGCATTTATTTGTATATTTTACGCCTTTTGAATTCTGTGTTTTGTATTGCAAACTACCCCTGCCTGGGCCCATGTGGGCCTGCAGTATGTTGTAAATAAATAAATAAATAAATAAATAAAAATAATAAATAAATCTGGCGCACTGCAGAGCAAGAAACACACCACGGATGGTACACTAACGACGACGACAGCGCTCCTCGTCGTCCTTATTGTACCGTCGCGTTGTACCATACGTTGTGTGTTTTTTTTTTCGCTGCAGTGTGCCATAATCGGATTTTGATGATGCGTAGTGCCCAAGGAACGGCAAGAATACAGCGAAAGGCGGTGTACAGTATTCCACTGTCGTTATTCATATCAATAACATCAATGTTGTAGCCACCGTAATTTAGGGCGCTTGTAGAATTTCAATCTCGCAAGCTCGTGATACAGAAAGTTATCGATGGGTCACTCGATTAAATTTGATCGCGATAAAGCGTGACCAGTATCAGATCTGTCGGTCATGACTGACTGACTCGTGCAAGTTGCGGAAAGGAGCCTGTCGCACTTGATATGAACTCCGTTTACACCGGTCGCGACTAGCTGAGAACGAAAACGGCCTTAACATGTACGATTCTGCCCTCAGCTCACACGACAGAATTCGCACTTAAGTGCCGAATGTTGCGTATGATTTAATCCTTCATAAAAATACGGTTGACATTTTCGTGCACCTACTGCTTTTCTTTTAACCAATTTTATTGTCTTGAAAGCATGAAACATTAAAATTGCACCATCATGTTCCAGCTAATTGTATTTTTACTGTTTTGAAACGACACCCTTTCAACTAATTTGTTATTTTTCTTTCTTGACATAGTATGCTTAACTACATCGTAAAGCGCGTTCTGCGTTGTGGCCTACAATTTCTAACCTTTCGCTTCAATGAAGTCGTCGTGATAACAGCGGTTAATACTGGCGTAGACAGGGGGAGGGGGGGTTCAGAACCCCGAAAATTTTCAGTTTTGCTTGTGTATATATACACGCACAAACATAAATAAAGTAGATCGAAGGCCTCCCCCCTCCCCTCCTCCCGAAAAAAATTGCATGCTATGCTCCTGGTGGTTAAAGCTGTTTGGCTGCTGACCCGAAAGACGAAGTTCGGACCTGGTCGCGGCCTTCGCATCTTGATAGAGGCGAACTTCCACGTGCCCGTGGAGTGCATGTGCTATTCCGGTGCCCGTTATACAACTCCAGGTTGTCGAATTAAATTATCCGGAGCCCTCTACTACGGCGTCTCTCATATAGCCTGAGTAGCTTTGGAACGTTAAACACCATAAACCGAAGATAAACGTTTCCCGCAATTATTACTCAGATGTACATCGACTGTAATCAGCGGCGTATACATAAGGGTGCGTTCGGTATTTCTATGTCCACCCCCCCTCCGGGAACTAAACTTCTCGCCAAGCCACTGCTGTCAATAATTAATCAGCTTTCCCGAACTCGGTGCTTCGGAATTAGCTGGAAATTATAATTAAAATCAAATAATGAAATTAAGTGATAAGGCACATGTACATTTATAGAGTACATAAGTGCATGTCAAAAATGCGCATAAATCTTGTATTTAATTGAAATGTTTGCGGGTTACTTCGGTATTTACAATAAAAAACATCAACCTCCCAAGATTTTCAGGAAAAACGAGACATTTCGATCCTGGCATTCGCGAATCGCTCGTTAATGATACTTGAGAAAATCAGCGAAAAAGACGCACACACGAAGGAAGGAATCAAAACCCACGCTGAACTTACAACTGACATATACTTGAAAACCACACATTGGCCTGAAACAACCAAAACAGCCAACACACGCACCAAGGTCTCAGCAAAGTACAAAGAAAAAAGAATAAAACATCATAATGGCCCTAACCTAATGTGTGCATCTGTTTTCGCGGGTTTTCTCAAGTTTAGTATGAAGAACTGGCCAAACAAGCAACACTTCTACAGCACATTCGTTCATTAACTTATGATTGTCTGGCAGCCTTTTATCCCGCCTGATCATGCTCAGCCTGAAAGTGCCGCGGTCATTTGTTTGTCCTATTGCCGCTGTGCAACCCATAAAAACATGTCGGCATTGCGGACGCGTAACACGTGTAATCTCTTTTGCTGCGTATTACAAAATCCGGAATCTTTTTCATCAGTACAACGCATCGACCCAGCTGACCCGGCGCCGTTACGGTAGCAGCCGTAGCAGCGATCGGCGCACCTCGCTGGAACCTGACTAGAATCACTGGAAAGTCAGAGTACCGCAAAGGTAGGCTGCACGCGGGCAACATTGGGCGGCGGCGGCCATTTCCCTTCCAGACTGTCCGGCGCGTTAGTGTGTGTTGAGAAGTGACCGATTTTTGAGCCTCGGTGCTGTGTTACGCTCGGCAGAACGGCATTATGTGTGTGGTTTCTTCAAGAGAATATTAGAAGTGATTGCGAGTCATGGACAGGTATGGATCGACTGCGTGGTTAGCGGTGGAACTAATGAAACGTACGGCGAATGTTGCCATGTGCTCGCGAACTCTCTTCATGGCTTCATCGGTCTCTTTTCGTGTCACGCCCGGGTGTGTTCGCTAGGTCCGGAGATGTACACATAATTGCATTAGCGCAGTGACATCGTGCGAGATGCCATTTACTTCGACATTTGGTGAATCTTGACTATTTGCGCTAGCTTTGCAGTCGGTATTCAGGTTCACTGCACTCGAGAAAGTTATCGATCAACATCGAGAACATTCAGCATTGCGTCCTTCGACTGATCGCTGACGCATAGCTTGCCTGCGCACCATGCTTGTAGTTCAACTGGTTGATAATGTGTAATAGAAGTTGTGTGTGTACGGTAATTGGAAGTTGTCGCCTTTGCGCGACGTCTTCATTGGGAACGCCAGCAGCCGAACGCGAGGGCGAATCGGCGTGCGGTAGGTAAGGTGCATCTTCTCTTGCGATACGAAGAAAATAGGCCATCAAAAATGATTGACATCACTACTTAATTGTTTCATTTCCTATGTCTTGTCTCCTTAATATTCCCAACGTTGCAATAAATTTGCAAATATTTGCTGTGTTCCGACGAACAGTTTTTTTGGCGTTGCGAGTGCGTAAACAGCTGGGGTTCGGTTTCTGCACTGCTGCACTTTTTTTTTTTCATAATGCACTCTTATTAAAACTTCCTCGGCACGGTGCTTTATGTTCTTTTGATCAGAAATAGCACATCCCGGAATATTTAAAGTGCATGCTACCGAAACACAGTATGTATATAGACCTAGGGCTCGCATAACATCGACTCCCTCAATACGTGGGACCTGCCTTTTTTTGTGCTGTGACTATTTCTCACCCACTATACAGTACTTTAAGGGTACGCTCGGCGCAATGCAGCATTAGCAGCATTTTTTTTTGCCACAAATATAAAAATACGCTTGATAACTTTGCCTTATACCAAGTTTATCAACAGAGTTCCACGCTTCTGCTTTGTGCAATGGCAAATGATCATGCCACAATTGCCTTTAAGGTATACCAGTAAACAGTTATTATTTTATTCAATCTTCGATTTCGCTCTCTTGCGTGACACGCTTATAACTCGGATAGCCTGCGTAATCTGTTCAACAGATTGAGATAGAAACAGCCGAGCAAATAGACAGCTACGCAGTTTTCAATATCGCTGTCCATAGCGAACCGAAAAGGTGAAGTATCCTGTTGCGTAAGATCTTTTCCAGCAGAGTTAGTGTAGTTCACTGCAGAAAGAAGTGTTCTTCGATGGGGGCGAATTCATTCACGCCAACTGTGCAGCCGCGTATAACGGCGCTCTTTGACATTAATTTTCCCAAACGGCATGCAAAAATAAACGAGATTCCAAGAGTAGCTCACTAGTAACGTTCGATTGCTGGTGAGCTATACTCTCTTCTGGCATCTGCATGCAGTGGCGTAGCCAGGGGGTAGCACAACGGGCCCGTGCCCCTCCCCCCCCCCCCGAATTTTTTTTGTGGCATACATAGCACGAAATGACACTCGATATCATCTGCCTGCCAAGCCCCCACTTCAGATCAAGGAGGTGCCCCCCCACCTCGAAAAAAATGTCTGCTACGCCCCTGTCTGCATGACGCGTTTAAAGCGACGAAGTACTTCTGGGAACCGTGGTGCTGCTAAATGTCCGGCCACGCTCTGCAGTGAACGCGCCTGCACCCAAAGCGCTTGGAACCGATATGGCGGTGAGAGGTCACGTGATGCGAGTAAGGCAATCGCGTCGATGGCGGTGCGCGGATAACAGATGCGATACTCTGAAATTTTTCCAGTGACTCTAGAGCCTGACGCGACTACAGCGCCACTCGCCGCCTCCGCTTGCGGCGGAGCCACGCAACAGAGCCGAGTTTTCAAACAGAAGTAGTTCAAGAAACGTTGGTGTCCTGGTGGCTCCGGGGGCTGCCCTGGGTTTGGTCGTGGTCCATGTCCGCCGGGGGAAGGGGCGGGAAGGATGTGGATCTGGATCGAGACCCAGATCTGGACCCGCTGCATGACGCGTCTCTCCGAGCTGAACCATGGCAGGCGGTGTTGTGGCTTACGACCGCGTTCACTGGACGTAGCCGGGGCTTTGGCCTGGTGGGGTGGTGGACGTTGGCGAATTGTCTTCAGCCGTTGTCGACACTCCTGTGCGCCTGTGGGATGTTTCTCCCCACATATCTGGCACTGAGGGCCAGGGATGGTCCGTCGGTGGGTTGAGAGGACCGCAGTTGCGGCACACAGGAGCTGTCAGGTTAGGGCACCCGTCTTATCTGTGCCCCTGTGCAGACAGACCTTGCAGACTTGTCGGGTAGCTTTGTAAGGATGACACGCCACTCACCCCGGTAGTGGAGCACGTATCAGGGGATCATGCTGCCGTCGAAGGTGACGACTGCTGTGTTAGTGTCTCCTAGCATTCGGGCACTATGCACCTTCGCCCTGCGTGAGTACCCGCAGGTTTGCAAAGAGCTCTGGGGGTGTTCCTGGATCGATGATGTGGATAACACCACGCAAGGTGCCTTCCGGGGTAGCCACATAGGCGTTGAACTCGTAGTTTTTGCCACCCAGGGTCAGGGTGTCCACTCGGTGAAGTACCCGCGCTATCTCTTTGTGCGGTGTGCTTACACTGATGTTGGGTCCGGGTCGAATCCGGACAATGAAGTCGGTGCCCAGCAGTGAGGGTGGGGTGTGCAGGCGGCCACTATGGTGCGAGAGATTTGACGCGTGGAGTATTCTTTGGTGGCAAGGCCTTTCTTTGGTCGCAGCAAAATTTTAAGGACGCTTCGAGGCAGTGCCGGCAGCTTTCGTCGCAGCTGACGTGACGCTGTGGAGACTGTTGCCGCCGGAGACGCCGCCGCTACCGCGGCAGACGGGCTAACGGAGTGATGCCATGTTGAAGCGTTCCCGGTAGCGTTCGGGGCCGCAGCTTGCCTGGCCTGCTGCTGTGTTGCTGCCTGCTCGCGTCTGTTTTGCTTCTGTCGGGAGCGACGAGACAACGCAAATTTCCAGTTTGGATACTGGCCATCAGTGGTCCCTGGGATTCTGGGGTAGTTGAATGTCCACGGTCGTCCTCATCGCTACCGGTGTAAGTTCGTCGAGGTCAGAGGGGTCGGCGGAAGGGGGGAATTGAATTGGTCGTCGTCCGGTCGCGAGTCCGTGTCGTGGTTCGTGCACGAACTCGTTGAGTGCTGAGTGGTATCCATCACGGGGTTGGGGGGCCCCACGCGAGGCCTGGAGCCCGTCACTCGCCTAGGCGAGTTTTGGTCTGCCGTTAGGCTTAGCGAGCCAGCGCTCGTTCTTCACTTTACAAGTCGGAAATGGGCGAAAAATGTGTCCTGCCGACTGGAAAGTTGGGTCCCGGGTGGTCCACCTTTAAGTACTTCAAAGTCCGACAGATTGTCGGCGACGAAAAGAGGGTGGTGTGAGAAACTACGAAATGCGCAGAGCCGACGTGACATGCGTCCGCTCCGCGCCACAGCGGCGTTCCCTTGAACGGGGATATATGTAAAAAATGATAATAATAATGAATAAAGGCAGAAAAAAAACACATGGGCCAAGATTGATAAGGTTCTTGAAGAGGACAGATTCAAAGCAGGACAAGACCGTCATGATAGCCGACGTCTTAGCGATCTCGGCCGGACAATGGCAAACTGGTTTTAGGAACGAAACGCTTTTCGCATTCGGCCTCCGTTTACGGAGCGAGGCGCTCTTTGATGCGGCGGTGGTACCTCAGGAGACGCTGTCTATTGAGGAAGCGCAAAAAGAGCCCACGCGTTGCATCTACTCACTGATGCTCCTTAGCAGTCCAGCCGTGTTTTGTGCGCTTTCTCATTGCGGCGTCTTTCTAGCCCACTCACACATTATTTCTCACTGGACGCAGATGGCGTAGCGCGGCGCGGATGCTATATCAATAATCTTTCTGTATACGTTCTCCGTCGCCCCTCTTAGCCATTCGTTTCAGTTTTGAGCTTCCCAGACCACCGTGTGAGCCCGTTTCTTGCGCCTTATGCGCGGGAGCATCTCGCGCATAATGTGACCTTTGAGGAAACGGGCGAGCGGTCGTCAAAGGGAAATAAAGGAAGGTCGTGCACTGCTCAGTGGGTCGTTTTCGCATGATGCCCAGAAAGAAAACGAAGCGCCATCGGAAACTTCAAAGGATGCCACAAAATTGGCGTTGTGAGCGCGATGAACGAGATTCTGGTGCACTTTCTATAAAGCGCAAATAAATACGTTTTCAGTGCGTGGAACAGTTGTTGCGTGAAGAACACTTCAATAGTGTAAGCATTTATATCGCTTCGTGAACATGGAGCGAAAAAGCACGCATAGAAAGGCACGGTAGAGAGAAAAAAACTCTTTCTTTAAAAGCAGAATGCTTAGCCAGCTTGCTTTCGCTTACTTGCTACTTTCCAGGGGACAGGGTAAATGCCGCTGAGGCGGGCATGAAAATAGTTACACAAGTAAAATTATAACAAAAAATCACAAAAGCGCAGGGCTTGTGATTAGACGATGAAGGCAGGGAGCATGGGCAGTTCATGTAAAATATTTGAAAAATAAAAACAAGTTTCATGCGTGCCCACACCCACGCAATTTCTTGGTGTAAAGATCAAAGTTTGCAGAGAACATCTTACTGGAGAACAGGAGCGAGGTTGTGCCGAAGACAAACCAACACTATCCTCACTTACAAAGAATACACGACACAAATACCACAGCTGTCCGCGGTGCGGGGAACGGCCAACTCTTGCCCACATTACGTGGGATGCGAATAGCGGCCAGCACATCGATTCTCCCCTCTTGAGAACAACATCTGGAACGAAGCAGTGGGCTTGCTTGCAAGGATCGGGAGAGCCACCTGGCTCTGCTCGGCCAAGCCGCAAAGGCCAGTGGAGCCCTGGGCAGAGGAGCTTGACCAGAAACCTTATGGTCAACAAACGTTTTCACTCAATGGATCCAAGAGGTAAATATTAGTGCGTTTGATGAGCCCAGCGTCAAGGATGGAGCTTTCTCAGGCTCTCGTGATATTGCTTTTATTAGCTGGGCATTCGAGCAAGTTGTACCCGACGGCGCCGCACTTGTCAAAACATGTACTGGTAGTCTGTCGATTGCGGTGAAGCTGGCTATTCGTGTAGGAAATACGTAGCCGGTGACATTTTCTCGAGATTCTGTGGTAAACATTGTTGTAGTGTTTACCTGAGCCAACTTTGTATAATGGCTGATCCCTCCGTCATAGGAATATAACAAGAAAGCAAACAGAGTCCTTACAGACGTAGTTGAACATTTACTGTACATTGATGTAAGATGGCTTGCACAATGTTTGTTCATGTTTGGCAGCACCGATTAAGGTGGCTCACGTCACGATCAACCCACGTTGATGCTTGGTGGCACATATAGAACTCCACGACTAACGTCCATGATGAATGATTAAATAAACCTTTGTGGTAGCTGTAGTAGTTAACGGTGAGAGCTTAATCAGAGAAAACGGTGTAACAGCCAGAAGAGCGTCGCTGATTGGACGCACAACTGTTGCTAAGGTCGCCATCCCTATTGAACACCACGACCGGTCTAGAGGGAAACGCAACGCGCGTCCTGTCTCCGCTCTACCCCGGCCGCGATTTTTCTCGGGGCGGCGTAAGCGGGCAACGCGATGGTACAGCCAGGCGAGGCAGGCCAAGGCAGGCGCGCGTCGCAGAGCTACTTCTAGTATGGACGGAGGCTATGAACGAGGCTGAGGGTAAGATCGCCACCTCGCGGTGTGCTAAGGCGTTCCCAATATTGCACCAATCATATTAGAAACGCTCCGAATCGGACGGGTGCGTAGCAACGACGCTTTGGAGGAGTTAATCGCGGAGGTCACGGTCATGATGCATTACTTCACTTTACCAGACGCCGACGCCTCTCGCCGACCAAGAGCACTGCGAGAGAAAGTTTGTGTATAAAAAGTGCGTTTGTAAAGCCGGAAGAGTGTAGGACCGTGGCGCAGTAGATAGCGTGCCCTGCATCTGTTGTCGTGAACCGAGAAGGGGTGGGCTCGACTCCCGGTGACGGAACTTTTTTCTTTGCCATGTGACCTTGTCTATTTTTTCACGTCATTTCCGTGACGGAAATGCGTCACTGAAATATTTGGGACCCCGGCATAAAACATTTTCGTGTTAAAATACACAATTGTCTGACAGGGAAGACCAGCGTCAGTTTCCCAGTCGAGCACGTAGCGCTCACGGGGAATACAGACGTTGCCTCAGAGTGTGCCTTAGCAAAAAAAAGATGGCCCCTTTGGAAGTCCTAGATAGACATGCAAGTTCTTGTTAGTTGGCACAGTTCCCGTATTGGAAGGCTATATCACATAAGCCCATCAACATAACCATTATGAAGCGTGGCCATACGGCGACAGTCACTGCCCTACCGGCGTCTGAAGCAGAATGTCTGGGAAGCGCCAAATATTTGTTCTTTAAAGCGCCTGAACAACCCCCCGGTCCAATATGCGTCATCAAGCGATATGTGCGCACTTGTGCGATGTGAACATGTTGCCGCGACAATTTCGCGAATAAGTGCTGTAAAAACGAAGTTACAGAGTATAGAACAACGCGCTTCGGCTGGTTTCGGTTTTTCGCTCGGCCTTCCTAGCCTTCTGGGCAGCCGAGAGGGACAGGCCCGCTGTCTTCACTACGCCCACTTCGGCAACGTAACACTATACGTCAGCGGTTACGTCATCGGCACGCAGCCAACGACCGAGCAAGGCTTCCTCCACGTGTCGCTCGTGTCAGAGCTAGAGGTACTGTATATGCTACCTTTAGCCACTAGCAAGCGTGCGTTGCGGAGAAGCTGGCGCCCTGGCCAATTTTAGTATTTGTCGAGGACGCTCCTGCAGCGAATTGCATTGACACTAGTCACCGACAGTCAAGTTAACCCCCGGTCTCCAAACTGTCGCTCAATGACACGGCACGCATGTCGCCTGCGAACGCACGTAGTTGCTATCCAAGCCTACGCGTAAGTCTGCCACCTAAAGGTAGTATATATGCTGACCCGAAGGTCACGTGATCGAATTACGGCCGCGGCGGCGGCATTTTCGATGAAGGCGAAAATGCTAGAGGTCCGTGTACTTAGATTTAGGTGCACGTTCAAGAACCCCAGGTTGTCGAAACTTCCGGAGCCCTCCACTAAGGCGTCCCTCATAATCATATCGCGGTTTTGGGGCGTAGAACTCCAACATTTATTAAAGGCAGCATAAGCAGTAACTCTAGTCAGAGCGGCGCTAGGGTCCCCCTAACGGCGCGGTGAAGAAGCGCGGTAAATTCGTGGCCAAAACCGCATCGCCGCAGGGCCAAGCGCCGTTTCGTAGTAGATAGGACCAATCGATGAAGTTTGTGCTGCCCATAGGCAGTCAGTTCGTGTCCGAGGATCGGCGAATTGGAGCGCCCGCGCTGTGATATTCATAAAATATGATCGCTGCGGCTGTCTGCACCATGGTGAGCTTGCTCGGGAGATGTAAAAAAAAGAAAAAATCGGCGCCTGTTCACTAGCCCTTTAACATTTCCACTTCCGATGACCAAGAGAGCTTACGGTCAGTGGAGACACCGAGCAATCGCTGCGTCCGCTCGTAGGGAAGTGTTGGACCACCAAGCAAGAGTGGGTAGCTATGCATGCGCTTGCGTGTAAAGACCGTAGCACCACTCTTTTCCAGCGACAGTTGCATGTGCCGCAACGGAAGATAAGTGGAGAGGTTAAACGTTTTAGCTATAGTCGCTGCTGAGGTATTCGTCGGCATCTTGATTCGCTCCACATACAGATGCAATGCACAGGCAGGGTCTGTTTCAAGTGAATAAGGGAGATGTTGAATAACAAAGGGCTCAGAACATTTGTTGTGGCACCTCTTTTTGAACAGCGTAGGTAGATGTCCAACATGCAAGAGGTACCATGCAAGCTACCGTCCTTCGAGGTAATTAGACATCAAAGAATAAAGTTCCTATAGGGCCTAGAAGAGGGGTTTCAGACTTACCTCAGTTAGCGGACAGCAGTCGAGAAATTTAGTCTCCCGCAGGGGCAGGGAAGGTGTTGGAACAAAAAAAAAGTTGCCATATGAAAGAAGGCCATACCTCACATATGGGTCATTTTTGAAGCGCACTTGGCGTTTGTCGATACTGATCTGCAGAATGAACGAAATCTGCACCTCAGTTCGGAAACATGCAGCTTCACACATGGCGTCGGCGGCATGGGTTGCCCCACGAAAAAAAATCCTTCAGACCAGTGACGTCTGTGTAGCCTAGATCATGAACATGCTTATCATGAGAATAAAAAAAATGTGCAACGAGCATGGTCATATACAGGTCAAGCCGCTAGGCAGAGGTTCGCGGGCCTCATCAAGTGCATCGAGAATAGAGTGATTCAGAACGGAATCGAAGGCGATGTCGAGGAAGGCGAAACATGCCTCTTAGACGAGCTTCTACATAGGAGACAAAGGATCGTACAATGCGCTTCCACTGGAACGGACGGGTGTTTTACCAGAAGTACCTTTGACCACCGACGCTGCACGGCATATTTGCATGGGGGATATGAACGTAATGCTCATTCCATGGTACCGACCTAGAACTAACTGACCTCTAATTCACGTCGCGGTTTGTTTTTTTATTCGAAATACCCCTAAAGGCCCTCAACGAGGGTATTACATAGGTGGACATTTTACAATAAATTGGGAAAAATAACAGAGTGAGAAAACGGTAAAAAGTACAATCTTGAGAATTGGCTGGTATACATACAGTCAGAAAACAACAACAACGACGACAAAGAAATAAATGCAAACTACAACATACTCAAGTAACTAGACACAAATGGTAAAAAAAAAAGTGCAAGCATAGCAGGCAGTTACCGAATGCCTACGCAAACAGAGCACACGAAAACACAATACAAAAGCAATACCGCTACAATATGCGAAATGGAAAAGAAAAAAAGGCGAAAGAAATGAATTAGGTAGGACACCACGTTTAGGCAATACGCTCAGTGCGTAGATCTTGAAATTTCGTTGTTTTTTTTCGGTAGCTACGTGCGATGATAAATGGTTCCATTCAATGATAGTGCGTAGTATGAATGAATTAGCGAAACGATTAGCGTGACATATGGGTCGTTTCACTTTCTACTGGTGATCACGGCGAGGAAAATGACTGCAGGGGGTGAAAGAAATCGTCAGAAAGAATTGAGTGATGGTATGGTTTATGAAAAAGCGAAAGGCGAGCTGCTTGGCGACGATGAGATAAGGGTTCAAGTTCGGCGCGATCTGTTAGTGCAGTGATGCTTGAATGACGTGAGTAATCTGAAAAAATAAAACGCGCAGCACGGTTTTGCAAGGATTCATATTCTGGATAAGATAGGCTTGAACTGGGTCCCAAATAGCTGAAGCGTAATCGGGTTTCGGTCAAGGAGTGTTAAGTAGGCGAGCTTAGGTATATAGAGAGGGGCATTTTTTAGAGAATGTTTGATAATACCGAGTGAACAATTAGCTGAAGCAAGGATGACGTCAATGTGATAATGCCACGTGAGATCTGATTGAAAGTGAGCACCAAGGTATTTATAACTAGTACTAACTGTTATTTCGGTATTATTAAAACGTAAGATGTTGGTATGCGGGTATTATGTAGGGTAATTGACATTACCTTGGTTTTGGATTCATTCAGGGTCATTAACCATGAGGTGCACCAAGTATTAATATTGACAAGGTCGCATTGAAGGAGCTCACGATCGGCATTACTGGATATGTTGCGGTATAGTACACAATCGTCGGCGAATAGTCTAATATGGGACGACACACAATTAGGCAAGTCATTAATATAGATTAGGAAAAGCAACGCACCTAAAACACTACCCTGAGGGACACCTGATGCTACGTTCACATAATTAGAATGAGAGTTATTAACGACTGTGTATTGTGTTCTGTGCGAAAGGAATTCTTTAATCCATGCAATAACATTGGGGTGAATGTTAAGTTGGGTTAGTTTTAGTATAAGACTGGTGGGGAACGCGATCAAACGCTTTTAAATAATCCAGAAAGATAGCATCCACTTGAAAACCAGAGCCTAGTGATGAGTGCAAGTCATGTACAAAAACGGCGAGCTGAGTGCCACAAGAATATCCTTTGCGGAAACCGTGCTGTTACTTAAAGATAATAGTGTGTTCCTCAAGATAGTTGATGATTTGAGTGTGAATGATATGTCCCAGTAGCTTGCAGATTGTATTGGTTAAATAAATTGGGCGATAGTTGAGTGGTACGGAGCGATCACCGGACTTAAAGATCGGAATGACTCTGGCCACCCGCCAGTCGTGAGGAATGATACGAGATGCTAAGGATTGGGAGAAAAGGGCACACAGAATGGGCGAGAGGCTCGATGAGATATTTTTCAGTATCTTGTTGTTCAACCTGAGATGGTCAGATGCGGAAGAGAGCTTAAGATTATTTAATAATGTGTAAATTCCTTCTTCGCTGATACTTATTTCAGGCATCGTTATGTCAGTACGATTACTGATAAGACACACTATGACACATCATACACAAGAATTAATTTTAGAAATAATTTTATATATCTTGACTAGTTAAGTTTAAAATTCTAATGAAATGTACGAGGAAAAAAGGTACATGTAACTGATTTTTTTCCACGGAAAGTTCCTGGTGAATAAAATCACGTTTCTAAAGAAAGTAAGTGTGGCCTGTGGTTTCACTTGTGAAGTTACTTTGATGATTTTCATTTTTGTATGGGACATCACAAGTGTGGCTTCACTTGAATCTGATAATGACGAGAAGTGAGAGTTGATCATAGAGTTTCATACAATAACCAAGACAGGAACTGACGCTGCGATCCTTCAACCACCATGGGAATGATGGGAAGTACAGGGTTCGGATTGGATAGCGTTAGCTAGCAAACTATCTACGGACCTTTTTCTTGAGTTTCAGTTTCATTCTTCGCGAGGCGTGGGTAGTGGGGTGCGTTGCAAAGCACTCAAGCAGTGCCTTTGTTGTTCAAAGAGGCTGAGGACCGGTAGACCGCTTGGTTTGCTGCGACGGTGCCGCTTTACAGGTTGTATTTCACAGTTTTAGCAAGGCGTCGTGCACTCACCGCTGTGCATAGATGTAGCGTCCCATGCCAGTGCAGGAAATTGCAGAGTTCGCGTGTTTTTTATAAGCGCGTCTAGTTCATATCGGCTGCAAAACGACGGCGAAGCTAAGTAGACGCACCGTCACGCTCCTCTGAGGACGACTTCACAACAAGACGAGAAATGCGTTGGGGGCGAACCACGTGGACAGGCGCCCCTGGCAACGCAGCAGATGATAGGTTAAGTGTTCCTCACTCAATACGGTACTGTCATTTCCATATAGATAATGTGTGCTTTCGAGGGAAAAACAAATGTGTTAGTTTTAAGCGTTGTAAAACATTATTGATTATATCGTGATGACCAATTTGGAACACAAGGGACCCCTTTCATAAATACGCCACCTCGCGGTGGGCTTTTCGTAAGCTCCGATTTTGCAAAGAATTCTGCGATAGAAATGGCCATGTTTACGGCAAGGGGGTGTTCTGTATACGTGCACCCGTGTAGACTGTCCATGCGAGGTGCCATCCGGCTGTATCTCAGTCTCCGATATTCCTGCGAAAGAATGCCACCGTGCCTTGCTTTGCAAACGCTGTACACCCGACTTCGGCGTCGTAATAACGGCCCGTAGACCGGATGGACGAAAGATTTGGCGCGGGTGTTGAACTCCGAGCCATAGATCGGCTGGCGTCCGCCTCGGGGGCAAGGATGAATGCTCGTCGAAGCTACAAGCTGCTGACGGAGTTAGGGCGACGTTGTAGCAGCATCGCTGACGAAGAAGACAACGGTGTCCACCTGAGAAACAAGGCGGGCGCGTGACACAGGAAGTCTCGAGCGGCCATTGCCGACCGCTTGAAGCCCACAAACAGTTTAACTTTTTACGGCCCCGACTGTGATTTATTTTTCATTTTTAGGCTGAATAATACATTAATATAAGGCGGTCGTGATGCCTCAGGCGCAGGCTCGTGTTAGACACGCACGAGAATTCAGAACCGCGAAAACCGAGGAAAACAGGCGCGCGGAGTTATACATTTTGCTGACCGCACTTCTTGCGTAGCTTAAACAGCGTGCACTTGATGCGTGAAACAGAGTGTAGTCAGGTCCGCCGAGGCTTCATGACAACTGGAATGCCAGCCTCGTCCTTCTGTTCGGCAAAACGTATTTGTTACCGTGGCTTGGCGTCATTACTGCCCAACCGCTTCATCACCATGCCCTGACCCCACCGACTACATCGACTTACTGCGAGCTTCATCCCGCACATTTCGTGTCCCTAAACCACGCTGTCAGCAAATGTACTACATACCATATTCGCGTAGAGCTGGCGATGTCAAAAGCCACCGCAACGCACTTACGATGGTCCATACCGCGTCATATCCGACGTGTAGTCGCCTACTCTTCTTGTGCCTCGTCTGTTCGCTCAAATCTACTCCGCGTCATGCATCCCGCGGACAAGCATTTTACGTACAAATCCGCAACATGCCTACGTCGAGGGCCTAGCGCTTCCACGATCATAATGACACTAACTGTGTAATATTGCGAGGTGCAGTACGTGTATTTGTTTACATTGGTAATTTTCAAATGTCCGTGGCTTACTTTTTTGTTCTCGTCGCGGTAGCCTCGTTGGTGACACAACGGAACACATCTTTTGAACCATCTTAGCGACACATTCCGGAACGATTCACAACGAGTTGGCTGCCGCGCTAGCAAAACGTCACGCACCAGCAGTTGCAGTTTCGCAGAGTGTCGTCTGCTGCGGCGACCTAATCATGGCGGCTTGTGGTAGTTCACGTGAATGGCGCTTGAGGTGGCCTTTTATGAAAAGGGTCTATTGCAGAGCAATGCATACCCTGGTGGTTGAATTTGTCCAGGTTTCGCTTCCATCTCACGGTCAGGCAATTTTTTGTAATACGTTTTACGTAAAAAAGAATGAAGCAACTTTTATATTGAAATAACTTCATACAGCGCCTCCAGCATTTTTTCAGTGCCTGGGCGAACGCTTTCCTCGGGCCGTCGAGCGCGCGCTCCGCGTCCACTCGCCTCTGCCGTGTGGTGGCGCTGTGCAAGTAGACTACGGTGGAGACAGTCGAGAGGATATACAGCAGCTGGCGGATATATGCGGAAGGGAAGGGAAGCTCTAGGACTAGGATTTAGTGTAACAAAATGTGGATTGATGGTATTCAATGGCCCTTGTGATCAGGCGGTGTCAATACAGGGCCAAGAAATACCGAGGGTGAGCGAATACAAGTACCTCGGAGTATGGATAAATGAGGATGACAGGTACATGGAGCTACAGGAAAAAGCCTCGGCAGCAAAAGAAAAGAGGAATGCTGCAATAATGAAGCACAGAGCGTTGTGGGGATACAATAGGTACGCGGTGCTTCGAGGTCTGTGTAAAGGTGTAATGGTTCCGGGGCTTACTTTTGGGAACTCAGTGGTGTGCACGAGGGCAGAGGTGCAATCGGGAATGGATATAAATCAAAGGACTGTGGGACGCCTCGCGTTGGGTGCTCACGGGAAGACGACAAATGAGGCTGTAAAGGGCGATATGGGATGGGCAGGTTTTGAGGCGAGGGAGGCTCAGAGCAAAATAAGGTTCGAAGAAAGGCTAAAGAATATGAAGGAGAGTAGATACGCAGAGAAGGTGTTTCGTTATTTGTATAGGAAGAGCTGGGACACAGTGAAGAAAAAGAACTAGGAGGCTCACTAGTAAATATACGGCTCGTAGTGTAAGCGATATATCAACAAAAAGTGTTAAGCGAAAAGCCAGAGAAGCGGTGAGGATTTACTGGACGGCAGCTATGGAGAAAAAAACCGGCTTTGAGAAACTACCGAAAGGCCAAAAATGAAGTAAGGAGGAGGCATTTTACGATAATTCAAGGGGAAGCGCTTTACTGTTTGAAGCGAGATCGGTTGCCTTAGAACGGGTTGTAATAAAGCGAGATTCAGCAAAGAAGAAGAACAATGCACGTGCCGCGGGGAAGATAAGGAAACGGCGGAGCATGTTCTGATTGAATGTGGAGATATCTACCCAGGTGTACGTTTGCGCACGAGCCTACATGACGCCTTGGGTTTTAGAGACAATGGAAAGCTGAACACACCCGCGATTGAAATAAGTAAGACGGTTAGAGTATTGGTGGCAGAAAATTAGAGAGAAAGGACAAACATATTGGGGAAAAAAATAAGGACATTCTGCCGTCAAGGGCAGAGATCTGGGCTGAAAATGTAAGTTTTTTTTTTAGTAAGATAGATTTAATTGAAGTAGAGACACTGGGCCAACACCAAGAAAAAAAGAGTAAAGAGATTTTTTTTTTGTCGAGCCTGCAGGTGGCACAGTTGTCACCGCCCTGTTATAAAGGGGACGCTCATAGCATCCATCCATCCAACGGGAAGCTGGCGCTGAACGGCCCCGCGTATTACGAAGTTCACGAATTCTTGTTTGCATCCGAGTTTAATTGCATTCGTTCTTCTCGCAGGCTTTCACAGATACAGGCGGGATGGAAAGAAGCGCGAACATAGCGGCGCGCTGTTTTCATCGCGCTCTAACCGTGGCCTCAATAAAAGTTCTAGATGGTCTAGATGGTCTTTGATGATCTGTGATTGTGTAAAAAGATACTAGGTGGTCTTTGATCAGTCATCCAGGCTATAACCACTTGAAAATGCTAAACAGCAAAGAATGCAGATGCCGCTTGTTCGCGTAACTTTTCATCCGCGCTGTACGTACTGCGCAGGCAGTCTGTCAGGCCGTGCTGCCGGTTCGATACTTGCACTCGAGTTTGATAGTATTCGCGTTTTATTTTCTATTTCAGTCTATTGCAACCACGCCAATGCCTTAGTATGTCATACTGCTGTATTCCACTCTGCAAATAGAACTGAAAGAAATCACGATTGTCTTTTTTTATTTCCCTTTATTGATAAAAGAAAAAAAGATCTCACAGGGTCCCTTATGCATTCACCTAAGACGACTGAAAGGCGAAATTCCCTCCGAGATATTTCTGCGCCTAACGTGGTTATCTTAAAGCCTCAAGGATCGGAGGCAGTGCAAGCTTTCTGCACATCAGTGGAGGCATGCACTGCCTTCGTGATCGGCCCACTTTGACGAAGCGAAAATGTAATGTGACGATGTCACGTTATGTCACGTCACGATAATGTCCCAAAAATTATGATCTGTGACGTCATATGATGACGTCACCACGTAATTATGTTTTGCATCACTCGTGCTGACGCCGCGGGCGGTGAATTTTCGCGTTTGATGAAGCATCTAATGCTTTCGCCTTAACACACTGTTCGGCTGTCGTTCCATGAAATTCCAGCTGCCGCCGGTGTTCGGCAGAGGTGGCTTCCAGTAATTAGGCGTGATAATTGGTCCCCTAATACATCTTCAAACTACACTGAATATGCAGCCGTCGTTTATGACTCGAATATATCATAGAATATAAGAAGCGGTGGCATAAGAAGGATGCAGCAGCGTCACTATTTGCAGACTACCCTTCACGTTTGCAGCCCAAGGTAACAGCTGAACCAAGCATGGCGAGTATCCCTAAACGTGACCGCGCTGCGTCCGAACAGTCAAAGAATGCATGTAGTACCAGCAGCGACGCTGCCTCGCGATCGCCGCCATGTGCATGCAGCGCTGACATTAGGTCCCGAAGCTGAAGAATCGGAACCCATAGACACCACATGCGCTACCGACGAAGCAACCGACAATCATTATGTACAGTGTCACAATAATGAGTGCACTAGGCTGAGCAGGCTGCTCCGTGCGACAGAAGCGTCCATGCAGGTCGACAGCCAATCGGCCTCTACTTTGCTCGCTACCGAAAAGGCCAAATGGAAGAGAAAGAAAGATAGCCGAGAAGCCAGATACTGAGGCTACAACAATCCGTCGACAAATACAAAGACGAGCTCAAGCAACTGACAATAGGCCGCGCCATTTTTCACGCCTATCACATTGGCTCAATTTGAGAGTCGGCACTACTTTTATACTTGATCGACAACGTCTGTTCACACACCTCGGTCAGTGTTGCAGGAATCGCGCGGAATATGCAGCTGTTTTTGTTTGTTTTTCGTACCACCGTGATTTAACAGGTTAAAGCTCTGAAATGGTGGAATCACTTGGCATAGTTCCTTTTTTCTGGCACCAGCTGTTGCTTCCTCCCGGTGGCAACTGTTCGAAAATCGACTTTCAGACAGTCAAAAACCGAATCTCAGTCAAGCGAACGTAACGGTGACAAAACATTTTTCCGCGCATCACTCTCTGGTATCGGGCTAGCAGACGACGCGCGAGCGTCTCGATCAAATAGCCACGAAAGACACATGCCTTCGAAATGAGCTCGTTGCCCAGAACGACAAGTGCTTCATGATTCCCGTTTACAAGTTTCATTATACAGTAAAACCTCGACCACGGCTTGTACGAATTTCGGGGTGATACGAATTTTCTGTGGTCCCGGCCAAGGCCTATTAGCCTGCAATGTATTGGAGCACGGTTGTTGCGAACCGATTTGCACCCCGCGACGCTTGACACGAACGTACGCTAGCGCACAGGTACGAACAGGTGCTGCCCGCGATGTTGCGGAAGACGCGGCAGTCACGCGCGGGCGCGGGCATGCGCGCTGCGCGGCCATCAATGGTGCGTCGTTGCCTCCGAGACAGTGCGCGCGAACCTTGCAGGTCTTTAAGGCCTCACCGCGCTGCCACCGCACGTCCGTTTCCGCTCCGTTTTTCGTGTTCCGTTCCGCCTCTCGCGCAGTGCGGAGGCGGCGGCCGTTTTTCGTACCGCCAAACTCTCCGGTCCCGCTCGCTTTCTCGGTCGCTGATTGGCAGAAAAAAAAACGGTGACCTATGACGTCTTCACTGCCTGCTCGTCGAGAAACATGGCGCCCGGGTGAAGCGACGAAGCGAGAACCGAGGCCTAGCAGCCGCGTAAAAAAAGTTCATTTGGGTGTTATTGTGATAAGTACTAGCGTTAATCATCATCCACGGAGATATTCATCGAAAGGTAGCAAGCCGGCGCTACCTTCCTGCCCTCCTCGGTGCCTGCGATCGCCGACGGAAACCGACGGAGTGTGCTTGTGTTTACGCGAGGATCGGAGGCCACCGATTTCGTGTCTTTCGTGCCGTCATTCGCTTTGCTTTGGGAACTAGAAAGTCATCATATGGAGTCGTAATCTGTGTGTCACATGCTCATCGTACAAGAACGTCAAAAGTGTTCGATCGCCGCAAACAGCGTATGCGATTTGTATGTGCTCCGTGTTCGGGGTTCATTCCCGCGAAATGCGTACGTGTATTGCCAGTCCTGTGTGAAGTACGGAGTGATGATGCACTCAATAGCGATAAGTTTTATTGCCGTCATTGCACATGTTCTGCTACGAGTGCGCTGCTTTGCCGCTTGCGATGCGCGTGGTAGCGCGTCGCGTACGAAGTGCTCGATCGTGTCCTCAGTTGACGAAGTCTGCTCACAAGATACAAGTCGAGGTGAGCCTGCGATTTGCTGCAGCGGTGCTAGACGTAAAAGTGTTCTCTGCGGCGTGTGTGTGCACTGAAGTGTGCCGTACATGTGCGCTGCCAGTGCAGTTTTCTTGTGTATCAGCCATCTCGATACAGAAGCTCCATCAAACTTGAACTTGCTGTTTAGGTCGCTATAGTGTTTAAAGTTCTTTGTGTACTTTGAACATTCTGCTTTCATAGAGTGCTGCGTTCGATATGCCCGAGAATGCTGAGTCATGAATGACAACTTCAGGTAGCCTTCATTTCTATCATGTGAAATAATGCAAACAAAATTTCAGA
This sequence comes from Rhipicephalus sanguineus, assembly GCF_013339695.2. Taxonomy (NCBI): domain Eukaryota; kingdom Metazoa; phylum Arthropoda; class Arachnida; order Ixodida; family Ixodidae; genus Rhipicephalus; species Rhipicephalus sanguineus. The sequence goes on along the minus strand of NC_051176.1, from coordinate 8,922,407 downwards.
TAAAGCAAGTCGTGATGCGAGCACTTCTTGCTGGTGTCCAACCACAGAGACTGCTTACTGATGGTCATGTGGAGGAGAAATGCTTTAATTATTACAAACTTCCATTTTATAATCAAAAGCCCTATGCATGTAAGAGAGCGGTAAAGCAATACTCTAACCAAAATTGTGAGTTCGATGTAAATCCGATGACGCACAACTGGCACCCAACTTGCTCGAACTTTGCTGACAGTTTGCCCTCACAGGCTAGCTGCGGTCATGTTACAAAAGCTGGTAGTCGCCCAAATCAAAGCTTTCACTACCTTGCAGATCTGCCTTCGTTCATTCATCGTTTGTGGCATACCTATCTTCCATGATTTCATTTTAATGCAAACAAAATTGACACGTATTACCCAATTAGTCTGCCTAGACGCTGCTTTAGGTACTCTTGATCACCAATTCTGTCTGCAGCTGGTGCTGCATAATGTGTCTTAAAACGACTCTACCAGCAAAACATTCACGTGAGCTATTTCGCTAGTGCTGTTACACGTATCTCACTGTTGGCTGAAAAAAAGGCAGTGACAATTTGACGTCTTCATGTCTGTTCGATGTAAACATGACACCTGCATGAAGTGACGAAGTGGGAGCAGTGGCCTAGTCGCCAGCTGCATAAAAGGAGTTTATTTGGATGTTATTGTGATTAGTACCAGTGTTAATCGGCATCCGTCGAAATATTCATCGAAAGGCAACAAGGTGGGGCTAGCTTCCAGATCTAATCAATGTGTGTGATTGCCAATGAAAAAATGCGAAGTGTGCTGTACGTGAACGTTGGGTGCTCGATTGCGTGTGTTTCATGCCATCGTTCGCTTTGCAGGTAATTCCATGCAGGTGTAAATTGCATATGGCACATGCTCATCGTACACAAACATGAAAATGTTCGCTCGCTGCATCAGCACATGCCATTGTGTGTGTCCTGTGTTCGCAGCCAAATGCGTACCTCTATGTTGATACTTTCAGCGAACTGCAAGGGCGAGAGTGATGATACACTCAGTAGCTGCAATTTTCATTGCCTCTTCATCGCCGTCGTACATGTTCTATTGCGTCTGAGCTGTTTTGTCGTTTGTTGTGCTCTGTGGTGACGTGTAGCGTTCGAGCGAACAATGGCGTCCTTAGATGTGTATCTGCAGTGTTGGAGCGGTTCTAGGTGCTAATTGTTTTATGTGTTGTGCATCGTGCAATGTGTTTGTGTTACGAAGTGAACCATGCAAGCAATCAGTCACGTGTTCCTGTGTGTCAAACTATAAAAGCTGGATTTATCTGCTTCTCACACTTACTGTCTGCCTGAAAAGTTACTTGTACACTTCTTCGGGTACATCTTTTAGTGAGGTGATAGGCTGGACACGTGCTGATAGGTCTGACACGACCCGTAGGAGGTGTTTTTAATGGGAATTTTGGGAGGCCTTTTTTTTGTTACGGGGATGTTAGTTTGAACCGTAAGATATTCATGACTAAACAAAGTGTATGGTTTTGTTCAGACCCGAACGGTTCGCACACTAAAGAATCACAACTCCTCTGTTCTTGCATGCCTAAATGTGCAGGTGGTTAGGCATTTGTGAGAGCAGATGACAGATAAGCACATATTTTGTGAGGACTGTGTAGTTAATTTTAAGTTTTACATATCTTCGTGTTCTCGTAGAAGGCTACATGTGTAAGCATCAAAATAGTCATTCAAATTGCCGGGCAACTTGTGCACACTTATTTGTTTTGAGAACAGAGTAAGGGTGTTCAGATAATCACAGTCATAGGGGAGTGCCAGCTAGATTGCAGTTTCATGAAAATTTTATATCGTCATGAGGTTGCGACTGTGAACAATGCAGCAGCCAAACCGGTAAATATAGTCTAGAATAGATTTGAGCACACAGGGAAGAGACACAAGAAGACAAACGACTAAATGAGTTGGTAGTGGGCGCTCGTTTAGTCGTCTTGTCTTCTTGTGTCTCATCCTTGCACTCAAATCTATTCTAGACTATATGAACCAACGCGCCAAGCAAAGCATTTTACTACGGTAAAGTATAAATGAAGCTTTATTGGGTAAATGTGAGCCTAGCAAAGCAAGATATCTTCTGAGACTTTACGTGCAAAAGCCGCAATAATGATTATAACGCATACTGTAGGGTAGTCTGGATTAATTCTTTGGGGTTCTTTAACATTCACAAAAAATATAAGCACTATATTAATAGACTATCGTGAGACTGAATAGACTATCGTGAGCACTGTGACAGGAAACACGCTATTTGCCACATGAGCGTGTGGCAAATAGCCTTGAACCCGCTGTTGGGCGATTCATAGCGGCAGCTGACGAAACAATGTGGAAAAGGCGCCATGGTTCCTAAACCATGGGTTTCAAACACGTGGCCTGCGGCCCGCAGACCTTGTAGTGGCCCGCACGTGACTGTCTTTGTCCCATATTTTTTATGACTTGTGACTGAATTTTTGTGACTTTGCTAAATTGCAATCGCATTGTTTTCTCATCTATTGCGATAGTAACGCTTTTTCGGGTATGGCTATGCAGACGTGACTGGCCTCAAAAGTTTTTTTTTTTTTCATAAGGCATCCCATGCAGCGCAACAAAAACTCGATATACAGATCAGCATTCAGATTTTAGTCATTCTGCAATCGATCGATATGTTGTTCGAATCCTCTGATGCCAAATCCCCTTCAGTAATTCAGAAATGACCCATATATGAGAAAGGCCTAGCCTCTTTCAAATCTTTTGTACTCATACTGCTCACGATAATACACTGCTGCTCTTGAACTCTGCCCCCATCGAAATGCAGCCGCCATCACCAGCAAACAAACTAGTTTCCTCAAACTTAGCAATGTGACACTTTGCTGCTAAGCTACCAAACACTCGCGTTGCAGTGATGAGTACAGTGTCAAGAGTATGATGTAGCAACCAAATGTGCCAGGCTTCATTATGAGTCGCACTACATTTCAGCACGATCGCTCGTGCTTCCGTATTGGTAATGTACTATGCTATTTACATCGTGCTTGTAATCTTTTAACCCTTTCCCTACCAAGCTTTTGGCCAAAAAATGCAAAAATACCGACGCTTTTATTTGCCTTTTTGATGTGTCTTTATACAACAACCAAAGTATTTTTGCGAATATGCAGACGATTGGCTTCACTGCACTGCACCACAGAAAGTGCCCCAACCTCTCCAGCCTTCGATGCAGAAAATGTCTTTTTGAAATTAAAAAATAATGTACAGGGACAAGCGAGCCGTGAAAAAGCCTTGGACGCGCCTATAGGTCGGCAAACTCACTCATGAGTCAACTCACTCAGACTCATAGCGTGAGGTCTGAGTAATATTTTGGTGAGTTTGAGTCCGAGTGAGTCCGGTTGAAGAAAATTATAGTGAGTCTGAGTTCGAGTGAGTCCAGTTAAGGAAAATATTGGTGATCCTGTGTCCGAGTGAACCCTAAGCGCAAAATATATCTTGAGTGAGTCTGAGTGAGCTCCACCTTTTGTTGCCGACTTATGGTCCTATCTACTCATCTTCAGCCTTACTATCAGCCGTATATCGGCTTACGTTTATACTCAAGTCTATTCACACATATCTCAGCACACTAGCATTCATGGGCCACCTCAATATTTATTGATCAGAGGGGTGAGTTGGGGAAGGGCCATGACCTCCCTCCGCAAACTCTTTCATGGGAAGTTGATAAAATATCTCGTGTGAGTCGCGTATTTTCTAAAAATGTCCTTACTGGATCAATATATGACAATGATGATATGATGATAACTCGTATTTGAAGGTACAAGATAAAAATGCGTATCATAGAGCACTGATTATGCGAGATATTGGCGTTAGAGAGGATTGACACCAGATTGATAAAGCTAATTTTATGCCAACGGACTCGAGTCGACGTCTCAGGCTCACTCAGGCTGAGTAATATGTTGAGTTTGAGTCTGAGTGAGTCCAGTTGAGGAAAATTTTGGTGAGTCTGAGCCGAGTGAGCCCTCAGAACAAAATATTTCTTGAGTGAGTCTGAGTGAGCTCCAGTTTTTTTTGACCTATGGACGCGCCTGTGGGGGTTTGTTTACATCTGTCGGCGTCCACTGCCGATACATGTTGAGAAGCAGTCGTCTGAATCTGATAATTAGAAAAAAGTATGCTGTTCTGTGTAGTCGCCACACACTCACAGAAGAACTGAAATTCTTTTCACAAAACTTAGGCAAACATGCGTTTTTCTTTTTTTTTCTTAACAGAGCTGTTGCCGGCATGCGCGCCGCTTGCGCACAGAGGAGGATGCCATTTTCTAATTGCGGTTTCCAGAATCCAGTCCTTTCTTGATCAAAATGCATTCTATGAGCACATTTCTAAATTTTTTACTGCACTATTTCCTCAAGCCACAGAGAACTCAGCAAAATTAATCAGAATCTTAATTGCAGCGCCCCAAACGTATCTTTCAGTGTAGACGAGCCCAGCTCGTTTTCGGTGGGAGCAGTACAAACCGTGTCGAAGAGCTCGGCTCGTCTTTGGTAGGAAAAGGGTTAAAATATGAAAACCGTTCAAGAATGTTCCATACATGAAGGTGTCGCTTGCGACGAGTGAAATGTGCAACAGTTCAAGTTAGTGAAACGCGGTCCCATCGAAAACGAAAAAAAGTACACATGTTAGTACTCCCCTTGAAAAAGCATTGTCCCATTGCTGCTAACAGAACACGAAAGTGTGATGCATGCAATCAAATAAATTAAGAAAGCAAGTTGGAAATAACGTCCCATAGTCCATGAGCATACACTGTAAGGTTTAAGCCGCAATACATGGAGGATTTCAGGCCATGTGCAGTGCCGTTATGACTGCATCATGCCATTGGGCTAAACTCATAGTTCAGTGCACCACATATTGGAGATATTATAGGGCCCGAAGTATCGTTGCAGAAGCTTCTCGGTAAGCTCATGTTGTGTTCCAGCATGTAACACGGTTAATCGCTAATAAGCCCCGCTTGGTATCAAATTTTAGGGGTGTGCAAATATTCGAGTTTTGAATTCGAAACGAATACTTCGATTCAGCTTTCGAATAGCTAGTATTCGAAGATTTGAATGATTCGACAGGACGAATATCTAAACACGACAAAGGCCAATGTGCAACTTAGGGTGGGGTAGCTAAAACTAACACTAACGTCGTTACAGTAGGCCTTTCGTTAACACTTTTGCCATATCCTCGTTCATAAGCGAGCACATGTTTATTTTAAAGGAGATTATGTCATTTCCGCACGTAATGGCTCCAGCAAAAGAAGGCCAGGGGACAGTCTGTGAGACTGTCGAACTGTTAGTGTAAAAAAAATAACCAGCACACTGAGCTCAGACCTTATAGTCAAGAGGTTGAAAAATACTTCAATGAGTCCTGATCACAAGAAAGGATGATCCTTCGAAATACTGGAAGGAGCTATCCAGGAATCTCCAAAATTGCTTTGTGACACCTTCCCATCCCTACTACTGAGGTGCCCAGTGAGCGTGTGTTTTCAACTGCAGCATACACTGTAACATAACACTGAGAGAGCCTGAAGCCAGGTCATATGTATCAGCTTGTGCTTCTGCATGACAATTTGTACCCTTTGGGTAGCAGTCACTCGCCGCGTTAGGCCCTCGAGACATCAGCAGATTTCATTTCTTGGTTTTTTCTTACAATTTCAATAAAATATTCTTTATTCGATTGAAGATTTTTGGCCACTATTCGGCACTATTTGATTTGAAGTCGATTCGAGATGAATTTCACTATTCGCACGCCCCTTTCAAATTTCTCAACAGTAATTGGCTTCCTTTTACAGTTAGCGTAAAGCAGCCACGTTGATAAATTCGATCCAGATCAGGCCCGACCGTGACCATTAAGTGACTGTGTGGTGTGACACCAGTATTAGTGCTAACAATTTTGCTCATTGGATGTAAAAGATTTTAAAAACGACTTCGTATCCAACAAAATTTTCTAAAGGATTTGAAAAGTTGTCCAATCTGCTTGTTTTGCACAACCTATTTTTCCTTGGTTGCCCACTGATGTTCTTTCATCGCTATATGGTCTCACAAATTGTTTTCAAAAGTGGACTGTTGATAGCGGACGTGGGTCGCGGGAAACCGTCAAAAGTATTTTCTCTGTTCAACATGGAGGTCACCGAAAACGAAATTGCACTATATTTCTAGCCTGAGATTTCATTCTATCTATGCAAAAACAGAGCATGAATGTTTTCAGAATAAACAGATATTTAATTACAAAGTAATTAGGAATGATTACTATAACACACATAAATGAACGTATTGCGACATTATTTTTGTTGCAATATAATATCGATTGCCTTGAAATAACATTGTATCGATTTGACACATTTACAGACAGTTCTTCATAGGTGGCGTCTGAAAGGGTTAAAAGAGATCAAGAACTTCATACTCTGAGGCCTGTCTCATCACCTTGCAATCGTTAACTAAATAAGAACAGATTTTGTTGCCGTCCGCTGTGTTAAACCAACAAACCCAAGTGGTCACGGCTTAGCCAAATTAATTGTGCTTTCATGCTATAAATCACCAGAATAATCTACTGATTGAAGTTGTACAAGCTACGTGTCACTCAGATTTTGTTTACACTGAATTATCTGCAGATAATGTTATGGCTGACTATTTCTGTATATCGTGTGCATCCACTACCATATTCAACAGTGTCTCTGTGTGTATTTTGTGTTTGTTATCACTTGGATGCTACATATTTCTTTTTCAAAGTGGTCAGTAACATTTAGACCATGTATTGTGTTCCGCAAGACACGTTTCGATTCATAAACACTGCTATTCCAAGCACTGTTTCACTTTGTGCAGTACAAATGTTGTTATTGTTGCTGGAACCCTCTTTCTGCAATGCCCTCGGGTGAAATGTAGCCACCGAATGAAGAAATAAATAAATAAATAGCGCATGAGTAACGTGGCTTCATAACATGCACTGCACTGCATTTGCACTAATTAAGTGAAGCACATGTAGACAGTTGTGCTAGTTTGGATGGCACAGAGGGACCGACTAATTCTCCTTGAGGACATATTCATAGTACACCGAAGGGGGCAGTGGAAGCGAGATATAAACAAGGGAACCATCCAGGTCTATGAGTTCCTGCTGCTGAAATCCCCAAGAGTTCCCACAAGGATGGGCAACAGCGTGGCTGCAGACACTGCCAGATTCCACCATTACCAAATGTTAGTTGGAGCAACTTGTAGAAAATCTATGTAGCAACCGCTATATCCTATGTATGACTGCGACCACGGCAAAGGTCCACCTACCCTTAAGAATAGTCAGGCTGATGAACTTGAAGCAGTATTGCTAATGCCAGCAAACAGTTCTCAAACCTGCTACTGCAAAAGGATATGTATTCACTTCCCGAGGCAACATCACACTGCCTCTGTTCAAGTTGCTGTACAGTAGCAAGACAGAGACCTCAGCATGGCAATCTGCACTCTAAGCCATTACGAGCTCGTACAGTGACAGACAGGACAGAATTCAACGGGCCCTAGACGAGGTTGAATCATACACAGCAGAAGTTTTATGAAGTGCGCTCCAAGAAAATCAAAATAAAATATATTTGACCACCAGGAACCCTACACCAACACAGCTCCACCACTACATTTACTACTGCTAGATGGAGAACTTATCCAAGGAGTCGGCACTTGCTAGTGCTTGCAATGCATGTGAAAAAATTGGCAGTGCCAGTAATACCCTTTTCAAACTCAAGTACACAATGCATAAGGTACTAACTTTATTAAGAATTTCACACTCAACAGAGGAAATAATGGAGATAGACACCAATGAAAGTAGGGCACGCCTTCGTCATGAGCAAAATAACTTGCACTCTCCCATTCCAAGATGTGCAACAAACGGAAGTCTACCAAGCAAATTGAATAATTTTGATTGCCTGCGAGGTGGCACTCGGTCTGCCCAAAAACATAAGCACAGACTGCCTCATCGAACTAGGCATGATCAACACATTTGAGAAACTTGCTGGGGCCACACTTATGGCCCAGCACAAAGGACTCAATGCAACACACCCGGGGACTCTGTGTTGATAAGACTTAGAGTCACTGGAAAAATGTTTCCACTGAATCTAATATGACTGTGTTACCCCTCAATGCCTCAGGTATGTAAAAATGGAACCACACTTATGCCACCTGATGTAGGAGCAAGAATCCTCATGCCATGTCACATGAACCCGTACTTCCAAATAAAGCAGCCACAAGCCTGAGAAGCCACCCTGCGCGGAAGGCAGTAGGATGCAAGCATCTACTTTACTGATACGGTCTCATCTTCAAAAGAGAGACAGCGACTTCCACTACCAGTGCACACAGCGTCCCGCAAACGCCGCCTTACGACTACTTAACAACGACCGAACAATTGGTCGTGGAAGGTGTGGCTTTTCAACCTGTCATTAGAAACGAATTGGTAGCCCTCGAACGTTGAGCTGCAATAGCCAGTTGGGCCATGGAGAACAGGCTCCACCCTCAGTAATCAAGCACTCTTTATTTCAATAAAGTTGTTTTCTTCTCTCTTATTTGCTGTGTCAAAACATGAGGTTAAGTTATTTTGTCTGAGTATTTCATAGATGGGTGGGAAGCAAAAGAATAGTTATACTGGTGACGTAACCTGACCATATAATTTCATGATTGCATGGTTAACGTGTCATAGTCAGTTGAAAAATTGGTTTATTGACATCTAGGTATAACTCAGGCACTCAGTTCATGTTTATTTTTCAGCAAATCAAGCACACTGGTGAAAAATGGGAGATGGAGTAAACATTTAGGCACTGCCCACTGTAGGAGCAATTACAGGGCATATGTACAAGCAAAAGCAAATAGTTATACTACATGCAAAAGACGAATAATAAATATCAACTTGTACAAAAGAGAGCATTACTACATATAGCATCATATTCGTACATAGCAAAGATAATAGAAGACAGTGGCATAATGGTATCGTTGTTGTACGCTTGGTGAAAACACGACGATATACCTAATGCAGTACAATTTAAAGAATATGTACAGTTGTAAAAAGAATCTAATTACAGTGGTATTTTTTTAATATGTGAATTTCAATGTGTTACTGCTCATAAGCATTAAGAGTTGTTGGACATGATAATTCTGGTTGGCTGTGATAATCATCAGGTTACTTTATTCAAACACAGTTCTGCAATAAGGTGTGTACTATATTATACAATATAGGAACACACGAGATCGTGCGTGCTGTGCGATTCAAGTGGTGTTGTGAAAGAATACCAAACTTGCCCTTATTCATGTTTTCTTTTTGAAGCAATTTTAGGCTCTGCACGTACTTCTTTGCTCACTCTCACAATGCCCATGGGGATATCCTCAATTCATCAGGTAGTTATGTAGTGACTAGGTAATTATAAAAGAGGCCCAGCTTGCAGGTTCAAACAGAACATATAGCGCATTAGTCTCAAAGCGTCACTCGAGAAAGTACAGGTTTTGTTATGAAAATGACCAATTGCAAGAAATGTTTTCTCGATTTATCAGCCTACCTTGGCCTAGGTGATAACAGAAGAATGAACACAACATTTGGTGATTACAAGAATTTTTACTGAACTAATGTTGATTATACAAACATAAAACCCTATACGTAGAGACTAATATAAGTACACAAGATGCAGAGATGCAATAACTATGCATTCACTGTATATATACAGTACTATGATCTGAATGTGGTGTGACAGCTGGTACTTAATGTTCTGTCTTGCTTCTTGTCCTGCATCATATCAGCCTACTCATGTCATTGTTCTCAGCTTTGCACTGTACTCAGTGCAAAGCTGAGTTGCTTGATTTGAGCGGGCTTTCAGATGAAGTGCAGGTACAACTCACCTATTTATGTTATCCAGGCCGTGCTCTTTTGATTTGATAAAAACATAGCTCTATATTAACTATCCAAGTTGATAATACCTATATGACACATTCGGGTGCGCCAGTAGCTTAGGTAGAGCTTGCTATATATAATTCAGTAACATTGGTTGCCCTACACAAGCAATCTTGTAGTGAAATTGATCAAATGAGAACACATACATGGGTGCTCTTAACAGCTACCACAGTCATTAGACAATCATTCTCGGATTTCATCATTGCTGAGAGCAGGATCATACATGCCATGGCACTGCTTATTGTTGTGCACTTTTATAATGTACTATGCATTCTTTAATTGTTGTGTGAAGTATGGCTAGGTATAATAAAGGGACAGCGGAAACCATTGAGACCAGCAACAAGAAATGTGAATATTCTGTTCACTGCAAACACTTTATGTTGGCATCAATATAAATATTCACTTTTATGTAAGTACTGTATTCTTGAAAACGTGTGACAAGCAGCTATGTATAACAATCATTAGATAAGCTATAAGAAATTTCATGCATACATTACTTTCACTTAAATGCTCCATCAAGCTTACCACTTAGGTATGTAGAACATTTTTATGCACAGTAAGAACATGAGGCATGGGTGGACAGATTTTGCGTTTCTGGTAGAGTAGAAGTATTGTGTTCAGAAAATTTACAAGTTGCAAGAATTAAATTTTCACAAGGTTGTTGTTTTGTGCTGCAGTTTCTCTGTGTGGCTTTATATGTGACGAAAAAGATGACAGCAAGAGAAGAGAGAAAGATATAACATTAGCTTGTGTCCAGCAGTTTCTGGAAATAAATGGGCACCTAAATAGTGACTAGTAACCCATGGACCCAGGGCCGTCTTTAGCCACTGGGATGGCCCAGATTTGCTCTTTCCAGGCTGACATGAGTTTCAAGCCACCAGGTTCAAGCGTTATTGGTTTAGTGGAGGCACCGGGTCCCCACTTGCTGCATAGCAGTTGTCGGATGCGTAGGGGTATACTGGGGTCTTCCCAGTCTGTAATGACTTTAGATCTCCCTGTAGTTAACTGTGCAGTTCCCTCTTGACCTTAGAGGGAGCACCTTGGTGGCTCGTTATGTAATTGCTCAAGCAATGGCATGAGCCGCCTTATTTATGGGAAGGTATAGTGTACAGGTGCCTGATCATTTGGACAGAATTTGCTGTTCGGTCAGCGAGATGCACCCCTGGTGAAGTTGCAGAGTGAGGTTTTGGAGTTGCTGATTACATATCTGACATAACCTTAATGAAAACCAGCAGATGATGGAGCCAAGCAAGGTATAGGAGATATTAATTGTACTGTTTTAAGTGTATCACTGTACAGATTGTGATATAGATGTGAAGAAAGTAAAGTGGACGAAAAGACAACTTGCCGCCATCAGGGACCGAACCTGCAATCTTGGGATAACGTGCTCAATGCTCTACCGTAGCTTAATTGGTAGAGTATTTGGCGTGTTATCCAAAGGATAGCAGGTTTGGTCCCTGACGGCGGCAAGTTGTCATTTTGTCTACTTTACTTCCTTCACATCTATATCACAATTTGTACAGTGTTACACTTAAAACAGTACAATTAATGTCCCCTATACCCTTGGCTTCATTAGGTGCTGGTTTTCGTTAAGGTTGTGTGCAGCAAAGAAATGAGCCCTCAAAATTCCCTTCTTTCATTGATTACATATTTGGCTCACGTGGAAGCCATTGCCAATGCAATGGGCAATTCCTTGGCTCCTTAGGCGTTTTCAGCTCACATTGAGCCTCCCACTTTGGGATCGCCATCTGTTACAATGGACACGTTGCAAAGAGCTGTGAACATTGTCACATCATTCCTGTATTTTTATTCTGTGATTTGGGGTGAATCTTTCTAGGTAGGGGGAGTAATTAAACATATCTGCGCACATTATGGGGAATATTCGCCCTTATGCTGTGTAGTTCATTATGTCAATAAGTTCATTGAGTATGTGTGTGCCCATAGGACTCTAAGTGAGTTGTAATATTGCACTATCTTTAGTGACCACTATCTATAGTAGTCTTCCCTGACATTTGGAGTTTGGTACGGTGTTGCACACAGCTCATGATACATTCAGCGTATACATTCAGCACAAAGGAAGACGGAACCAATCCCCAAGGTGTTCGCCAGCTTTTTAATTCTATGTCACCTGATCTGATCTCCGTAAACGGGGTGGGTGCTCGAGCTGACGTTTCGACAAGTGGACTTTTCTTCTTCAAGGCTGGAACTGATTTCAGTTCCACCCAAGTCCACTTGTCGAAACGTCGGCTCGAGCACCCGCCACCTGTTTATGGATTTTTTTCATCGCAAGCTTCCATCTTTCACTTCTTGCCGTTTTTTTAAATGTGATCTGATCTTCCCTGTTACGATTACCATCACATGGTACACATTGTTGTCCTTACATATATGTATGTATATGTTTAGCTTCTGTAGCTTCTCTATAACAGCCTTGTGTGTGATGTTGTCAAAGGCCTTCGTGAGACTCATTCTAACGGTTGCTTTGGTATGCAATATCTGCAATCACACGTCTATTATGTAGGGTTCAATTTGTAGCATAATGTTGTGTGTGGAGAGTTTCGGCCTGAACCTGATCACGGTATGTAGGAAAAGATCGCGGTCATCAATGCCTCAAGCTACGTACGTAGCTTCTGGCTTGGTATGACCATTTCAGCATGTCAACAAAATAACATTAATGCGATCTGAATGTAGTTAGTCATATGAGCATTACATAATAGGCTTGCCTGTGTTCGATGTTATTGAAATAGGCCGGAGGTGATCTTGTTGCACCTCTTTTTTTGGCTTTGGGATAATTACCATCTGTGCAGTTTACCACTTATGTAGGTGGCTGTCTTGCTTGCCAGCATTCGATCAGATACTGGGTGGGAGCCATGATAGAATCATCACAAAGATTTTGCCATATCTTCTTAATGATTCTGGCGGGGCTGGGCATGGATTACATAAAGAACCTAATAAGTTTCACCCTGTCCTCCCCTCAATTATCGGGCTGTCTAGGTCCCAGTTTTTCTTCCCAGCTGTACGGGTAATTGTTCCTTGGTTGTACAACTTAAGTATCGCGACTATTTCTTTTGATGTCTTCCTCAGTATGTGATAACTGTTAACAGAAAAAAAACGTCGCATGTATCCATCTATTTTATCTGGGCAGAGTAAGAAAAGAACACAGCTACTCAACAGGCTTGCACAGTATTAGAAAGGAGAGGATGCCACTCTGATGCTGTAACTTCTGATAACAAAAGTTACAACTTCGAACAGAAACTCATATACGTAGGCATACGCAGAAGGGGGGCAGGGGGGCACCCCCCCCCTCCTAGTCACCTAAGAAGAGGGGGTGCGCAAAGTCTGCCCCACACATTGACTTAATATGGAGGGGGGGGGGCGCCACGATGTACCTTCGCCCCCCCTCCCCTGAAGGGGAACACTGGGCACGCCTATGCTCATATATCTATCAGTCAAAAGGACGGCCAAGAACAGTGACAATAATTTGAGCAGGCACTCGTGCTTTGCCATGGCCGCGGACAATTGCCACGCAAGGTTGAACGGCTTTGCGAGAACTAGGATATACGAGTGAACCTTGTGAAAATTCTCCTACTTGCAGCTTTTTTTTTTAGCATCGCGCCTTTGTGGCTAACTGTGTAGATTCTGCAGTGCTAGCTGGAAAGACAACAGGTAATTTGTGCAAGTGAGCGTTTGTTTTCACTGCATTTCAGAAGGGTGCCATCGGTGGCAGGGGTCGCCGTTAGTTTATGGCACTGCATGCGCCCCCCCCCCCCCCCCGCCCGCCTCCCCATTGCCGGCACTGCGCATTAGCTATGATATGAAGTGGAAGAAATTTTATTCATGACCTACACGTCTGCACGTCGCGATCGATGGCCTGATCGTCGTGAGCGTGCAGCGTTGTTGCCGCGACAGGTTCCCTACCTGAATCATCGCATAGAGGCATGTGTGGGGACGCCGTCTTCTTGCAAGCTGACGCGCACACACCTTCAAACGCTGCGATGTCGCGCCGAACGCGACCTAGCGCAGATGGGCTGATTGTTGCTGAGATGCGCCAGCAATAACTGTATTTCAACTATTGTACAGCGTAAAGCCCCTCTATACAGCGTTTCGGGCGTCCATGACCGCAACCATGCAACTCGTGCCGCTGTAGAACAGAAAGTAACCGTGCAAATGCTTTGTTTACGTCAAAATGCGGAAAATTAAACCCACATGGGCAAAAGTGTATGCTTGAGTCGTGTGCTGGTGATAGTCGCCGCCATCGAACACAGCTGCAGTGCCGAACGGTTGCCAGCACTTCGCGAACATAGCGTCGGCCAATCAGCGCGCGCATGCTGTCCGCTCGTGCGGTCCCACCGAGGACTGTTGCGGACGCCTCACGCCTCGAAAGGCGGAACGGAACAGAAAAACGGAGCGGAAACGGACGTGCGGTGGCAGCGCGGTGAGGCCTTTAGGCGCCTTCGCGTTTAGTTTACAGATGACGTTGACACCGCGCTTTTTTTTCTGACACGTGGACGCGTTCTCCTGTGCTCGAGGCAGCGATGTCCTTGTACTGTGTTAACACGTGCCTGCCACGTCGACGCAAGCCATATCCCCGCAATCAGAGGTGCACCGTATATTTACGAGAACAAGTATGTTCGTTGACGTCGAAAAACTTTACTGGCAATATTTGAGAGCTGTTCATGACGTCGCTGCGGCCCTGAGAATCACTAAATCAAGACGTATGCCAACTTTCTTTTGTCGCATACTAATTTTCCATGTTTTCTGGTGATACGAATTTCGGATGGTACGAATATTTTTGTTAACCCCACAAGATTCGTATCACCGAAGTTTTACTGTACTTTAAACAACGCAAATACAGCCGAAAACTAAACCATACAGCAGGTTCGAATGCAGCCACGGCATTCGTTTCTGCGAGCGACGACGCGACGGCGGGTATACTACGGTGGCGGCGCCCGGCGGCCGCACTAACGCCGACGGTCGGTTCCCATTGCGCTCCGCTCCTTCGCCCGGGGACAGAAAAATAGACGAGGCACTTCTTCATATCACTTTGTTTTACACTCGGCAAACAAGCGCCGCAAATTTCAAGAATGTTATCCATCCGAAGCAGATATTAGGAGACATCAATGCGCAACGCAAGTGTTGGGGATATGTAAGAGAAACAAGCAAAGGGAAGAATCTGGCTCAAGTGCCAGCACATGCAGGCCTCGAATTGGTCACGGACTTCACGAAGCCGACTAGACTGGGGAACAGTGTCAGCAGAGATACCTGCCCAGACCTCACATTTGTAAAAAAACAACCATGACGTATATTGGGTAAACACTCAACAGAACCTCGGCAACGAGCACATTATTCTTTGGATATCAGTCGCCACCGCGAAGAAAACTCGGACAGTTGAAAATAACAAACTGGAATGCCTTGGACTGCGAAGAAGAAGAACTGATTGAAACGATTGCGCAGTGGAGCAAAGGGATCCGAGAGGCGTACGAAAGGGCAACAAATGTAGTGGAAAAAATCACCCCTGAAGTCGACAGTTACCTTCTATGCCCGTGGGAAGCTCGTAGAAGCATGACCAAGTGGAGACAGAGAGGCAACAGAACACTGAAACGAAAAATCGCTGCGCTAACGGCCAAAGCAGAGCAATACGCGCAAGAGCTCTCGAAGCAAAGCTGGAACGAATTCTGTGACTCGCTCAAGGGCACGCTAGGGACTGCAAAAACATTAGCGCTGCTGAGAAACATGATCGATCCAATCAAGTCCAAAAGAAGACGATACACAGAATCGCCCACAATTTCCAAGGTAATGAATGGTGCGGAGCTACTAGGCAAGATCATTGAAAGATACATTTTGTCTGTGAATATCGCTGCCTGCACGGACCCCTATCGAGGTGCCGAAAACTATAAACTCGGCCACCCCGTTACGCAAGAAGAGCTGTACGCGGCAGTCAGAACGGCTGTGAAGAACACAGCATCCGGAGCAGACAAGACAGGCAATGTACTCATAAGAAACCTGAGGCCGTGTCCCAAACGAGCGCATTAACAAGGCGCGCGCGCGGCCGCTTTGAGACGACAGCGGGAATTCACGGAGTCAAACGAGCGCACGCAATGAAAAACAAGTATCAAAAGACGCGCGCCGACACTTCTCCTCACACACTCGAAAGAGCCGCAGACGGCCAGAGCCAACGCCGGCGAAGTCTAGAAACGTCTAGAAGGAAAGCATGACGCGATGCCGAGTGACGCCACTGCGAGCAGAATCGACGAGAAAATTCTCGCCCTTTCCCTAGCTTTGGCTGTGCTGCACGCCGAAGAACACTCCCGACGCTTCTGAAACCCGGGGGAGAAGGGATATAAGCGTGCACCGAAGACCAGCAGTCAGTCGGTCCGGAGATGGTGAAGTTATGCTGATTGTGGCTCCGTCAGCCAAAGAAGACGTGTTTATGATGTTGTGCGATCAGTCAATCGTCGATCTGGAAGAATCGCATGACGACGCTGTGTTAGCAGTGACAAGTTAGGTGAGTGTTTCCTGCAAGAGAGATATTCGGGACCGACGACAGGAACGACGACGATCAGCGATGAAGTTTGCGTGAGTGTTTCCTGGAAGAGAAGCATTCACGCTCTGTCCAAGAATTGTGGACTGGATACGCTGTTGAATATACAGGACTTTACCTGTTCTTGAATAGGTCGTAATGCGTGAAATTGCATGTGTAGCGCGTGATCTGTTTGCTTAGCTCCCGTTCTGTTAACACCATCTGAGTTATATTGTGAAGCTGTAACTAATACCAGCCGAGTGTGCATGTGTTAGTGATGTTTGTACTGCCTTAACTGAGAATATATTTCCTTTGTGTTACCGACTCTCCGCTCTGACTTGGTCTTTGGACTACAACCAGCGTTCAATGGCGCACTAAAAGGACCAACTCTAAATTGTCCGTGTTTTTGTGGTGTGTTTCGGGGGCCGATACGTCCGCCCTTGGAATCCGCCCACCGATTGCCATTCCCATTAACGGGATTAGTGACAATTATTCTTGTGTCCGCGACAGGACCTTTTTGATGCAAAGTGTGTCCAAAGTAGGGAGAAAGAGCCTTGAGACGTTGATAGTGCTTGCGAACGATTTTTGAGTGTTGCACTGCGTTCTCGCTAACCTGTGTGCAGATTGTGTTTTGGAATTCTAAGTTAGGCAGAGATTTTGTCGAGGCGGCTGGGTTTTGTTTGACGGGCATCAGTTAGCTGCTCTTGGTGAGATGGGTTTGTCTGGGGCCGAACTACGAAAGTGGGTCAGCCAAAAGGAAAAAAAGAAGAAAGAGAAAGAGCGAAGGAAGAAAGGGAGGCGAAAGAGTGACAGATGAAGGAAGAAAAAGCAGCAGAGCTTGAAAGAGAGAAGTTGGCAGTCGAGAGGGCCAACAAAGAGAGAGAAGCAGAACATAAAGAGGTTGGCAGCTGAGAGGGCGAAAGAAGAAAGAGAGCAACAATTGAAACTAGACCTGGAAAGAGAGAGGTTGGCAGATGAGAGGTATAAAGAAGGAAGAGAGGCGCAAGAGAGACAGTTAAGGGAAGAAAGAGAAGCGCAGATGGCTGAGAGAGAAAGGCAACGGCAGCACGAGTTTGAACTCGAACGGCTCCGTTTGCAACAGCGCATAGAAACTCCAGTCCAGGCTAGAGTCGAGAGCAGTGAAAGGGAAGATACTAGCTTCCGTTTGAACCCAAGCAAACTGCTTGCGGCGTTTGATGAGAGGAAGGATGACCTTGATGCGAACCTGTACAGGTCTGAGACGATGGCTAAAAGCCAGAATTGGCCGAAGCATCAATGGGCTATTGCTTTGAGCACTTGTTTGAGTGGCGAAGCGCTCAGTGGGTACGGTAGGCTGACGCCTACCGATGCAGCTAATTACGGAAAAGTGAAAGCTGCTTTGCTGAAGCGATTTAGATTCACGGTGGAAGGCTTCCGAGATCGGTTCCGTACTGGAAAGCCAGCTGATGGCGAGACGGCAACGCAGTATGCCGTGCGACTCAGCCATTATTATGACAGGTGGATCGAACTTTCAGAGACGGCACAGGAGTACGGTGAGCTTAGAGAGCTTCTTATCAGAGAGCAATTTCTCACCAGTTGCCACCCGAGCCTGTCGCTGTATCTGACAGAGAGGAGAGCTAAATCGCTCGAGGACATGCTTAAATTGGCCGACCAATTTTTGGAAGCGCAAGGTGCCACGAATTTGGCCAAAGTGAAGAAAGAGGCTCCTGCCGATTCTAAGAAATCGGCACCTGAAGAAAAGAAGAATTCTCAGCAGGGTGCTGCGAGATGCTTTTTGTGCAACCGAGTGGGTCATCGCGCAAACAGTTGTCGGACCAACTTTTCACGCTCTTAAACACTTTGGAGCGCAGAAAAAACAGACACAAAGAAAATGACACCAGACAACATACGAGCGCTCGTATGTGGTCTGCTGTCATTTTCTTTGTGTCTGTTTTTCCTGCGCTGCCAAGTGTTTAAGATGATCAACCAACAGGTCCAATTCGCCACAATTCTGATTTTCACGCCCCAGTGCGAAGAAATGCTTTAAATGTGGACAAACTGGGCACAAGGCAGACGCATGTCGAAATGAAGCGAGTAAGGTCCACCAAGCAGCCTGTGTTTATGCCCCACCGAAAGGGCAGGAAGAGGAGATCAATGGGAGTTGACTGAGCTGAAGAGCCGAAAGAAGATGAATGTCATTGGTGCCGTGATGCAGACATGTGCGCCGGTCCCAAAATCGCCGGCGGCGGCGAGCCGGTGTTTCCACCTCCGGCGGCGGCGCCCTTTCCCTCGCTCTGGCTGTGCTGCACGCCGAAGAACACTCCCGACGCTTCTCGAACCCGGGGGAGAAGGGATATCAGCGTGCGCCGAAGACAAGCAGTCAGTCGGTCCGGTGATCGTTAAGTTATGCTGAGTGTCGCTCCGTCAGCCAAAGAGAACGTGTTTATGATGTTGTGCGGTCAGTCGATCGTCGATCTGGAAGAATCGGATGACGACGCCATGTGAGCAGTGACAAGTTACGTGAGTGCTTCCTTGAAAAGAGACATTCGGGACCGACGACAGGAACGACAACGATCAGCGATGGAGTTTGCGTGAGTGTTTTCTGTGAGAGAAGCATTCAAGTTCCGTCCAAGAATTGTGGACCGGATACGCTGTAGAATATTCAGGATTTTACCTGTTCTTGAATAGGATGTAATGCATGAGATTGCATGTGTAGCGCGTGATCTGTTTGTTCAGTTCCAGCTGTGTTAACACCTTCTGAGTTATATTGTGAAGTTGTAACTGGTACCAGCCAAGTGCGCATGTGTTTGTCATGTTTGTACTGCCTTAACTGAGAATATATTTCGTTTGTGTTCGACTCTCGGCTCTGACTCGGTCTTTGGACCACAACCGGCGTTCGCTGGCGCACTAAAAGGACCAACTGTAAATTGTCCACGCTTTCGTGGTGCGTTTCGGGGGGCCGATAAGTCCGCCCTTGTAATCCGCCCGTCGATTGCCATCCCCAATAACGGGATTAGTGACAGGCCGGAACATATAAAATCTATCACGGAATTCCTGAATAAGCATTGGGAAGCGGAGACCGCTCCTATGGAGTGGCGACACGCGCAGATCATCACCATCCCAAAGCCAGACAAAAAGCCGAGCTTAGAAAACCTAGGACCTATCTCACTGATTTCGTGCTTAGGGAAACTATATGAAGGAATAAATACGATCAGGCTGCAAAATTACCTGGAAGATAACGACCTCATGCCTCACACGAAGTTTGGGTTCCGTCCCATGCTATCAACGAAAGATGTCTTACTTCTTATCAAAGAAGACGTTCTCAGCCACGTTCCTAAGTATGGAGGACATGTATTACTGTCTCTTGACCTCAAGGCGCCTTTGACAACGTTAGCCATATCTCCAGACTATCTGCTATAACCAACTTGAATTGCAGGAAAACACCCACGGCTACGTCATGGCCTTTCTCACAGATAGGACTGCGAGTATAGGAATGGGCGACCTGCGGTCAGACACGCCCAGGCTGCCCAACAACGGCACGCTGGAAGGGTCCGTGATTTCATCTCTTCTCTTGAACATTGCAATGGTTGAGCTGGCGGAGAAACTGAACGCTGTTGAAGGAATCCGGCATGCAATGTACGCCGATGACATCACGATATGGATGTCATCTGCTCGTCGGATGTCCGGCACGGAAAAAAGAGGTATGGTTTCACTTGCGGCTGCAGTCTTTTGCCAACTTTTACTAGGCGCCTTCTTTTTTTTTTGCTTGAAGCAACATCGTTAGATCCGATATTGGCGACATCAGTTGGACATGTTGCCTATGAAAATTATTCTATTGCACACAATGAAATAACGCGTGCACAGAAGGACATCTGAAGGTAAACTTGGAGGAGAAAGCTCGTTGCTTATATTTTTGTGACATAGGTGCAAGAAGTAGCCATAAAGCTTTTGAAGCACGCAAAGTTCGTGTGTCGCCAGGCGCCCATGCTCTGTTAAATGCAAACAAAAAATAATTATACGCAACCTGTGAAAGGAAAAGAGGACCAAGAACTTTCTCAACTCTGCGTCAGTGCTCAACCATAAGCCAGTCACATAATTCACCAACTACTCGCTGCTAGTGGCTACATTTGATAATTCAGACAATGCAATTAACATCCGATGCAGCGAACGTACTAAGCTCGCCGTTGCAACCGTACAATATCTGCCTAATAAACAAGCGGTTTCAGTTGCTCTACACTGCGAAAAACAAAAGCGGCAAGGGCTCGCTAGCGCACGCCGAGCGCTGTGGCAGAGACGACGCACCGCCTTCATGAGCGCCGGATTTCCAAATCTCGCCAGCAGTTATCGCTCCGCGGACCACGCACTCGCGCGTGACCTGTACCGTACTGTGCATGCAAAATGTCAAAATTTTCACTGAGGTTGTCCTTTTCTGGCCAATTAAGGGTGAAACATCCGTAACTGTTTATTTCACAGGCATACCACTCGTAAAGGACACATAAGAAGCAGTCAATGCGATAAGTACACGCCGTAATGTTACATGAACGAGGGCTAGCAGCTAACTCTTTTGCTCCGATCTCACTTAACTCTACAAAACGCTGGTGTATGGCAATATGGCCGGAAGCACACGTTGTTGGGCTAGTCGGTTCATGTTCTTTCAGAAGCCACGGATGTGGCCATTTCGCTCAAATAAATCACAAGGGAAGGGTTAATAAGGGGAGCGCTCCCCTTTACCCTTCCCTAGTGATTTCTTTGCGCGAAATAGCCACCTCTGTGGCGTATGAAAGGCCCGAGAGAGAAGCGGTTTTTGGTCAGTTTGTCGTATCAGTGGTCCGAGCGCGAAGCTGTGAGATCACAGCGCTCACAGCGCGTACAAGGTATACGAGCCGTTCGCTGGGGGATGTCTGCCGAATAAGGGTTCTGTTTATATTTCTGTGCTTTTAGTCATGCTTCTGGTAGTTCTGTTCGACTATGGTACCCGTGTAAGATAACACGTGATGTTGTAATTTTGTGCGTACTGTACTTAAGGTATGTTTCTGCTTTGCTGCCAGGGTGGCACGACCAAGTCAGGCATTTACTTAGACTTTTGTCGTGTCCCCCAAGGCATTCTTGTTCAATTTTGCCTTGAATATAGCAAACCAAACCAAACCAAACTGAATAGCGCGCGTGCCAGCGCTCTCGACCGCGTCCTTATAGTCAAAGTTCACAGTTGCTACTCGAGTTGCGCAGTCCCTCTCCCCAGACATCCATTCCTGCTCCTTCGTCCAGCAAATGACGGGTGGGGCGTTTCCTTCTGTTTGAGGAGCAATCGACGGCAGGCCTGGCACGCGGGTTGATGTTATTCCGTGTGACGGAGATGGCCAGCTTCTTTCGAAAATCTCTGATTTAGCCATGTTCCTTGCCAATGCTCGCGAGCTTTTACTCGATGGTAGAACATACAATACGCGGAGCGATGTTATCGATTTAGAGTTTATACGGAACATGACGACGACGGTGAAAACCTGTCGTGAGTGTCCATAAAAAAATATGCAAACAACCGTCGAAGCGGGCTCGCCTTTTTCCTGGAAAGCTGCATCGTCTCCGCTGTAAAGAGTGCATCCGTTCGAAGAATCATATAATCCGGCGCCTTTTCCATTGGTTTCGTTCACGCCTTCAATACCCTTCTTACAGGGGATATCTCCTAGAGATGTGCGCCGCCGCCGCCGCCTGTTTTTGGTCACGACGCTCGCGCCGCCGCCGAAGTCCCAAGAGAGATCACGCCGCCGCCGCCGCGCAATAATTGCGGCGCGCCGCTGTTAGTTTTCTCTTTTAATTCGAATGGGGCACCTGGAAATAAAATACAGCACTTCGCCGGGGGAGCTCTTCTCGATGTGTCCATGTAATGAACTGTCCATTTCAGCGGCCGCTGAGTAGCGCGATCTCGGCGAGAAGCCCCCCCCCCCCTGTTTCCGGTTCTTGTTCTGCTGCGCCATCATGACACCACGAAGCTTTCAAACACTCTCAACACAAATGATAGGGACGGAATGCACTTCAATGCAACGAACGCAGCCCTTAGAGATCCGATTTTCGGTGCACATGTCTTTGATCGTGCCAGCCATCGACTTAGGTTTAATGCGGCCGCTCGTATAACGCAGCTGTAAAGTCGGTACGCATTCCCTGCATTGTTCTCAAACATCTGACACACATTTATATGGAAATTCAGACTTCAAAAGTTCCTGTTTTTGTGCATTTCAACGCTCTCTTCTTACGCTAGGAATGTGCTGGCGGGTTCGGTGCGGCGACGTGGTCAACAGCGAGGTCACATCGCGGCTCACCGCTTTTTCGAATTACTGAATGCGCTCTGCCCAAATGGACTGCGGACGTCTCCTTTGGATGAACGCATCGACAATAGCACCCCAGAAGTTTTCTCCAGAAATATCACGAGTATTGCCTGACCTTAACGCTGCCGCGTCCTCCAGCCTTAAAGGGCGATGAGCCAACTCGCTGGATAGCATATTCCTGTAGTCTTAGACCTAGTACACTGTGCACAAATAAATGAGATATATATATATATATATATATATATATATATATATATATATATATATAGTCAGGGAAGAGAACAGAGACATAGACACAACGCCTGTTCACTAGGCCGGCTGTTCTATCCTGCTGCTTCGTCGTTGTCTTCCTCCGCTTGCCTAGCACAAGACCTTGCGCGAGCGGCGCTGCCTTCCTTACACTCGGCCACGCTGCGGCATTGCATGGCCATCGAGCTGCGGAAATGTCTCTGGAGGGCGACATTGGTTGTTTCTTGCCGGTCTTTGCATGTCTCGGTACTCGTGCGACTGTGTTGGGTGAAGTGCAGATGTTTCAGGCGGGCGGCACTGGCTGTGCCGCGTTGGTCGTCGCAGGCCCACAGGCGCTGGACCCTGAAGCGCCATCTTTAGCGAAAACGTCTCTGGCGGGCGGTACTGGCTGTGCCTGTGTGGTCTGTCTTGTTCACGCCGCGACGTGTCTTGCTGTAGTGTTGACGCCTCAGGTGGCTGACATTGGCTGCCTCGTTGCGTCCGCAGGTCTCGGCCACGCTGCGATTCGACGTGCTCTGCAGAAGGCGCAACTAGCGGGTAGCAGTGAGTAGTCGCTGCCGGACGAAGGTGCCTCCGACGATGGTCCCGTCGCTGTCCTGAACATGCTGTCGGAGGTCCTTTGCACCGTAAGGTTGACGGCCGTGACATTTCAAGGAGAGGGAAGATAACCTGAGCGTCCACCCTATTGTCTCGTCCCCCAGAGCTGCCCAGGTCAGGGGAGCTTATGTGACCATCACAACAACCGGTAGAGGGCGCTAGTGACCGGTCTTCGATGACAACTTTGGCAGACGCCTCGGCTTCATTGAGGGACTCACCATTTTGCAAGTGGTGGACGTCCGATGGCTCTGGAGGCGGGTTGGGTGCGGCATCGGTTGCCGCACCCAACTGTTGTTGCTTGAAGGTGGTCGCGCTCTCTAGTGATGGCACTGTCGATAGTAACATTGCGTAATATGAGCTGTGTGGCGGGGAAACCTGCTCGCGGCCGGTGCTTGTGTCCGCCGCGTAGCCTTCTGCGATGCTCTCTGCGCAAGGGCTGCAGGGCACAACTGTACCGCCGAAGTGGTTTTCATCGCTGCTCCCATCCGCGGTAGAGAATGGGTCGGAGATGATAGAGTCCAAGGTATACGAAAGGGGACGGAAAAAATCGTCAGTCGGGCACACCATTGAGGCCAGGATCGTAGCCCGATGCCTTCGTAGGCGTGCCACGCCTTGGCGGCATCGCGAAGGTGATCGATGGCCATCCACAATTTTTGCTTATCCGTCCAAGCCTCGCGAGCTCCGACAGCGTTGATGGTGGCCACCCAATTTTCGGCGTCATCCTGAAATCCACGAAATACCGGTAGTTCGCGAGAGCCGGCGATGGCGGGACGGCGGGCGAAAATCCGGAGTGTGCCCACGCCAAGCAGCCCAACTGCTCTGACAGCTGCGTGAGGGAACGCCGTAGCTCGCGGTGGTTCTCGGGTGAGCTGGCCTCAAGATTTTGTGAGGCGGCCGCAGCCAACACGGCATTGATGGTGCACAATGTTGGCAAGGCGGCAGGCGTTAGCTTGGAGCTCGACGTTGTCAAGGCGTTAGTCGTGATGCGGAGTTGCGTGATCGTACGCAGCAGCTCCGCGGCGCTGTCGCTTGATCCGTATGGAGAGACAGGGCCGGCATCTGCGGAGGATACAGTGCTCCAGTGCTCACGGCGGCAGGATGCTTGTCGGAGGGAGCTTGTACAGCATCCCAAAGCGGCTCATGCGCTGATGGAGTCTCGAGTGAGACGGCGTCGCCACTGGAAGCGTGAATGGTGGTCCCGGACAACAGGAGGTCGTGCGCTGTCTTGGCGTCGCCGGGATATGCCTGCCCTGGGGCCACCGAGGAGGCCTGGACACCGTCCTTGAGTGGTGGCATAGGTTGTTCCGGCAGTTGGGACGCGAGCTGCATGACCGTGGGCGTTCCTTCGATGGAAGGCCCGCAGCGCCGATGACCTACGAGGACGCACTTAAGGTTCGTGTTGCGTAGACTGCGCCATTGTCAGGGAAGAGAACAGAGACATAGACACAAGGCCTGTTCACTAGGCCGGCTGTTCTATCCTGCTGCTTCGTCGTTGTCTTCCTCCGCTTGCCTAGCACAAGACGTTGCGCGAGCGGCGCTGCCTTCCTTACATTATATATATATATATATATATATATATATATATATATATATATATATATATATATATATA
Organism: Rhipicephalus sanguineus; assembly: GCF_013339695.2. Taxonomy (NCBI): domain Eukaryota; kingdom Metazoa; phylum Arthropoda; class Arachnida; order Ixodida; family Ixodidae; genus Rhipicephalus; species Rhipicephalus sanguineus. The sequence goes on along the minus strand of NC_051176.1, from coordinate 8,897,208 downwards.
TATATATATATATATATATATACAGGGTGTCCCAGCTATCTTTAGCCAAGGGTTGAAAATACAATATTAGAGGCAGGCAAGTGAAATCAGTTGCAGATTGCTGACAGCCACCTTGCGAACTACAGAAAATATTTTGTTTTGTAATTAACTAATTTGTTAATTAGGACGATTTAACTAAATTGCTCAATATTGACATTAGGCAAGAAATGCTGCTTGCAATGTTCGCGAGCGTCTTCAGAAACCCCAATTGCATTATTTGCGACAAAAAAAATCTCACGTATACCATTTTTTCCAAGCTGTAAAGAAAGCCCGCGAAATACAAAAAGAACCACGTGACTAGCGCCCGCGCGCGCCGCGTGAATGCTGCCCTCAGCCGTGGTTTGAGCGAACGAAATCAGCTGCGGCCGCGACTCGCCGGCTCCGTTGCAGCGGTAGGCAGATAAGTGGACGGTGGTTTCTTGGCCCGTTGCCGGCCAGTTGGCGCGCGTGACGGTGCAAGTTGTAGCGAGCGCGGGCCAAGAAACCACCTTTAACTTATCGGCCTACCACTGCAACGGAGACGGCGAGTCGCGGCCTCAGCTGATTTAATTCGCTCAAACCACGGCTGAGGGCAGCATACTCGCGGCGCGCGCGGGCGCTAGTCACGTGGTTCTTTTTGTATTTCGCGGGCTTTCTTTACAGCTTGGAAAAAATGGTATACGTGAGACTTTCTTTATCGCAAATAATGCAATAGGGGTTTCTGAAGACGCTCTCGAACTTTGCAAGCAGAATTTCTTGCCTAAAGGCAATATCTGGCAATTTAGTTAAATCGTCCTAATTAACAAAATTAGTTAATTACAAAATAAAAAATTGTCTGTAGTGCGCAAGGTGGCTGTCAGCAATTTGCGAGTGATTTCACTCGCCTGCCTCTAATATTGTATTTTTGAACCCTTGGCTAAAGATAGCTGGGACACCCGGTATATATATATATATATATATATCTGGGTGCGTTAGCACACTTTTTCCTTTCATTCTTACTCGAATAAATTGATAAATAAATACAGAAGTAAAGACAATGGCACATTAAGAATATAGGTAAGCTAGTTGGTAGGTATTCATGTTAAGAAGACATGACGTGGAAACACGGACATAAGAGAAAAGTCGAAAGAGTGAACAGCTATCTCTCACGTAGACCACTACTCGCACTTGATTTATACTTATGGCTTCTTACGTGGAAATGCGCAGATAAATATTTGTGTCCAGCTTCGATTCCGCCGCTGCGTGATTTTTCAGTTTTAGCAGCGTTTCTGGTGTTTTGACTACTCTCCTGTGCCCGTGTTTGCACGCCCTGTTTTTATAAAGGGCGCCTAACAGCCTGAAAATACAACGAAAAAAGTCACAGTTTCGCCGCAAGGGCGAAGCAATGAATGCGATAGCAAGAAATTAATGCTATACGAAGTGAGGCTCGCCAATGGATACTCTCAGTTTGAACAGCGTTCCTGCTGCAAAGGCGGCCGAAGCAGCGAAGGAAACTAGCGTGCTTCAACTGTCGAGCTGTGACACTTGATAGTTCGCGCTCATCTTCTGTTTGTTCGTTTAGCGGCGTCCCTTCAGCTCGAGTGACTTTCGTACGCTGGGTAACATGAGCGCGGACATCACGGTGAAAGCGTGAAACATTCCTCTTCCCCTCACCGCGAGAAAACCGCGCGAGCAGACAACGGAAGGGCAATGTTCTCGCTGCGCAAATATAAGAAGCGAGCGAGCTCGACGACGACTTTTAAATGCGCCCGTTGCGCTGCTAGCGCCATCTCGCTGGTAATGAAGAAAGCTTATTATCGCCTGCCGTCTGCGAGTCCGTCCAGCGGTAAAGGGTATGTATATAACGCTCGCCGTTAGCTACGTGGAGGATCTGCGTTTCGTGGCGTAGTGGATAGCGCCACTCGCTGCGGAACAAGAGGTCCCTGGTTCGATTCCGCGCTTCGGAAGCATTTTTCTGAATTATTTTTCTTTGGGGCTTTTATATATATATACATACTTATACATATACGGTGCATGACGGCGACGGCGACGGCAAAATCCAGCCGAGACTGTCCATATAATTGCTATCGCAATAAAACAAAAACAACGAGCGCGTTATTCTCTCTTGGCGTTTCTTGTCTTTTGAAGCACTTCGTGATGCCAGAAGAGTGATTCACGTGACATTATCAGGGTACATACTCTCACTCTCGACTGGTTCATATACGAGAAATAACAGTTGTGGATTGTCTCCCATACTGCTTTGCTATGCAGCCGCCCACCCGCTCTTCCTTCTCTCGCACGACTATCGTGCACGATTCGCTGATTTCGCTCCACTTTGTGCAAAAATACACTCTACTTTCTGCAGTCTTATTTCCTGCCGTATTCAGATGCATCGTATTGCAATTTCTTGAAAAGAGGCACACAAAAATGTGGAGGAGGAAAGCAGTAAGCCACTCGTAGTTATGTTCAGGCAAACGCGCTTGAACTCAATTTCCCAGCCAAATAAATCATCTCTCGCAGCGATGCCGCTTGCGAGTGGAGGATGTATCATTGTTCTCAGTTGCCGTTAACGGCTTCCGAGACAACTCATATTGTGTATGGTGTGTGTGCGTGCGCGCGCGTGCGGGCGAGCGTGAGTGTGTTTGTGTATGGCTGCATGCGTCGTCAGCATAACGTGATCACAAACATCGCTCTACGCGCACTGGGCAGCTCCGCAATAAGTAGCACACGTCTACATAGGAATGGTTGGTGAAAGGGAAAAATCAATTACTGACGATGTCATCGACTTTGGCCGACGCGTAATTCGTGGGCATCTCGTAAGAGGCGACGCTTGTCCGAATTTTCATTGCGTGCAGCGTCACGGCAAAAGCTTCGCGCTTCCTTCGACACCACACCATCTTCTTGCACGCCCCGCCCTTATCGATCTGTGCCACCAATCTTCGCATCATAGATACAGACGACCCTGCGTGCAAAAGGTCATCCGCATCAGCGATTGCAGCTCCGAGAGCACTAAGCCAGCCTATTGAATTTCTTTCACCGGCACCTTAACCCCATTTTCTCTCTCGGTGGCTCATTTCAGTGTCAACTTATACGGACTCTTCCAAACTTGGTTCGTCCGTGTCAAATTTCTCGGGACGCCTAGGTTTCCCGGAACTGCGTCGTGCTGGCACAAAATGTTTTAACTAGGTCATCACTTTCCTCCGCAGATAAACTCGTCAAACGCAGCTCTTCGGTATTTGCAAAACAAAGAGGAAAAAAAGAAACTCGTTAAACTACACATGGTTCTCAGTCGCTTGCGTGAATGTGGAAAAAAAGGAAAAAAAAGAAAACAAAGCTCAACTGGCGCGATTGTTTACGCTGATCCGGTGCTGAGTTTGATAAAATCAAAATTTCTTCATTCTGATGGGCGTTCGGTGACTTCAGGCAAACATAATCTGCCCTCGGCGCAACATTATCGATCTATTTATGACGGAAGAGGGCGAGGACAGAAAATAGGGAACCCCCACATAATGCGGACGCGTTCGTCCCGCGACACATCTGCGATTTAGAGTGGCCCCAGGCGCGTTGTCGATGGGCTTCTTGTATGCCAGCACGGGGTAGCCAGTCGGTCTAAGAACTGGCTGACCGCCCTATTTCTATGCGCCTCCGAATCCAAATACACGCACATACAGCTGACACCTCTTATTTATTGCCAGTTTGTTTTGAGAGATCATAATCTATCGCACGGCAAAGCGTAAATGTTGTAAACAAAAGGTATGCGTTGTACTGGACAGCAAACAATTTTTTTCCATCAAGGCGTAGGTGCCTTTCCTTAAAAAATGAATTTAGACAATCTATAGACTGTCTGAATACATTTTTGTAAAGGTTGTACCCTTCTCTACCAAAGCTTGGCGACTGGTATTAGGCGTACGTCGCGAAATTACTTCGGTAACGGCAAAAATAAACGCCTGGGCACACAGAAAGTTGGTATGCCAATCGATATTCATTGAGCGCGTTAATGGGGGCCCTATGGCAGGGTTGTTTCTATAAAAAAAGGAAGAGAAGCGCTCTTTGCTTGTTTTTTAGGGGCAAAGCTCCTTATAGCGAGACCTGGTCGGTTGTCGATCGTCGATCCAACCGGCGTACCCCGTAGTGTTCCCTTATCGTACAATAGAGGGCGCTGTCCCATAGAGATGCATGCAAACTGCGGTTGGGTGACGATATACTAGATGGCGCTGTACGCATTTTGTGTCGTAATCTCCATTCCTCGTCTCGTTTCCGAGAGGGCGCTGTCCCATAGACATGCGTACAATATGGCGGTTGGGTGAAGGTGCGCTAGATGGTGTTGGCGGTGCAGCTGCTCTACGATTGGCTGCTGCGCGGGCTGCGCGGGGATCTCTCATTCCCTGGATTGTCGCCGTACGAGTGCGCTTGCCGGATGGTGCTGCTTGGTGGACCATGGACGACGAGGAGCGCCGGGTGTGGAAGGCCGCTGCGGCTCGTGCTCGTCGGCAGGGTCCCCAGGTGCGAGCTCGAGAGGCCGCCGCGAAGCGAGCGCGGCGCCAGGCGGATCTCGAGGCGGTGCGCGCCCGCGAAGCCACCGCCAAGCGCGCACGGCCTCAGGCGGATCCCGTGAAGGTGCGCGCCAAGGAGGCCCCTGCGAAACGTGCGCAGCGAGAAGCGGACCCGGAGATGTCGAGGGCTCGTGCTACGGCTGCAAAACGTGCGCAGCGATAAGCGGACCCGGAGATGTCGAGGGCTCGTGCTACGGCTGCAAAACGTGCGCAGCGAGAAGCGGACCCGGGACTGCGAGAGCGGGAAGCGGCTGCGAAACGTGCGCAGCGAGATTATTGCTGAGCGAAGCCACTGAAGATTTCACGGTGTAACCATGATTGCTTCAGGAGCTTCGCCCGAAACTCTTCATCATTCACCCCGTGGATATGCTGTGATATTTTTTTTTTCATCCGATGAGAAGCTGTTTTGGTAGGGCGCCGGTGGAAAGTTGCGTAAATCGCTTATTTTGCGATAGAAAAAGACATGTTTTGTGATATCGTTAAACCCATGTTCCGCACTAAAAAAGGTCATGCAACACTTTTTGCACATAGGGAGGAAACGTTGCCGATCAGTAATTACGGGTCATGTGAACGCAGCAGTGAGATATTAATTCAAAGGGAACTTGCAGTTTCTTTTCCAAATAGCCAAAAATTGCCTGCTCTCGCTGCCGCAATCACGTCACCAACTACGCAGCCAGCGGGCCTGAGAGGTATTGGCTGATTTCGTGAGTGCCTGTCGCCGCGTCGTGCAGTACCGCGACCCGGCACGAGAACGCGGTGGCGCCGCCTACGTACGAAGTGAGAAAATGCTAGAGGCCACGACGCGCGGCCATGTCTCTTTTGGGCGGCGCATCGCCCTCTCGTTCTGCGTAGTTTCCAGCTCTCTCTGAATGAGAAGAGGGATGGGGCCACAAGTCCGCTTACAGTTGACGGACGAGCCGAACTTGCGAGAACGGAATGCTCTTAGCTCCCGTTACCAGCGACCAACGTTGAGCCTCAGGCAAGAATATCCGTGCAAGAACAAAATGAGAACAGCCAGGCGTTTCGCGCCGCGGGTTGTTCGGCGCACCAGCGTCGGACGCCTGCGTTCTGTCGTGGCCGCGTACGCTAAGCAAAGCTCAGGAGTTAGACCTCGCAGGAAACACTGTCCTCTAGCAATCATTTCTTCTGTTACTTTTAGATGTAATTTGTTCTGTAACATTTATCTGTTAACGCCTATTTATTTGTTACAGAACAAACGATGTTCTGTATGATTTATTTGTTTGCTGATGACTGTGTTGTGGTTCGTCAAATCATTAACGCCCAGGACGTAACCACTCTGCAAACTCATCTTAACGCAATTTCTGAGTGGTGCGACGACTGGCTGAAACACATAACAGCAATGAATGCAAAATCTTGCGCGTTTCCCTTACTGCGTCTAGTCCAGCAGCATACCAACTTAATAACACGATCCTTGAGTCGACATCTTACCGCTACCTTGGAGTACACATCAGATTTAACCTCGTCCTTTCATATTAACCATATCATAAACAACGCTGACCGTGTGCTCGGATACCTACCAAGCAACTTCTCTTCTGCCCTCGTATCACTAAAACTGCTTCTTTAAGAAACCTCAATCCGCTCCAAACTTGAGTACGCTTCCGTTGTATGGGACCCAAATACCGCCAAGCTAGTAGATTCACTCGTTCAAAATAACTCCACTCGATTCAATACCGAACTGCATGCATCTCCTTCATGAAGCTCTCAGTCTACCATCACTTGCTTCTCGCCGTTGCCTTTCTCCACTCTGCCTTTTTCACAAAATTTACTTCCGTCACAGCCATCTCCGTAATGAACTAATCGCTAAACCATCCAACCATTCCGGAATGTTCGCATTGAACACTCCCGCAAAGTTGGAATCATTCTCTGTCGCACTGATTACTCTTATGGTAGTTTCATTCCGCGCACATTACAGGAGTGGAACCGCCCCGCTTTGAAGACCGCCAACTGATTACAACAAAACAAACAAATACGAGGCGAAGAACTTGTATTTTTATTTATTGTTTGCGTTTTACTTGTATTTTTTATTCACTCCCCTCTGTGAGGCCTTTCGCTTGAGGGTACCAATAAATGAAGTGAAACGAATTGCGTCGATTTGGACTAGGGCATCGTATGGTAAGGTGGTGGAGTGTGCTCTCGCGAACATGCACTGCATATAAGCTTGTGGCTCGCATTATCTGTAACCAACCTGCTTTGCCGGTAGCCATTTCATGCTTACTCACGATTACGAGAGAACCAGCATTTTTTTTCTTTTTTCTTCGCAGGAGATTCGTAAGGCAAGCAAATTCTAATAGTTATGTATTTCTCGGATAGTTAACTTAGAAAAATACTAAAGGGACCTCAAAAGGAAACATCGAAATAGGTACGTTTTACTTAATGGGGTTTGTAACAGTATGGAATCCCGCGACCGGTCATCGTTCATTCCGCTGTGTGTGTGTGTGTGTGTGTGTGTGTGTGTGTGTGTGTGTGCGTGTGTGCGTGCGTGTGTGCGTGCGTGCGTGTGTGCTATATGCGCATTTTTAAACTGTGCATTTCATTTCCATGATAACCTGCATAGCGCACACGCAAGTTGTATTATTTCCCGGAGACAGACTGAATGTTCCTTTATATTGATTCATAATCTGTGCTTCGAAAGCTGCGTGTCATTATTACCGCCCTTATCACCTTATTACCGCTCTTAGTACTGCCCTTATCGCCTTGGTGGACGGACGCGTTGCCGCTACTTTGGTCACCGTGGCCCTGCACCTGCGCTTGGATCTTCACGTAACCGCAACGCCAGCTGGACTTGGAAAACGCTCAAAAGGATGGCTTCACCGAGCGGGCCACGCAGTTCGGCGGCAGTGCACGAACCGTGCAAATCGTAACATTCTTTCTGCTCTTGCAGGTGAAAAACAGTATTACTTGCATTTCATTTTGCTACCCTTCCTCTGCACTGCTGCCGAACACAGCGGGAAGTGTTCTTGCTTTGCAAAGGATTCCGCAAAGAGGGCCGGAAAAGATGCAGAAAGGAATGCTGCAGGCGTCAAAGATCTAAGAGAGCTGTCAAAAGCGTTCGAAATTTTTAAGCGCGATTTCATAATTCAGATTCGGGAAATTCAAGACAGCATCGTCATTTGCTTTGATACTTGTAGTGAGGTGAAAGATGAAGCCACTGACATTTAGAATAGGAGAGCTGAAATGCAAGAGCTCATCAGACCAAATATAGAACTAAAAACGAAAAATAAAGAACTGCCACAAAAATGCGATGAGCTGGAACAGTATCAGCGCCTAAACACTCTTGAGATAAAGGGTGCGCCGATGGGAAATGATCCAGTGACGGTTGTAACAAAGATAGGCGAAGCTATCGGCACGGCAGTTAATCTGGCTGATATCGACATATCCCCACTGGATTTCCATTCCTAAACCTGCTGTGAAGAAAATAATCGTTCGTTTTGCTCTCTCTAGCTATCGTTTAATCTCTTTTATTGCGATAGGAATTACATTGCCACGCCCGCATCTTGTTTTGTTTTTGATGTATTCGTGTTTGGGCCAGCAAGGACGGTTAGCAACGCTCGACGCAGACCGCGCCGCAGTGTCCTAGAAGTTTCGCGATTGTAGTAGATCAATTCGTTAAGATTGCGCGCAGGACGCGAACTGACTATATTATTCCAGAGCTTGTGCGACCACCAGTGATAAGACTGGAAAGTTCGATGCGTGATGTATAAAAGACGGCGCGTCCTAGCCATGAGCAGTTTATCGACGGCCGACGCCCTGTTTGCCGCTATCAGTGTACAGCGTGTATTGCTGTAGTTTGAGTTTTCATTTCCTGGCCACAAGTTCGGCCAAATAAACAGTTTCATCTTGAGCACGCCGGCTGCTGTCGTCGTTGAAGTCACGACCACATGACATCTGGTCGAGGTGCTGCTTCTTTCATGACCCGGACGCCCCCGCGAAGAGCTGACCCAAGCCCAAGCCGCGACGAGGACGACGGCAAAGGAAACCCGGATCATTCAACAAGCCGTAGGCAGAAGGGACTGCAGCCAGAGTACGGTTATTCCCGAAAAAAACAGGAAGCACCAGATCCCAGCATCGGCCGCAGCGAGGACGACCGAACGCGTGCACTCCGCGCCGATCTTTCTCCGGCAGTCTAAGGAGCCGCCAACCTTCCGCGGGTCGTCATTCAAAGATCCGGAAAGCTGGCTCCAAGCCTACAAACGAGTCGCCATTTTCAATGGCTGGACCAGCGAAGACAAGCTACGACATGCGTACTTTGCCTTGGAAGACGCCGCTCGTACATGGTTCGAGAACCAAGAGCGAAACCTGACAACATGGGACATTTTTCACGCCAGGTTTCTCGCCACATTTACGAGCGTCGTCCGCAAAGAGAGGGCTGCGGCTCTGCTAGATACCCGCGTGCAGATGCCGAACGAAAACGTGGCGCTCTTCATGGGCGAAATGACCAGGCTGTTCCACCACGCACCCTACCATGCTCGAAGAGAAGAAAGTTCGCCTTCGCATGCGAGGAGTCAAGCAGGAGCTCTTCGCTAGGCTGATGCGGAACCCGCCCAAGACCATCCAGGAATTCCTGCCCGAGGCTACGACGATCGAGAAGGCTCTCGAAATGCGCACCAGGCAGTACAATCGCTGCACAAACCAAGACAGCACAGCTGTTCACGGCCTCGGCACTGATCATTTGCGCGAATCGTGGCAGAAGAGCTGCGAAAGCTTGCACCTTTTCCGCAACCTGAAGAGACTTCGAACGCTGACGTTGTGAGGGAGGAAATGCAACCGTCACTGGGTGTTCCTCTGCAAGCACCGCCGCAGCCGCAAGGCTTGAGCTATGCTGCTGCAGCCCCACGCACCCCCCCCCCTTCACGCCCACGTCAAGACGCCGCACAGCCGCAGTACCGTCGCCAACTCCGACGCCATACCGCCCGCCTGTCGGCCAGCGCTACACCCCGAGGAAGAATCACCTTTGGCGCGCCCCCGACCATCATCCACTCTGCTACCACTGCGGAGAAGCCGGCCACACCTACCGCCGCTGCCAGTACCAACAAATGAGACTGCGTGGCTTCGCCATTGACGCGCCGCGTCCACAGCGAGGTGAACGACCACGCGACATCGCCGACTACCTCGCAGGAGCGCAATGGGCACCCTGATGACCTTCCTGATCGCCGTCGCCAGGCCGTTACGTCTCTCCCCAACGCCGACCGCACACTGGCCGAACCCGGGGCCGGTGGTCTAGCCCGTATCCGGAAAAATAAGGGCAGGAACCGATGTAGGTGCGGTTGCTGTACGATGAAACACGGAAGATCCTCCGCCACCGACGACAACGCCGCAACGAAACCTAAAGGACACGCCGCAAGCTGAACGTCGAAACTTCGTGCCCCAAAGACCTGACAACGCAACGTCAAAGCAGCGGGACAAACCAAGGTAGCCGTGATCCGACGCCGCGACCTAACCGCAACGCTAGACGACGAATCACCGACCTTGACGTGCTTATTGATGGCCACAACTTCACCGCACTGGTCGACACCGGAGCCGACTACTCCGTTGTGAGTGGCCCCTTCGGCGCCAAGCTGAAAAAAGTAAAGACCGCTTGGGAAGGACCCGAAATCCGGACAGCTGAAGGCCACCTAATAACACCCACTGGAATGTACACGACAAGAATCACGATTGACGGCCAGACTTATCCGGTAAGCTTCGTAGTCCTGCAGTGTTGCTCAAGCGATGTCATCCTTGGTATGGACTTCTTAAGCCTACACGGTGCAGTCATCGAACTGAAATCCGAGTCGATAACACAATACGCAGACAAACCAGTACCGCCGCACACACCGCTAGGAAAGCACACCTTGAATGTGCTGGAAGACCACGTCACCATTTCCCCTCGCTCCGCTGTCATCACTTCCGTCGGCACTGAGAAATCAGCAGACCTGGAAGGCGTCATTGAAGGCGACCAGCACCAGTTGATTAACCGCGCGATTTGCGTCGCCAGAGGAATAGCCGAGCTGCGGAGCGGAAAAGCAACAGTGATGCTCAAAAATTTCGGCAACGAGTACAAGCACGTGAACAAAGGTACGACGATCACCTACATCGAAGAGATCATGGAAGCGACAACTGCTTTCGTCCTCACCGATTCTTCGGAGCCTACTCCGACGCACGAAGCTCCTCAACCTGCTTTCGACGTCAATGCTAGCCTCCCGAAGCATAAGCAAGAACAGCTCAAAACCCTGCTCTTGCAATAAAAGGATTGCTTTTCATCGTCGTCGAGAATTTGGCAGACCCCTGTCGCAAAACATCGCATCATTACAGAGGAAAATGCCAGACCACTCCCTCAGAGCCCATACAGAATTTCGACGCGAGAACGGGAGGCCGTAAAGAAACAAGTCGACGAAATGCTGCGCGACGACATCATCCAGCCATCCAAGAGTACGTGAGCGTCACCTGTGGTGTTAGTGAAAAGGAAGGACGGAACTCTACGCTTCTGCATCGATTATCGCCGGCTGTACAAGATCACCAAAAAGGAAGTGTACCTTCTCTCACAGATAGACGACACCCTGGATCGACTCCACAACGCGAGGTACTTTTCTTTGATGGACCTCAAGACCAGCTATCGGCAAATCGAAGTCAACGAAATAGACCGAGAGAAGACTGCCTTTATAACACCGGACGGCCTCTACGAGTTCAAGGTCATGCCCCTTGGCCTTTGCTCCGCACCTGCGACTTTCGAACGCGTTATGGACACAGTACTGGCCGGCTTGAAGTGGCAGACGTGCCTCGTGTACTTGGACGACGTCGTTGTGGTTTCCTCAAACTTCGACAAACACCTCCGGCGCCTTGAAGCTGTACTTCAAGCGATCAAGACCTCCGGACTCACCTTGAAGCCTGAAAAGTGTCGCTTCGCGTACGAGGAGCTCTTGTTTTTGGGTCACGTGATTAGCAGGGATGGCGTTCGCCCATACCCGCCGAAAACAGCTGCCATCACTGCATTCCCGCCGCCCACTGACAAGAAGGCCGTACGCCGATTTCTCGGCTTTTGCGGCTATTACAGACGTTTCGTAAAGGAATTTTCATGGATTGCCGAGCCACTAACTCACCTGACGATGACCGACGTGGAATTCAAGTGGGAAACGGCGAAAGTCGAGGCATTTCAAGAACTGAAACGACGCCTGCAGGCACCTCAAATATTCGCGCATTTCGACGCATAAGCCGATACGGAAATCTACACCGACGCAAGCAGCGTAGGACTCGGCGCCGTACTCGTGCCGAGAACTGACGGACTGGAAAGGGTCATCAGTTATGCTAGCCGGTCGCTACTCAAGGCAGAAGCTAACTATTGCACAACGGAAAAGGAATGTCTTGCCATCATCTGGGCTACGTGAAAGTTTCGCCCCTACCTCTACGGGAGACCCTTCAAAGTTGTGAGCGACCACAACGCATTGTGTTCGCTAGCTAACTTGAACGACCCTTCAGGTCGGCTCGCATGGTGGTGTCTGAGGCTTCAAGAATTTGACATTACCGTCATTTACAAGTCCAGAAGAAACTTAGAAGCATTGACTGTTGGGCGAGATGGTAATTGATGATGACAGAAAAAAAAAGCGCGAAAAAACGTAAGACAAGACGAAGAAGGCTAGTGCACAAGCACATACTAACAACTGAACATTTATTAGAAAGACGAAAATATATAGGGAGCCCAAACCATATGTTCACCACGAACAGAACCGAAAACCTTAGATGTGCGCATCCAGGTACGTTATCTCTGCCTTATTTAACGCAAGCGAAGGCTTTGCCACACAGTAATCTCCAGCTTTCAAAACGAAAAAAGCTTCAACGAGCTCACGTGCCGTCTGGTTCCTATGACGTGCGAGCACTTTGGCATCAGACAAGCGAGGAGTGCACGTATATTCACGGCAGAGCAGGGCCAAATTCGACGAAGGCTGACCATTCAAAGACCGACGGTGATCTTGCAGGCGCGTATTCACACAGCGGCTTGTCTGTCCTATATAGCATTTACCGCACGTGAATGGCACCTGATACACAACTCCCTTGCCACAAACCGAAGGGCTGTCCCTGTGTTTCACCTTACATTCATGCCATTTCCGCGCAGTCCCGTCCGCCTTCCATTCAACAGCGGCGCATACTCGACCAATCTTATTCTTAGCCGAAAAAACAACATTTATATCATATCTAGCACCAACCTTCTTAACACATATATGCCCAAACTCAGAAAAATTGACAAAACAAAAAACTTTTTTTTACAAAAAAGCGTATCTTCTACCCTCTAAAGTGAGCACAAGTTCTTTATTTACTTCCAGGTAAACGCAACACTGTTTTTCAAGCCGTCCTACACATACACGACAATGGCCATTAGGGGTGCTATGTGCGGGTGTAGTAAGCCTTGAAAGATTTCACCTCCACACCGACATTGCACTTGTTCCTCTCCATGACGTCTTTCACACAAAGCACGCGTATGCCTGGAGAAAGCGGTCAGTACGTTGCAGCATGAAAAGCAAGCAATGTCTAGGCTTGCACACGTTGAGAATGAGGTCTGCTTGATGTGCTCTAGGTGGCGCTAGTCATCAGCTAAAGAAATGACCATGTCAGAGTGCATCAAAGAAGCGTCATATATGTAGGACACTGGGCATATATGGGTAAGACGATGGGAAACACCGTGCAAGAAAGGGGTACTTGCGAGCGGCTTCTTCTCACGTAACCTATCATTCTCAACCGAGCCTTTCAGATCAGATTTAAAGGTCGCGAGAATTCTTTCACACAGGCGGCCCAAATCAGCAGCAGGATAGCGCGCCTCTCGGAGCCTGTGCAGTTACTTATCGAAACTTTCCACAACAGGTGCGGGCACGTTTTCTTCAAAGCGGAAGTCAAACAAGAGATCGCAACAGCATTTTTAACTACCTTAGAATGGCTTGATTGGAAGTCTAAAATTGGCTTCACTGAACGCGGGCAGTACAGCCAACAAGTGTGAGCACCACCAAAACGAATAGTCAAGTTTAAAAACTGAATAGCACCTTCCCACGGTACTTCAAACGTGAAATTACGGCTACGAATCCGGGCACAGTTTCAGAAGTCGTCAGCTTGTGTCAGAGCTACGACGAATTGAAGAAGCAGCGCGCTCGGACTCGGCAGCCTCCGCGGGGTGGCGAGTCGCGTTGCAGTCTCGACACCATGCCTGATTATTCGACGTTGCTTCAGCAGGTCCGAGACCTCGTCCGCGAATAAGTTGCCCGCCAACTTTCCTCAAGGTCATTTACTCACGAGCCCACCACCCCTCTGCCCGCCCCACTCCGCTCTGTTATTTCGGCGGAGGTTGCCCACGCTGTTCCCCTTGCGCACCACGCGCCACCTGTTCACTACGCGCGTGCAGCGCAGCCTGTGGCCGCTCTTGTCGCCTATGCGCAAGCCGTGCAGCCTGTGGCCGCGCCTCTCACGTATGCGGACGTTGTGCGTAGGCTTCCGCAACCACCTTACACCACGCACTCACAGAGCCGCCTGCCTATACTGCATGTTGGGCAGCACCGACAATCGCCAATCAGTGGAGGACGCCTGTTAGTCGACCGATTTGCTACTCCGGCTACACTCCCGGACACCTCGCCCGCCGTCAAACTTTCCGCCACCGTGCCCGGTCGTCGCAATCCGGCAGCGAGCCCTTCCCTCAATAAGTTCCTGGTCAATCACCGCGCGATGCCCCTACTCACCGCCCTGACTACCAGCCGCACCGTCGTTTGAATAAGATCACTCGCAAGGACGTCTATCCTTTGCCGCGCATTGAACGCCATTGAGACCCTTCACTGAGCAGAATTCTTCTCGTCGCTGGACTTGCGGTCTGGCTATTGGCAAGTTCCAATTGCTGAAGCCGATCGCCAGAAGACTGCATTTATTACACCTGACGGACTATACGAGTTTAACGTCATGCCCTTTGGGCTTTGTAACGAGCCTGCTACGTTTGAACGACTTATGGATAATGCGCTACGTGGTCTAAAGTGGTCTATGTGCCTCTGTCACCTCGACGATGTCGTGGTTTTCTCGCATGATTTGCCTATGCACCTCCTTCGCCTCAGGCACGTTTTGACTTGTCTCACAAACGCGGGCCTTCAGCTAACCTCAAGAAATGCCGCTTCGCTGCCCGGGAGCTCGTCATCTTAGGCCACATCGTGTCCAAGCACGGTGTAATATCTGTTCCTGCAAAACTTCGTGCAATCGCGGAATTTTCCAAGCCCGCGACAATGAAGAAACGTCCAAGTTTTGTAGGCCTATGCTTGTATTTCCGGCTCTTTGTTCGCAATTTTGCATTCATCATGTCACCGTTAAACCAGCCTCTTTGCGGCGACGTCAACCTCTCTTCCTGGTTCTTCGCTGTACTGCGCCGCCTGCTCACCTCCCCACCTATTCTTCCTCACTTCGATGCTTCTACCGAAGTACACACAGACACCAGCGGGCTCTGGCTCGGCGTTGTCCTTGCTCAGCGAAAGCCCGGCTATTCAGAATACGTCGTAGCCTACGCTAGTCGCAGGCTGACGAAAGCCGAAACTAATTACAGCGTGACTAAAAAAGAGGGTTTGGCTCTGGTATGGGCGCCTAGAAAGTTGCGGCCGTACTTATACTGTCGCCCGTTCCATCTAGAGTCACTGGAAAATTTCAGAGTGCCTCAAAGGTAGGCTGCACGCGGGCAACATTGGGCGGCGGCGGCTATTTCCCTTCCAGACCGTCCGGCGCGTTGCCAGCGTGTGTTGACAAGTGACCGATCTTTTCACCTCGATGCCGTGTTACGCTCGGCGGAACTGCAATATGTGTGTGTGTTTCTTCAAGAGGTGTTAGAAGTGATTTCGAGTCCCCGACAGTTATGAATCGACTGCGCGGTAAGCGGTGTAACTAATGAAACGTGCGGCGAATGTTGCCATGTGCTCGCGAACTCACTTCATGATTTCATCGGTCTCTTTTCGTATCACGGCCGGGTGTGTTCGGTAGGTCCAGAGCTGTAAACATAGCTGCATTAGCGCAGTCACTTCGTGCGAGATGCCATTTACTTCGGCACTTGGTGAATCTTGACTGTTTGCGCTAGCTTTGTAGTCGATGTTCAAGTTCACTTCGTAGCGTACTCCAGAACATTATCGAACAATATCGAGAACATTGAACATTACGTCCATCGACTGATCGATGACGCATACCTTGCTTCCAAAGCATGCTTGCTGTTCAACTGGGTGTTATGTACAATAGAAGCGGCCGGGAAAGTGGTGTGTGTACGGTAATTGGAAGTTGTGCGTGACGTATTTTCGACTCGGTTCGTAACACCAACAGCAGAACGCACGGGCGAATCGGCGTACGGTAGGTAAGGTGGATCTTATTTTGAGAATACGTTGTGATTTCCTAACAGATACGTAGAAAACAGGTCATCAAAAATGAGTGGCATCATTACTTAATGGTTTCATTTTCTATTTATTGTCTTCTTAATATTCCCAACGTTGCAGTGCATTTGCAAATATTTTGCTGTGTTCCGACAAACAGTTTATTTTTGACGTTGCCAGCGCGTAAACAGCTAGGGTTCGGTTTCTGCACTGCTTCTGTTCCAACTTTTTTCTTTCATTATGCACTCTTAATAAAACTTCCTCGGCACAATGATTTATGTTCTTTTGATCAGAAATAGCACATCTCGGAAACATTTAAATCGTATGCTACTGCAACACGGTATGTATATAGGCCTCGGGCTCGCATGAAAGCGATTCTCTCAAAGCGTGGGATCTGCCGAATTATTATTATTATTATTATTGCTTTTTTTTGCTGTGACCATTTCTCACCCAGTAAACATTATTGTAAGGGTACGCTCGGCGCACTGCAGCATTAGGAACATTTTTTTAAATTAAAAAAATACACTTAATAACACAATCATATACCAAGTTCATCAACAGACTTCCACACTTCTGTTTTGCGCAATGGCAAATGAGTATGTCACAATTACTTTCAAGGTATACCAGTAAGCAGTTATCATTTTAATAAATCTTTGATTTCGGTCTCATGCGTGACACGCTTATAACGCGAAATGCATGCGCAATCTGTTCAAGAAATCGAGATATAAACAGCCGAGCAAATAGAGGTATGTAGTATGTAGTTTTCTATACCGCTGAACATAGCAAACCGAAATGGTGAAGTATCCTGTCGCATGAGAGCTTTTCCAGCAAAGATTGTGTAGTTCGCCACAGAAATAAGTATTCGTCGAGGGGGGGCGAATTCATTCCGGCCAACTATGCAGCCACGTAGAACGACGCTCTTTGAGGTTAGTTTTTTTCACACGGAATGCAAAAATGAACGAGATTCCCAGATTACGTTCGGTTGCTGGTGAGCTACTCTCTGGCATCTGCATGACGCGTTTAGAAAAGCGACTAAGTGCTTCTAGAGACCGTGGTACTGCTAGATGTCCAGCCACGCTCTGCGTTCAACGCGCCTGCACCCAAAGCGCTTGGAAGGGATATGGCGGCGAGAGGTCACGTGATGCGAGTAAGCCAATCGCGTCGACGGCGGCGCGCGGAAAACAGATGCTATACTCTGAAATTTTTCCAGTGACTCTAGTTCCATCTAGTAAGCGATCACCACGCGCTTTGCGGGCTCGCCAAGTTGAAAAACCCTTCAGGCCGCCTAGTGCGATGGGCACCCCGCATCCAGGAGTACGACATTCGCGTCGTATACCGCTGCGGACGCAAGCACGCTGACGCTGACGCCTTCTCCCGCTCACCTTTACCTCCTGACCCAGCGCGCGGGACCACTCTCGCCCACCCCTTGTCATCTCTCGATCTCGACTCCATTGCCACCGAACAACGCCGTGACCCGTGGATCGCATCTCTTCTTGACTATCTATCTCGCACATCCACCCTTCCTGTATCTCGATCCCTCCTACGTCAAGCTTTCAATTTCATCATCCGCGAACAACTGCTTCATCACCGCAACTACGGTACCGATGGCCGCCGGTGGTCATTGCACGCAGCTTGCGATCACGAGTATGCGCCTCTCTTCATGACGATCCGCAATGTGGCGACTACGGGGTGTTCAAGACATACGCGATTACTGGCGCGGCATGTACAATTTCGTGCGGAAATTCGTGCAGTGCTGTCTGACTGCCAATGACGCAAATTACCACCTTTACGTGCGACTGGCGCATTGTAGCCGCTTCCATGCCCTGCCAAACCATTTGATCACGTCGGCGTTGACCTCTGCGGTCGCCTTCCAATGACCCCACATGGCAATCGGTGGATTATAGTGGCTGTCCACCACATGACACGCTGCGCCAAAACTGCCGCTTTGCCGAGCTCGTGATGTGGCCTCTTTCATTTTACGTCACTTTATCCTTAGTCATGGCGCCCCTCGAGTGCTCCTTAGTGACAGAGGCCGCACTTTTCTCTCAGAGGTCGTTGAAGCTCTGCTGTCGGAGTGCCACGTCATTTATCGAACAACCACAGCATACCACCCGCAGACTAATGGGCTCACGGAACGGTTTAACCGCACGCTGGGTGATATGCTCTCGATGTACGTCGCATCTGACCACAGCAACTGGGACCGTGTTCTCCCCTATAGAACACTCGCCTACAACACCGCGATACAAGCAACTACGGGATTTTCGCCTTTCTTTCTCCTTTACGGATGCGAGCCTTCACATACTATCGACAGTCTACTTCCCTAGCTTCGTGATGCTTCCGAGTGTCCACCTGTCTCCGAAGCTGCTCGACAAGGCGAATAGTGCCGCCAGCTCGCCCGCACGTTTACCTCGCAAGAGCAGCAACGCGAGAAAGAAAAATCGGCAGATCCCACGCAATGTGGGAATCGATGTAATGCGAAGCAGCCAGCAAAGACCTGCATACATCGTCTTGTTCGTCACTTGAGGCTAATGAAGTCATTCATGTCGTGACGTCTAGTTCGCTATATATCGCGAGATTCTCATACATGAATGCGTGTACAATCTCGTATATGCCATGCTAATGAAATATACATTCAGCTACATATATACGATGCATGACCTGCTATTTATGTTCGTGACGCACATATGTCATGCCGTACCAGTTTAGGTATATATCCAGTTAACAAAACGGCCGCGAGTGCACCATGAGAGTGGCGTCTAAATTATAGCCTACATGACATGCATGTCATGATTTTCGTATTACCCCCTGTTATTTATGTTCGTCACATAGACATGTCGCGCAATACCAATTTTGGTGTCGATCAAGCTAGCGAAACGGCCACCAGCGCACCATGAGCGTGGCACGTAACTCATGCTGTACATGACATGCGTGTCATGATTTTCATATTAACTCCTGTTATTTGTGTTCGCCACACAGTCACGTCGCGCGATAACAATTTTGGTGTATATCAAGCTAGCGAAACAGCCGCCAGCTCACCATCAGTGTGGCACGTAAGTGATGCTGTACATAACAAACGTCTCATGATTTTCATGTTAACTCCTGTTACTTGTTGGTCACACAGCCACGTCACGAGATACCAATTTTGGTGTCATTCAAGCTAGCGAAGCGGCCGCCAGCGCACCATGAGAGTGGCAGGTAACCCATGCTGTATATGACATGCATGTTATGATTTTTATCTTATCACCTGTTATTTGTGTTCGTCACACAGTCACGTCGCGCGATACCAATTTTGGTGTATATAAAGCTAGCGAAACGGCTGCCAGCGCACCATGAGCGGGGCACGTAAGTCATGTTGTACATGACATGCGTGTCATGATTTTCATATTAACTGCTGTTATTTGTGTTCGTCACACAGTCATGTCGCGCGATACCAATTTTGGTATCATTCAAGCTAGCGAAACGGCCGCCAGCGCGCCATGAGCGTGGCAGGTAACTCATGCTGCATATGACATGCGTGTCATGATTGTCATGTTACCACCTGTTATTTGTGTTCTCCACACAGTCACGTCGCGCGATACCAATTTTGGTGTATATGAAGCTAGCGAAACGGCCGCCAGCGCACTAAGAACGTGGCACGTAAGTCATGCTGTACATGACATGTGTGTCATGATTTTCATATTAACTGCTGCTATTTGTGTTCGTCACACAGTCATGTCGCGCGATACCAATTTTGGTGTCATTCAAGCTAGCGACACAGCCGCCAGCACACCATGAGCGTGGCACGTAAGTCATGCTGTGCATGACAAGCGTCTCATGATTTTCGTGTTCACTCCTGTTATTTGTGTTCGTCACACAGTCACGTCGCGCAATGCCAGTTTTGGCATTGCGCGACGCAAACATTCCCCGAAATAACATTCGCGAATTCTTAGTGAAATGCTTACCTCACAAAGGCGGGTGTCAGTCGTGGGAAAAAAGTTTTTCCCGCCGTATTCTGTGCAGCCACACAGCCCGTCGCTTGGCATCCTTTTTTCCCGCAGGGAATAGCAAAGAGAGCTTTGCCCGATTCCCGCCGGTTGCTGCACCCAAAAGCGCAGCACCCAGGCATTCTTCGATGCCTCGACAGGCTTGCGATGAAGTGTCAAAACGAGACGGGATGTCGTAATGTTCCTGCACGCTTTTCTGAGGCTATAAAAACAATCGCCCTCCAAAGCGCCGTGCGTAGGCGGCCGGGAGACACTAGCGAGGCGAGCGTGCTGGACCATTTATGTGGCGAAGCCGCCGAAGGGGCGCGGCGGCGAAGAGAAAAAGAATGCGGTACTTTTCCCGTTACAGTGACTTTACGCACATCGAGACCTTCGCGCCACCTCGCTAGTGATAACAAAAACAGGCCGAAGTGCCACAGATCTCTGAGTATCGCCATTGGTAAATGGTGTGTATAAATAGCTCGCCGTTAGCATGGCAAAGAACGTCCCGTTTGTGGCCGGATCCTTTCGCGCTTTGCGCTGCGGAGCGAGGGGTCCTAGGTTCGACTCCTGGTGGCGGAACTTTTTCTTTGCCAACTGTTAGTCTTTATATCTTACAACGTCATATCCGTGACGAAAATACGTCAGTAGAGCCGTGGTAGACCCCGGCATAAAACACTTTCGTGTTAAAATTCAGCAGGTCCCACGCGTTGTGGGAATCTGTTTCATGCGAAGCAGTCAACACTGCAACCAACACTGGAACCACCGACTTTAATCTGATATGACGCCTGTACCGTAGGATTACATATATAGTGTTCATTGCTTTCTTGTAAAATTAGATAGCCAGCACCACAAACGCAATTGACCTTGCATTGACATTACGCCTGCATAGGCTGTTTTCCCAACCAGTTTATAGACCTGGTGTGCCTCTGTGGTAGAATACCTGATTGCCACGCAGAATGCTTGTGTTCGATTCCTGCTGGGATCGTAATTGTTATTCTTTCCATTCGTTGGGTGAAAGCTGCCGATGTCGGTTTTTCTTAACCTTCTCGCATTTAAATTACCTATGTCTGTTCACGCAGTTCCTGGGTAGACAGGAACTGTCAATCACCTGCGGCGTATACCCGTACACCGCGGCCCGTGATAAACGGGTATGTGCCATACGTGTCTTGGGGAGAGGGTTTCACGACGTACGCGACAGTTCAGGTTATTCATGTCATGACCCGAAAGTCACATTCGTGAAATATTCTAACCCTCCCATGTCAATTATTGTCTACACCAAGTTAAGGAGGCGATCATGAGAGCAGCCAGACGTAGGCGGCTAGATAGTGGACAGATAGCTAGAAACGCTCAAAGTGCCAAAGGTTCGCTAAGAAATGCTTCGCATTAAAAAAAAGAGTAGGAACACATGCCGTACTAAGGAGTGTTACCGATTGGCTCTTTGTACAACGACAATGTCGTATCCCTGTACGACTGCTCATAAATAAAGCGCCTGAAAAATCACCTGCACACATGCTCGTCTCTATGCACCCAATATATTCATTGGCTTCTTTTTTTAATTCTGCATACAGTATCAATTTCTCACCCTGACTGAAATCTCGTTCGTCGTTACATCGAAACTGTGCCCTCTCTCGCGTATAAGGCAACAACAACTCACAACACATACACGCGTACTTCCCTTTACGAAGGACAAGCACAGCGAAACATGCCATTGATGAAACAGCTCTGACTGGGAAAACAATAATGCTTCTTGCTATACTACTGTTGGATAGGAAGAGATCTACGTAGGCTGAGCCAAGATCCATGTTCTTTAAAATGCGTCATAAATTTTGTGCTCACAAGCTCTTATTCTACGATATTATGTTACTCCTCTGTATTGTGTATGTTACACTTTCATTTCTTTGCCTGCTCCATGGCAAAGAAACGCCACAGCCGTTGGCAAGTTACAATGTGAAGGGCTCATTGCCACGGCGTGGAGCCGTCTTCAATTGGTTCTTGATGAACATCTACAGAACACTTGCAATGAATCGCGTGGTCCGAGAAAGGAATAACCCAATCCACTGCGAACCTGAAAGCGGAATGGATAGCTTTCTCGCTCTTCCCTCTCTACTTTTCCGCTTCGCCCCTCGGTTTCAGACCACGTCGCGCTGCGTTCGTCAAGCGAAGGGTCTACAGAAACGTCGGAAGTACGCGCGAAAAATTTTCTTTCCGTGTACGTCACACGTATTCGATTGGTCTTCTTAAAAATCTCAGCATACCAGAAAAGAATTGGTGTAACGGCGACCACGTCGGGCTGTGTCAAATCGAGTTCGGCCCCTTGAGACTCCCTTGTCTGTTTCGTACAAACAAGTGTCACGCTTGGGCTTACTGTAAGTGCCTTCTCGAAGACTGGCCAACCGTTAGCAACAACGGCTGCTCCTCATCGAACAATAGCAAAGACGCTGCCAACGGCTACTTTCTGCGTCGTCCCGGCGGGCACTCGAGCACGCCACCAGGCTGAGCGACAAGGCAGGAAATTGCTACCAGAAAAAAGACGAAGAGCAGAGAGGTCAGAAGGCGGCTGGAGATCGTCGTCCAAGGCCAACTCCAGAGTGCTGTATTTGCAGCAGCTGGGAAGACCTTGCGATCAAGTAAGCAGAAACACGCGGCGACGCGCATGAAAGCTTCTTGGGGCAATTAAGAAGCTATGGACGTGTGGCAATTCCACAGAACTGTGGGAGCATCAACTGGCTAACTTCTCCAGGAATATAACCTTGTACACAAACACGAATATCGAGTAATGTGCGGACGGAGGAGCAGTGACCGGCGTATCACGACATAGACTGCAACTCACACATACAGTGCGGAGGTTGTCGGTTCGGCTACCACCGGCGGCAAGCAGTTCCATTGGCGAGTAGCCTATTCCTTCTACAATTAGCTTGCCTTCTCCTTCCTTTCAATGACATATTAGCTGCATATGATTGGCCGAGTACCCATTACTCGTCCGCAAGGTGATTCGCGCAACTGCACGCTTGGTAATGGTTGGACAGCTCTACACCACCAACTCGTTGCGCAATTCGTTTGTATTGACGCCTGGTGCCATTCCGCGAAGCAATATTACATGCGTTAAGAATGCTGCACCCACTCCATGACATTCTTACAGCGTTTCTTTTACAAAGAACTTTCAAGCGCTGGCGTGGCTCTATGGTACAACACCTGCTTGCCACGCAGAAGTCCGAGGTTCGATTCGCACCCGTGCCAAACAGTTTTATTATTAAATGCGAAGCATTTCTTAGCGGACCTTTGGCACTTTGAGCGTTTCTATCTATCTGTCTATCTATCTATCGATCTAGCCGCCTACGTCTGGGTGCTCTCATGATCGCCTCTTTAACTTCGTGTAGACCATAATTGGCATAGGAGGGTAAGAATATTTCACAAATATGACTGTCGGTTCATGATATGAATAACGTGAAAATCCCTGTCGCGTATGTCGTCAAACCCTCTCCTCCAGACACGTCTGGCACATACCCGTTTACCACGGACCGCGTTGTACGGGTATACGGCACAGGTGATTGACAGTTCATATCAACCCAGGAACAACATGAACAGACATAGGTAATTTAAATGCGAGAGCGTTAAGAAAAACCGACATCGGCAGCTTTGACAGAACTATTAGAAAGAATAACAATTGCAATCCCAGCAGGAATCGAACCCAAGCATTTTGCGTGGAAATCAGGTATTCTACCGCAGAGCCACGCCAGGTCTATAAACTGGTTTGGAAAAACAGCCTATGCAGGCGTACTGTCGATGCAACGTCAATTGCGTTTGTGGTGCTGGCTATCTAGTTTTACAAGAAAGCAACAAACACTACATATGTACTCCTACGGTACAGGCCTCATATCAGATTAAAGTCGGTGGTTCCAGGGTTGGCTCCGCTTTTAGAGGAGTGTATTAAACGTTACATTTGTATTCCTATGATTCATTGTTCGGTCCAGGATGGATACGTCAACGAAAGTTGCGTATGATATTCACATGATTGCACCATAAAGTGCACTTAGTTTCGATAATACTGACGTATCTACTCTAACGTAAGGGCCTGGTAAACCGACGATGTGCATACAGCTACTACACTAACAAAAACACGTCGATCCACGTGGCAGCGCTTGGTTCGAAACCATAAAATACAGCTTAGAAGTACTCGCCGACTGCTTCGCATGAAACCGATTCCCACAACGCGTGGGATCTACCGAATTTTTTATTTATTTTTTTCCCTCTATCTGGAATTTGCGCTCACGGACAACACTGATTTTGCGCTCACAACCAACGACGCCGACGCCGGAATTTTTCCGAAACAGGCTCTTTAACGCTGTCGCGTTAAAAATTCTTGGGGCACGGGATGTCGCTGGAGGCAACGTTTCGACGTGCGGTCTTCTTGCAGCCTTGAAGAAGAAAAGCGCTGGAGGCAACGCTTCGACAAGCGGTCTTCTTCAATGCTGCAACTGCACTTGCAGCCTTGCAGAAGAAAAGCGCTGTAGGCAACGCTTCGACAAGCGTTCTTCTTCAAGGCTGCAAGTGCAGTTGCAGCCTTGCAGAAGAAAAGCGCTGGAGGCAACGCTTCGACAAGCGGTCTTCTTCATTGCAGCAACTGCACTTGCAGCCTTGCAGAAGAAAAGCGCTGTAGGCAACGCTTCGACAAGCGGTCTTCTTCAATGCTGCAACTGCACTTGCAGCCTTGCAGAAGAAAAGCGCTGGAGGCAACGCTTGGACAAGCGGTCTTCTTCAATGCTGCAACTGCACTTGCGGCCTTGCAGAAGAAAAGCGCTGGAGGCAACGCTTGGACAAGCGGTCTTCTTCAATGCTGCAAATGCACTTGCAGCCTTGCAGAAGAAAAGCGCTGGAGGCAACGCTTGGACAAGGGGTCTTCTTCAATGCTGCAACTGCACTTGCGGCCTTGCAGAAGAAAAGCGCTGGAGGCAACGCTTGGAAAAGCGGTCTTCTTCAATGCTGCAAATGCACTTGCAGCCTTGCAGAAGAAAAGCGCTGGAGGCAACGCTTCGACAAGCGTTCTTCTTCAAGGCTGCAAGTGCAGTTGCAGCCTTGCAGAAGAAAAGCGCTGGAGGCAACGCTTCGACAAGCGGTCTTGTTCATTGCAGCAACTGCACTTGCAGCCTTGCAGAAGAAAAGCGCTGTAGGCAACGCTTCGACAAGCGGTCTTCTTCAATGCTGCAACTGCACTTGCAGCCTTGCAGAAGAAAAGCGCTGGAGGCAACGCTTGGACAAGCGGTCTTCTTCAATGCTGCAACTGCACTTGCGGCCTTGCAGAAGAAAAGCGCTGGAGGCAACGCTTGGACAAGCGGTCTTCTTCAATGCTGCAAATGCACTTGCAGCCTTGCAGAAGAAAAGCGCTGGAGGCAACGCTTGGACAAGGGGTCTTCTTCAATGCTGCAACTGCACTTGCGGCCTTGCAGAAGAAAAGCGCTGGAGGCAACGCTTGGAAAAGCGGTCTTCTTCAATGCTGCAAATGCACTTGCAGCCTTGCAGAAGAAAAGCGCTGGAGGCAACGCTTCGACAAGCGGTCTTCTTCAAGGCGTCAAGTGCACTTGCAGCCTTGCAGAAGAAAAGCGCTGGAGGCAACGTTTAGACAAGCGGTCTTCTTCAATGTTGCAACTGCACTTACAGCCTTGCAGAAGAAAAGTGCTGGAGGCAACGCTTGGACAAGGGGTCTTCTTCAATGCTGCAACTGCACTTGCAGCCTTGCAGAAGAAAAGCGCTGGAGGCAACGCTTCGACAAGCGGTCTTCTTCAATGCTGCAACTGCACTTGCAGCCTTGCAGAAGAAAAGCGCTGGAGGCAACGCTTCGACAAGCGGTCTTCAATGCTGCAACTGCACTTGCAGCCTTGCAGAAGAAAAGCGCTGTACGCAACGCTTCGACAAGCGGTCTTCTTCAATGCTGCAACTGCACTTGCAGCCTTGCAGAAGAAAAGCGCTGTAGGCAACGCTTCGACAAGCGGTCTTCTTCAATGCTGCAACTGCACTTGCAGCCTTGCAGAAGAAAAGCGCTGGAGGCAACGCTTCGACAAGCGGCCTTCTTCAAGGCTGCAACTGCACTTGCAGCCTTGCAGAAGAAAAGTGCTGGAGGCAATGCTTCGACAAGCGGTCTTCTTCAATGCTGCAAGTGCAGTTGCAGCCTTGAAGATGAAAAGCGCTGGAGGCAACCTTGGCTCCAACGACACCTAAGGATTTTTTTCATTGCTTTGCATGAGCATGTAGCACAGTCAGTTCGGGCTATCCGCAGTTGTAGCAATGAAATAATCGCTACATATTGCCACAGAAAGCGCTCCTAGTGCTTTGCACACCACTCTGCATTGCAGGCGCCGCGAACCAAGCGAAACGCTCACAGCCCCGTTACGACAAGGGAAGCCAGACGCAGTGCACGTGGCAGCTCTGCATGCTTCTGCCACTACCTGCAGAAGTTCGTCCGCTCCTGCCTCAATTTCCAACGCTGAAAACCTTCAACGCACGTGTCACCAGTCGGTCTACAACCATTACCTTGCCCAAACCGTCCGTTTCGGCTCGTGGGCATCGATTTGTATGAACCACTTCCCCTGACGTCGCCTGGTAACCGCTGGGCCATCGTCGCTGTTGACCATCTCACGCGATACGCCGAAACCGCCACCCTCCCAGCGCCTACAGCGCGCGATCTTGCCTCCTTCCTGCTAGGCCGATTCATGCTGCGTCATGGTCCACCCCAGGAGCTTCTCAGCGATAGAGGCCGTGTCTTCTTGTCGGAAGTCGTCGAAGACATTCTCAAAGAGTGCCGTACTGTTCACCGCAAAACTACTGCTTACCACCCGCAGACGAATGGCCTAACCGAACAATTTCACCGCACGCTCGGCGACATGCTCTCAATGAACGTCGCTGCCGATCACACAAATTGGGATGCCATTGTGCCCTTCGTCACCTACGCCTAAAATACCGCCCCTCAGAGCACTAGTGGTTTTTCACCCGTGTTCCTATTGTACAGAAGGCACCCGTCGCACACCATGGACACGATACTTGCATACAAGCCGGATCCATCTGAATGTGCGCCTATTTCTGACACAGCCAGGCTTGCTGAAGAGTGTCGCGAGCTTGCAAAGGCCTTTACAACGCACGAACAAGAGCGGCAGAAGAGCCTTCGCGGTGGCGCCACCACTTCTGAGTCCACGTTCCTCCCTGGAGCGCTCGTTTGGCTCTCAGTCCCTACCAGTGCAACTGGCCTCTCTTCAAAACTACTGCCGCAATACGAGGGCCCCTACCGGGTCGTCGAGCGCACATCCCCGGTCAACTACCTGATCGAACCCATGGAACCATCTTCGGACATGCGCCGTGGAGGGCGCAACATAGTCAACGTGGAGCGCCTCAAGGCCTACTATGACCCACTCATAGTGGCAAGCTCTTAGGTCGCCAGACAGCTCCCTTTTTATACCCGGGGTAATTGTGGCGAAGCCTTGGTACTGTTTAACGGTTGCGCTATCCAGCGGCTTCTAGTGGGTCGTCCTCTTCTGAACGCCGCTCGCGCTCAGAGTCGGTGCTTTTGCCTTGACTGTCGCCATTGCGCATTGTCGCTGAGTGCCGTCCAATAAACAGCTTAACAATTTTCAACAGTTGCGCAGAAAGCGTTCCACAGACTGTTCGCAGCCGTTTTCATGAGGGATGCGATGCGGGCTTGTTGGTAGCACACTTTCAGTAGGTTTCCTTGTAGCGCACATAAAATAGTTGTCAATAATATTGTGTCTAACAAAGAAAAACGAGCCCCTTAAACATTCCCCGTTCCTTCAGGACAAAAAGGCAGACACAGAGAGCCATAACTTGCAACAATGGTTTATTTTCGGAAGTCAGCGTACCTTAATGGACTCGTCTCACGAGTCACAGCCACGTGATCATGGTGAACAAAGCGAAAAATACACTGATATGCCAAGGTATGCGCAGATATTCTCATTCTTTGTCTGACGGCGCTTGCTGATGCACATATCTCCAAGCGCAGCTTCTATTATAAGCCCAGTTAGTTCACATTTGCTACTACATCTTACCTTCCCTATTGCAAAACCCAGCGCCACTGGGTACCAGCGTCCAGTGCCATGCCTGATTATGGGCCCAACGTCGCGCTGGATACTGGGCCGCAGGAGCGGCGTTTTACTGGGAGGCGCTGGGTACTCAAGCGCAAAACGGCTCTACAGCGTTAAAACCGCGGCGCCTACGTTCCCTGCATAAATATATTAGTAAAGAAAGTCATATAGAAAGCATTAGTGCAACACAAATAGAAAAAAAAAAGCCGTATGAAAAAAAAAAACTATTCCACGAGAATTCGAACTCGCCACCTCTCAAGCTCCAAGCGAGTACTCTACCACTGCGCCACGCTGAAACACGTCGACGTCGCTCTAAAAGGGCTTGTCAATACAGTAAGACAGCGTTTCGTTCCATATTTCGGTGTCGCGTATTCAAGGAAGACGCGATCTTCCTTTCCAAATCACGCTTGCTTCTGTATTCATCATCATCATCATCAGCCTGTCTACGCCCACTGCAGGACAAAGGCCTCTCCCATGTTTCGCCAATCAACCCGGTCCTGTGATTTCTGCTGCCACGTTATACCTGCAAACTTCTTAATCTCATCTACCAACCTAACTTTCTGTCTCCCCCTCACGCGTTTGCCATCTCTTGGAATCCAGTCAGTTACCCTTAATGACCACCGGTTATCCTGCCGACGTGCTACGTGCCCGGCCCATATCCATTTCTTCTTCTTGATTTCAACCATGATGTCCTTAACCCCCGTTTGTTCCCTGACCCACTCTGCTCTCTTCCTGTCTCTTAAGGTTACACCTATCATTTTCCTTTCCATCGCCCGCTGCGTCGTCCTCAATTTAAGTTGAACCCTCTTTGTAAGTCTCCAGGTTTCTGCTCCGTAGGTAAGTACCGGTAAGATGCAGCTGTTATATACCTTCCTCTTGAGGGAAAAGCGGTAGATTACCATTCATGATTTGATAATGCTTGCCGAATGAGCCCCAACCCATCCTTATTCTTCTAGTTATTTCACTCACATGATTCGGCTCCGCGGTTACTACCTGTCCAAAGTAGATGTACTCCTTTACAACTTCCAGTGTCTCGCCACCTATCGCAAAGCGCTGTTCTCTGCCAAGATTGTTCCACATTACTTTAGTTTTATGCATATTAATTTTCAGACCTACTCTTCTACTTTCCGTATCCAGTTCAGTGATCATGAGCTGTAATTCGTCTCCCGCGTTACTCATCAATGCAATGTCATCAGCGAATCGTAGGTTACTGAGATACTCTCCATTAACTCTTATCCCTAACTCTTCCCAATCTAGGGCCCTGAAAACCTCCTGTAAACACGCGGCGAATAACATTGGCGAGATCGTGTCTCCCTGCCGTACGCCCTTCTTTATTGGGATTCTGTCGCTTTCTTTGTGGAGGACTATAGTGGCTGTGGATCCGCTGTAGATTTCTTCCATTATGTTTATATAGGCTTCGTCGATGCCTTGATTCCGCAGTTCCTGCATGACTGCTGATATCTCCACCGAATCAAATGCCTTCTCGTAATCTATGAAAGCTATGTATAGGGGTTGGTTGTATTCCGCGCATTTCTCTATCACCTGATTGATAGTATGAATATGGTCTATTGTTGAGAATCCTGTACGAAATCATGCCTGGTCCCTTGGTTGATTGAACTCTAATGACGTATTAGTTCTGTTAGCAATTACTTTTGTAAATAGCTTGTAGACAACGGACAGTAAGCTTATGGGCCTGTAATTTTTCAGGTCCTTGACGTCCCTTTTCTTCTGTATTATACACAAACAAAGGGTGGCCAGCAACGAATGAAATGCCCAAACTGGGAAGAGCGCTAGGTTTCTTTAAGAATTCCCGTTTTAACTCCGAAAAATATCAAATGGATCGAGGAGCAGGGTACAGTTTGACGGCTGTTACTGCCGATTTTTAACAGCCGTTTCTCGCCCTTGCTAATGATGAACATGTACAGAAGCTTTATGATGACTCGTTCGATAAACACGCGCCTACATGAATTCATACTGAGTATACTCTAAGAAAAGATCGAGTAAAAAGGGCGTCTTTTTGTCCCACAACGATAATCGTCATTTATTTTGCCTTCCTTTCCTTGCACTATCGCCGCGCGCCCGGCACTTTCCGGTCACGAACGACATGCGCGCTATCAGCGTGACATAGCATTCTTGGCAGGAAAGTGGCCAGCGCCGAGTTTTCAAGAAAGGAAACGCAAGCAAGCCAGATGACGATTATTGTTGTGGGACAAAAAGACGCCCTTTTTACTCGATCTTTTCTTAGAGTGTAGTTTTCTCGCGCGAGCGACGATATTACTGCGGGGCGGGCGTGTCTGTATTCTGACTTGCAGTTCTATCGATACGTACATCTATAAAACCGCTCCGCAAAAAGAAATACAATTAGTTGAAAAAAGATGCCGGTGTGTTAGTTGACTAACGTGTACCTGTTGACAGGTATGTGTTCTGACGTATGAGTCAGAGAAGTAGCGGCGAGTGCGGCCGGCTGCTTTCGGTGAGTGCGTTTGTTGCTGAAAGCGCGTCGCATCGATGGTCATCGCTCCTAGTGCGGACACCGTACACAATAAAAAATGGTCAATTTAGGTTAACGGATGTCCAGACTATACTTTACAGTAAATATTACACGTTCGAATTGCGTGTACTTAAACCAAGAAGCGCCGGTGGCATGTAGACGGACTCGGCCGGTACGCTAGGCCTAACACTCGCTGGGAGCCGCACTGGGTAGAACCGATCTCGGCGCAGATGAGTTGCGATGGTTGAAGTTTCTGCATTTTAGCCTCGAAACCTTTTTAACTGTTACCTAACGTATGGCTGAAGTAAGTGGAAGTGAAAGAATTGCCCGAGATGCGCTTCCGGTGTGGCGATATCGATCGACGGCTGTTTTTCTGGCCTCCGTTGGGAGGGGTCGCGAAGCCAGCGCTCATTTACTTCTTGCCAACTGCACGGCGATGTAACGATTTGCTCTGTATGTTTAGACCAACGCCTCCAGACGTATATACATTACAATATGAAGTCATTACCGCCACACATCACGGATGCAAAACTGATATATATATATATATATATATATATATATATATATATATATATATATATATATATATATATATATATATATATATATATGAGCGGCATACAGAAAATGTGTATTCATTGCTGCTACGTACGTGCTCCACAAAAATTAACGACAATTGGCACTGCATGAATAAAAAAAGCGTGGTAGAAAGCAAAATGATCAGTGTTGGCTGCTTTGGGTTATTAACATGTTTTTCTCCAGATTCGACAGGGAAACATTAATAGTGACCGTCAGTGCACATGTATATCACACGTATACCATGAAAATAGTGCGCATCTCCTGGTCTTTTTCTGCCAAGCTAGAATTTGTGACACGTGTTTGGGACCCATTAGGATAGCATCTATCGGTACCATCGAATCAGACATTCGATATTCAACGATACCAAAGCATTCCGCCGCGCACGATACTGAAAGCAGCGCGCGGCACTGGCAGAACAGTGCAGACTCCAGTATATGCCAGCGCACGCCTGTGAGAATTGCAGCGTCTCCAGCGCTTCCCAGTGAGCGCCAGCGTCACAGCGGCAAAGCCAGTTGCTCTACCAGTGCGACCCAGCGCTTTCACAGTGCTTTCACCAGAGTCCCAGTGAATTCGAGCGTGTACCAGTGTTCCCAGTGCGGTCCAGCGCCAAGAAACGTACTGGTATCACGCTGGGGCTACTGGAACGGCGCTGGTTTTTTGGTGGACTGAAAGAGAGGCGAGCATTCATGCTGATTACGACGGAGTGCGAGCAAACCATCACATGCAAATTTTCGCCACCGAATAAGTTCGCCACTGAAACCAACACAGTTGAAACCAGCAAAAACGAAATTGGCGGGAAAAGCACAAAATTTCGCTCTTGCGGGAATTTCGTTGGCGCGAGAATGCGGCAGGAAAGACATGAAATTTACAAAAAAACACATTTTATTTCCAAAAGTCAGTAAGTTTGCTTTGGCGGGCCTCACCATGCAGAAATTTCATGCCTCTCGATCGGGAATCTCGTTTGCCACGGCACAAACTTCGCCCCATGCACTGGTCAGTGACGGCGGCACTGCACTGTCACCAGTACCGTCATCAAGTGCACCTACAGGCGAACCTTCTTCCTGCTCGGCTGGATCAGCGTGGATGAGCGCAGAATCGTGGACAGCGAGCTGCACGCAACGCCGAATTAGAGTGTACTAGAATAGGGGAGTGCTCGGAATGGCCGCAGCACCAATGTACAGAAAGTGAAGCCCAAACAGGGTCAATCCGCCTGTGGCGCTGCGATCAGTAGTCTGCAATGTGTCGTCGTTTAAGAGTTGCGCGCGGCTTCGCCAAAGTGGAGCAGGGGTAGAATTCCCGCTTCCCACTCAGAAGGCCCGGGTTCGAATCGCAGCTGTAGATGGCGGCTTTTATTTTTAGTGTCACCTTTTATAAGTGCATTGATTTTCCTTTGTTTCATAAAACTAGCTTCTGTTGCTACGTATTGTTACAAAAAGTAACGTGAAGTGTGAATTCTTGTTTCGAATCTCATATTCGCTAAAATCTCCGAGGCCCTACTTTACGTTTTTGTTCAATCCCGGGCGGTGCCGCTGCAAATAACTACGCTCAACGTCAAATTTCTTCTATTTTACTTCACACTTTGCGTTACTTTTTGAATGAACACGTAGCAACTGAAGGTAGTTTTAAGAAACAAAGGAAGACCAATACAGCTATAAAAGGTGATATTAAGAATCGAAACCCACCATCTACAGCTGCGATTCGAACCCGGGCCTTTTGAGTGAGAAACGGGCATTCTACCCCTGCAGCACTTCGGCGGAGCCGCGCGCAACTCTTAAAAAAACGACATATTGCAGACTACCGATCGCAGCGCCGCAAGCGGAATGACCCTGTTTGGGCTTCACTTTTCGCAGCTCGTTCCGGGCACTCCCCTGTTCAAGTACACGCTAGCCGAATTCTTCGGCGATGTCCATTTTTTTCCTGCCCTTTCCCACCTCACTGATGATTGCAGCCTTATTTCCAGCGTGATGAACTTTCGCTTTTTCGTTGGAGGTAGAGTCACTAGAAAAATTTCAGAGTATCGCATCTGTTTTCCGCGCGCCGCCGCCGACGCGATTGGCTTGCTCGCATCACGCGACCTCTCGCCGCCATATCCCTTCCAAGCGCTTTGGGTGCAGGCGCGTTCAATGCAGGGCGTGGCCGGACATTTAGCAGTACCACGGTCCCCCAGAAGTACTTCGTCGCTTTTTTAAACGCGTCATGCAGACAGGGGCGTAAGCATACATTTTTTTCGGAGGGGGGGGGGCATCTCGTTGATCTGATATGGGGGCCTGGCATGCAGATTTGGTCGAGTGTCATTTCGTGCTAAAGCTTTCGGGAGGAGAGGGGGGGGCACGGGCCCGGTGCGCCACCCCCTGGCTACGTCACTGCATGCAGATGCCAGAAGAGAGTAGCTCATCAGCAATCGAAGGTTACTGGTGAGCTAACCTGGGAATCTCGTTTATTTTTGCATGCCGTGTCTACGTGGCTGCATAGTTGGCAGGAATGAATTCGCCCCCCCCCCCTCGAATAACACTCCTTCTTGCAGTGAACTACAGTAACTTTGCTGGAAAAGATCTTATGCAACAGGATACTTCACCTTTTCGGTTCGCTATGGTCAGCGATATTGAAAACTACATATCTTTCTATTTGCTCGGCTGTTTATATCTCGATCTGTTGAACAGATTACGCATGCTATCCGAGTTATAAGCGTGTCACGCACGAGAGCGAAATCGAAGATTTATTAAAATATTAACTGTTTACTGGTATACCTTGAACGCAATTGTGGCATGATCATTTTCCATTGCGCAAAACAGAAGCGTGGAACTCTCTTGATAAACATGGTATAAGGCAATGTTATCAAGCGTATTTTTAAATTTGTTGCAAAAAAAGTACTGCTAATGCTGCATTGCGCCGAGCGTACCCTTAAAATACTGTTTAGTTGGTGAGAAATGGTCACAGAAAAAGAAAAGGCAGATCCCACTCATTGAGGGGGTCGATTTTATGCGAGCCCAAGGTCTATATACATAGTTTGTTGCAGTAGCAGGCGCTTTAAAAATTCAGGGATGTGCTATTTCTGATCAAAAGAACATAAAGCACCGTGCCGAGGAAGTTTTAATAAGAGTGCATTATGAAAAAAAAAAGTGCAGCAGTGCAGAAACCGAACCCCAGCTGTTTACGCGCTGGCAACGCAAAAAAAAAAAAAGTTTGTCGCAACACAGCAAAATATTTGCAAATTCAGTGCAACGTTGGGAATATTAAGGAGACAAGAAATAGGAAATGAAACAATTAAGTAGTGATGTATATCATTTTTGATGGCCTATTTTCGATGTATCGCAAGATAAGATGCACCTTACCTACCGCACGCCGATTCGCCCGTGCGTTCGGCTGCTGGCGTTCCGAATCAAGACATAAATACGTCGCGCACAACTTCCACTTACCGTACACACACAACTTGTATTACAAATATCAACCAGTTGAACAGCAAGCATGGTGCGCAAGCAAGCTATGCATCAGCGATCAGTCGAGGGACGCAATGTTGAATGTTCTGGATGTTGTTCGATAACGTTCTCGAGTGCAGCGAGCTTGAACACCGACTGCAAAGCTAGCGCAAACAGTCAAGCTTCACCAAATGTCGAAGTAAATGGCATCTCGCACAATGTCACTGCGCTAATGCAACTATGTTTACAGCTCCGGACCTAGCGAACACATCGGGCGTGACACGAAAAGAGACCGATGAAACCATATGAAGAGAGTTCGCGAGCACATGGAAACATTCGCCGTACGTTTCATTAGTTCTACCGCTAACCATGCAGTCGTTCCATACCTGTCGATGAATCGAAATCACTTCTAATATCCTCTTGAAGAAACACATACACATAATGCCATTCCGACGAGCATAACACGACACCGAGGCTAAAAGATCGGTCACATCTCAACACACGCTAGTAACGCGCCGGACGGTCTGGAAGGGAAATGGCCGCCGCCGCCCAATGTTGCCCGCGTGCAGCCTACCTTTGCGGTACTCTGATTTTCGAGTGACTCTAGTAGGAGGCGGCATCTTCGCAGGCAGCGAAATCGGACGAAGCAATCGCAACACACAGTTCACTTTGCACAAAGCGACCAAGCAAACGCTCTACAAATGGCTCCACACTCGCGACCCTGTGCGCGCGAAGCCGACAAAGCGAAGCACAGAGCCAAGCCAACTAACGAAACTCCATGAGGAATGTGGATTTGGCTACGTAGTCCGCGCTAACGAGCAGGTGTTCCGGCAAGCCATCATCATCATCATTGTAGCCAGCTATATGGTTTTTTGTAAACAATGATGGCGGCTGCTTCTCGAGTGCGGTGTAGCGATAGTTTTGCACAATTTAAGTGTTGCATGAATGTATTTCAGCAGTTTTCGAATGTAGTTAATGTTGCCTGAGTAGATTATTTGCGCACTCGTGTTTCAAAAATTTCGTTAATGAGGGACTGCGGTAGGAATATCCTTCGTAGTCGCGAGTTCCGAAAAGCTCCTATGGGCGTTCGCCGGTGCTCCGAAAATATTACGTTGCGGTGAGAATTTCGTTTCCTCGGGATTTCGTTATCGCGGGTTTCGACTGTAGCGCAAAACCGCCGCTACTCTTTCTGGTGCGCCAGATTTCCAGACGTGTACAGGAAGAAGGTGTGAAGACGAATTGTCAGGGTGTTGACGTTCTCAAGAAATGTAAGCTTCAGCGTTCGAAATTACCTGTTAAAAGCGTTGCTTCGTACCTTTTTAAAAGTGCACTGTCTGTAGTATCAGCTGTTAAGAAGGGAGATTCGCAGTGTTTTCACGTGGCAGCTACGAGGAAAAAGCAAGTGATGCCATAAACGCCGTGTTTAATTAAGACAAAGAAATTTCAGTGCCTTAAGATTTTACCGTGACATGAAGCTAGAGGGCGTATTGAAAGGAATTGGGAAAAGTAACAATACCAGTCTCGATGTATCTTTTAGCGCCACAACGCATAAAGAAGGCGTCATGGTAATTGAGAAGGGCACATGGCAGAAGGCCGTTGCATGTTATTTTTTAGACAAGCTACACCTACTCGAGTTTAAGGATCCCTCCATCACGAAAAATTCACAAGTTCTCGCGTTGGTAGAGGCTAACCCAAACAAATAACTTAATGCCTTCTCAGCTGATGTGAAGGACCTGTGTTATTCTTTGCCGCAAAATGAATTGTTGTGTTCAATCATGTGTAGTTGAATTGGGGGACGTAAGGTTCAGTACGAAAGCAGGAGCTAGCAGTGCACATTTTTCGAGCATTTCCACATGTACAGTGCGCTTCAAATGAAACCCGAACAGCGGCAAGCCTTCGCATGGTATAGTGCGCACCGTGCTGTCATCACCATTGGTAGGCGCACGCATCCGGTTTGACCGCACAGCGCATATGCGCGCCAGTCCATCCTGATAACTTGACGGCGCGGACTATGCGAAGGCTTGCCTGTGTTCGGGTTCAATTTGACGCGCACTGTACCTCAAATCAACCTTTGTGCAAAGAAATGACATCCCGTACCTGCAGAAACAAGGGATCTGAATATGATCCTGCTTAGCCCCAGTCTTGAGCGACCTGTATTTTGCAAAGCTAGACAGAGACCTGTCTGCCCGCCTCAGTGAGACAAAGGTTGTTAGAACTTTTAGATTTGTTGATGATTTTTTAGTGTTTGTTAGACGACATTGACACTGAACCTTCTTGTTTTTACTGTTGTGCTAGAGTGCATTTCCGCTAAAAATTACCTTCAAGGTTCCCTTACAAGGAAATACTAAATTTCTAGATGTAAATTTTTGCTTCACTGATGCTGGTGCTACAGTTCTAGGGCAATTAAACCGTTCTTATCCTATCACTCAGCCTATTCCAAATTAGTTAAAAGGGGTGTTGCAAAAATGTATTTTACTAACGCGCTCGCTTTCACTTTACCGACCAAGTGTTCAGGAAGCACGCCTTGCGTCTACAAGATCCCGATTATCCCAGGCAGCTCTTAGTGTTGGTGGCAGAACAAACGCTGAATCAAGCGCGAAAAACATGTAACCCTGAAAGCGTGCAATACACTTCTGCCAGGGAGAGCAGCATACGACCGGCAGTAATTGCTTACATCCACCGGTTCTCGTACAGCCTAAAGAAAATCGCACGGCGAGGTAATACTGTTTCTCACCTCATAAACTAATCAGCCTGTGCAGAAAAACAAAACCAGAGAAGGAAAGCTGCCAAGTAAAAGACAGAAATAAATGTGTGTAATGCAAGACTTGGGTCATCTACCGCCTCCCCTTAACGTGCGGGAAGTGTTACGTCAGGAACATGCATCAATGATAGGCTGCGTGAACACAAGAATAAAGTTGGAAAAATCGCATCTGCTGGTTTCCTCGCACTCCATTGTAGTCAGCATCACTGTTATCCTCTCTTTTAGCCCACCAAAATAACATGCAGTAGGAATTGTGGACTAACTGGACGAATAATCAAAGCTGCGCTTGGGGATATGTGCATCAGCAAGCACTGTCAGACAAATAACTAGAACATCTGCGTATTCCTGGGGATATCAATGCATTTTTCGCTTTGTTCACCAAACTCACGTGGCTGTGACTCGTGAGGCGATTGCATAAGTGTACCCTGGTTTCTGAAATTAAATCATTGTTGAAAGTTAGCGCTCCGTGTGTATATGTGTGCCTATATGTTTGTCCTACAAAAAACTCGCAGGAAGTGGAAGATACAAGGGCCATGAAAAAATTCTTAAACATGGGGTGTGTGCTCCGGCCGATGTTTCGACAAGTGGACTTGTCTTCTTCAAGGCTCGCGCTGGCTGTCTTGTCTTTTATGTGTGCTACAAGGAAGAGAACTCAAGCAGCCGTTATACTCAGCGCTCAACTCAGGCGTACACGAAAGGCATCTCGGGAAAGACCATGTGATGGCCACAACTACACTGTAAAAAATTCACCGTTAGTTTTACGGTAAGAGCACCGGCAGCTGATGCTGCCAGACGTTTACCGTAAAAAAATTGTGGCCCGTATTTCAAGTTTACGGCATGCATGCCGTCCATATAATGATATCGCGTAGAAAAAATGTAGCCACTGTTTTTTCACTCCACAGTATTTTTCCAGTAAACATAAACCACAGCCCGTAAAATCTACGTTGCACCAATTTTGTGCTTTCTAGTGTTTCAGCCGTTAAATATACGGTGGTTACACGGTATATTCATCGTTACACGGTGGGGTGTAAAACACGATAATGTGTAAATTCATCGTTACACGGTGATATGTAAAACCTCAGCAGCAATGTTTTCTCGTGTTGTAGCCGCCTGTAAAACATGGAGTGCACTATGAAACATGCATACCAACATGTTCTGACTTTGTAACCTTTACGCAGTAATATATGACATGGCCTGTGAAAAGAGCACAATGACATTTTGCTGGTATTGTAGCTTTTGCAGTGAAAAATGTGGACAAACAGCCCTTTTACGTATAGGTAACTGTCTACCCATACTACTGGAAAGGAAGTCATGCAGATTTGTCAACTTAGGGGATTTGTAATGTACGCAAAAGATATTCTCGATCGTCAATGCCCACGCTATTTCATGGTGCGACAATCATTCGACCTGATTTACACAGTTGCAGCCCTGCTGTATTTCTACTATGCTGGTACCTATGACACTCAGACAACGCCTAAGAATTACATGCTTGCATTGGGACACTGCTCTAAAATGGGAAGTGTAAATATGCTGTGCAGGAAGACAATGCAATGGAAATTGGCAACACTGGTATTTATTAAAGTGTCTATTTGCATATGTACATTCGAGGCAAAAAAAAAATAACTTTACCATAATCTCTTTGTAACAGTTTGATCTATCTTGTGCTTTTTTAGGTCTTCAAAAATCTGCAAAAAACTAACAAACAAAAGAGCGTAAGACAATACAATATTTGTGCTCTTCGTGGACAGATTATATAACACTTCACTTCACTTCACTTTATTTCCTTAAATACCTCCATCGAGGGGTATTACATAAGGGGTGGTGTTTAATAAAACTATACAAGGGTGTTTTTAATAGCTTCAAAAACATAGATGGGTTAGTGATGGCAGAAATGTTCGTGAGGAAGGCCATTCCAGTCTTTTGCTGCTCGTACGAAAAAGGAGGCTTGGAGTGTGATGGTCCGGGTACGTGGCAGTGCCACTTGAAGAGGATGACCACTGCGATGAGATGTGTGTGAAGGGGGTGTGACGTACGGTGGACGATTGACTGAGCTGAAATAAAACATGTGAAAAAGAGAGAGCGCGGCAACCTGTCGGCGGAAGGCATGTGTTTGCAAACCCGATTCCGCCTTCAAGGATGAAGTACTGATGTCATATGAATATGCAGAATGAATGAACCTGGTAGCCCGATTTTGAAGCGATGCGAGGTCATTTATGATATATGTTTGATGGGGGCTCCAGATGGAAGATGCATATTCAAGCTTCGATCTGACAAATGATTTATATGCTAGTATTCTGATATTTGACGGAGTATGACGTAAGTGTCGCCTAAGAAATTCTAATGACTTATTAGCAGCCGAAATGATGTTAGTAGTGTGATGACGCCAGGAAAGGTCATGGGACAATGTGAAACCGAGGTATTTGAATGATTGAACTTACACTGGAGTATTATCGATTGAATGGGTGAACATAAAAGGGTTATTGCGGCGAGAAAAGGAAACGAGCTTTCTTTTGTTAGGATTAAGGTTCATTAGCCAACGATTGCACCATGTTTGTATATTGTTAAGGTCATGCTGAATTAATGTTTGGTTATGAATGTTGGTTACTGAACGGTAAAGTACACAGTCATCTGCAAACACTCGAAAGTTACGCGATACTTGCATTGGTAGGTCGTTAATATATATTAAGAAAAGAAGAGGTCCTAGGACAGACCCTTGCGGGGCACCTGACGTTACAGGTAGTCGGTTAGAAGAGTGATTATTAACAAACATGATTTGAGAGCGATTAGTCAGGAATGATGTTATCCATGCAAGTACGTTAGGATCTAAGTTTAACAGAGATAATTTTAGAATTAGGCGTTTGTGAGGGACAGTATCACAAGCTTTAGCAAAAATCCAGGAAAAGGACATCAGTCTGAATGTTACAGTCAAGGTTAGAATGCACGTCATGAAGAAAAATGGCCAGCTGCGTTTCGCAAGAATAACCTTTGCGGAACCCATGTTGGCAAGGGTGAAAAAAGTGTATTGAGTCCAAGAAGTTGATGATATGGGAATATATGGCATGCTCCATCATTTTGCAGGGGACACTAGTTAATGATATGGGACGGTAATTGAGTGGCGAGTCTCTGTTACCTGATTTGAAGACTGGAACGACCTTGCCCACTTTCCACTCTGGTGGCAGGATGCTTGTTAATAATGACTGCGAAAATAACAATGTTAGGTACGCGGCACACACATCTTTAATATTTATTAGGAGTTTTGAGTTAATATCATCCACGCCTGCAGAAGATGAAAGCTTAATATTTTCTATGATCGAAATGATTCCGTCTGTACAAAATCTAATTGTTAAAAATGTTCGCGCATTCACTGTTGTTGACTGCATCGCCATGCGCATTTAATACACTAATGGTGCGTATCTTCTGAGGTTTCAGAATCTGCCAAAATTTAGGACGGCTGGTTGCGAGCATTTTAGGTAGCTTATCGTGAAAGAACGAATGCTTGGCGTTACGAACAGCCCTAAGATAATTATGTTCAGCGGCATAATATTTTTTCCATGCAGCCAGGAGTTGAGATTGTTTGGCTGATCGAAAGAGACGTTTCTTCTTGTTGTTTTGTTTTTTAAGTGTAAAGGAGTACTGACATGAATTTAAAAATTTTTCGGGTTGTTGCTCTAAATGAAAGCACGGGTGTCGAGAACCCTAAAAAGAGTGTCGTGGTGCCTGGGGATGCATTGCATATATTTTAAATACCGCTTCTTTCAACCAGCAGTTTCGGTTTCGGTTTCGAGAGGGTGGCTTCATAGTGACGTTTCAAGTCGGCCCGTGACGTCACGGGCAGACTACAACCCACGAAATATGCACCTGATGTCCTTTGCTGTCAGTCGAACGTGGTTCATGATGAGTGAACTGTCGTC
Organism: Rhipicephalus sanguineus; assembly: GCF_013339695.2. NCBI lineage: Eukaryota > Metazoa > Arthropoda > Arachnida > Ixodida > Ixodidae > Rhipicephalus > Rhipicephalus sanguineus. The sequence goes on along the minus strand of NC_051176.1, from coordinate 8,856,091 downwards.
CAGTGCCTCCGACAGCGATTTCTGTGATTTAGGCTGCATGCAGAACCCAGATTTCGCAAACCAAGTGAGCTGACTTGAAACGTCATAGGGCTCTCCATGCGGTGAAGCTGCCTTGCATATGCTGGGAGATGAAAACTTTAAAATCAAATTTAAATATTTATACGTGTTTCCCGGATGCGGTATGGGGAGAGCGTTAGCACTACATGCCAAGGAAACCAAAAACGTCCATTTTGCTGCACTTCAAAATCGTGTCAGTACTCCTTTAAGTGTATTTGTAAATTTATTGCGGTTTGCGGTGAACGTGATTTTCGGAATAAACTCCTCGACAAGAGTGGCTAATTTATCTTTAAATATGTCCCAGTTTTCATTAATAGGGCGTGTGCGGCTTACTCTCTCGAATTCAGGAAGGAAATCGGCTAATTCGTTATTATTTGCGCTGTAATTGCCTTTGTCGTAAAGACGGATTGTCTTAGTGACTAAGTCTCGTCTCACAGGTCGAAACGAAAAAGTTGCGCGGATTACCTTGTGATCACTGATCGCGCGCAGATATGTAATTGATGATAAGCTCTCTGAATAACTAGCTAGTATTAGATCTAAAATGCTGGAATTGCTCTCCGTAACGCTCGTCGGTTGTGATACAAGTTGGGTTAGGTTGCAATTAAGGCAGAGGTCTACAAAGTCTCTGGCGGGCTCACTGCCCACAGCTGACGGGACACTACTATTCCAGTCTATTTGAGGAAAATTGAAGTCACCAAAAAGGAGTATCTCTGCTCGTGAGTACTGTTTGCTAAGGTCACTCAGGTTATTGTTAAGTTTATATGTGAAATCTGGGATACTATTAGGAGGCCTATAGCAAACGCCTATAAGGACGGTATGAGGGCAAGCACGGCAAACGATCCAAAGAATTACGAGCTCAGAAGATTTGGTCCTGGCCACCGAGCACGATAACTGTTGGTGCACGGCGATCAGAACACCGCCTCCCCGCGCGCCCGCACGGTCCTTCCGATAAAGGTGAAAACCGGGTAAACTATCCAGTACTTCTGCGTCGGTTATATCCTTTGTGAGCCTTGTCTCAGTTATCATCACTACATTACTGTTGGACGATAAAACAAGCTCAGAAAAAGCGTCGCGCTTAGGAAAAAAACTACGTGCGTTGGCAAAGACTACAGAAAGTGACAGGTTAGATTGAGGCGTGGCGGTGTGCCGGGTGGATTTACGTCGAGGTAATCGCTATGACGCTTCCCTGACAGTTTGTGACTGCTCGTTGTAGACGTAGCGCTTGTGACCCATTAGCAGTGTTTTGTAGTTTATGGAGAAAGGCAGCGATTTGGCTTTAGCGAAGGCAATCAGATGCCGGCGGATGTTTTGGACAGGACGAGAAAAGTCTTCACCAACGCTGAAAGTGAATCCCTTAAATTTCCGTCCGTTAGAAAGAATCACTTCTTTTGTTTTATGGAAGGTGAACTTAGCTATTATGGGACGATGACGGTTAACATCCCTGAGGCGACCCAGGCGATGCGCGCGCTCAATTTCTTTTGGTTCAATAGATATACCCAGATGGTCACGGCAGTGATTGATGACAAGCTGTACAACATGGGCAAACGCCACTGACCCTGTTGATTCAGGAAGCCCATAAAAGATGAGATTATTGCGCCGAGAATGATTTTCAGCATCATCCACGCGCGCTTCAAGTTTGTGCAATAGGTCAGTCACGTGAGCGGTGCCTATTCTCAGCGCTTCCACGTCAGAACGCAAGGAAAGAATATTTTGGCAGTGCTATTCTAGATCAGTCATGCGTCTAGTGAGATCTGCGATTGATTGACCTGTAGATAACAGATGAGACTTAGGGTCCTGCACCTGACCGATTAATTCCGTCTGACCGGCAGATAATTTCTGCAGTTCAGTTAGTACAGCATTAGAGGTAGGACCCGGGTTGCTCTCCACATCGCCCGACATCATCAACAAGGCAACAAGTGCAACAAGAACGCAGCAGTGTGCGCTCGGCAGCTGAAACAGCAGGTAATTACTAGACTTCTTAGTAAAGAGACTGCAAGTTTTACTAACCTGCATGATAAGTGTGAATGGATTAGCGGTCTGCGTTGGTGCACAGCCGCCGAGCCCACAGAGCGCACTACCTACGATGTGACTTTTAGGCTATGGAGGTTTAAATTAAAGTACTCAGGCTGTTAGTATATAATGAGCGGCCACAGCAGAATACAGCATTGAGAGACTAGAGTGATTTCAGACAATGATCTTCTCACGGCCCCTTTATTTGAAAGAAGAAATCGGAAACCTCATTTTGTGCTTTACTTCGACCATCAGCCTAAACATGTCCGCTCTGAGACAAGGCATCTCCAACTTTCCTTCTATTAACCGTTACCTAGTAGCTGCACCAGCCTCAGCGCCCTAGATTTAATAATTTCAGATTCCCATGTCATTTTTGTCCCCACTACAACACTTTCTATTGCTTCGAATCCACAGCTTCATCCAAAGTGACGATCTGTTTATTTTTTTACACTTCATGCACTGCCCATCGATATATTTTTCTTCCTTTCAGCAACTATATCATTACTAGCATTTATTCCATAGTTAATTCGGTTCTTTTCCAGCCCGTTCATGTTAATCTTTATTTTAATCTCAACCCAATTTATTATCCTCTGTTTTATATAGGTGAGTAGTGGTAAGATATAGCTTTTGCAAGCTTTTGTCCGATACTGGAAAGCTGCGACTCTGAGTACCGGCGAAGTGTATTTCACCCGATTCTTAGCTTCTTATTTATTTCACTCTTATTGGCTGGGTTAATGGTAACTGCAAGGCCACAGCAAATGTATTTATTTATCAGTTCTATTCTTTCAGATCTTATGGTTAACTGATGTTCTGTCCGTTACCAGTTGAACGTTAGGTTTTCCTCCAACTCCTTGTTAGGCCCACCATAGTGCTTCACTTTTTTTGTTTCTCCATCATGCTCTGAAGTTGTCTCGTGATTCAAATAATAAAACATTATCACAAAATTTTAAATCGCTAAAAATTCGCTATAAATTTTTATTGAAAAAGATCTGCTATTCCATTTCTTTGATGAATCCTGCAAGCATACAATGAATACTATTGCATATGTACGCGATCTATACCTGACACTTTTGCTAATTGCAATTTTACCACTTTTATAAGGGGAACTTAGCTTGGGACACAGTCAGAATAGATATTTCGCATATGCCTCATCTGCAATCTAGTTGCAAAACGATGACCCCCTATTTACATTGTATGAAGTCCAGAAAACATTTTGCCTCCTAAACGGGTAACGAAGCTGCTCTCAGGTCACTACACATCAACTACTGTCGACTTCTGATGCGTGTAATGAAATGGAAGTAGGTGGACTGACGCTAACAAGACTGTGTAAAATTAAATTTAACAATAACAAGTAAAAACTAATGAATCTAGGAAAGCTATCCAGATGACAAAGTAATCATTGCGCCCATCAGTAGTATAACAGTATAAAAGCCATAATGTGAATGTCCGAGAACAAATTCGCACAGGCTTACTTAGCTGATCCCTCACGGTTTCTATGCTCCTCTAAGCCAACATTTCCCTCTCTTTAACTAGAGGTCTCTTCATAGCAACATTGACCAGCAAGATAGTTTTAGGCTAGGTTGTACTTTCAACATTGTGCATCCATACAGAACTCCTGGAAAATGCACAAGTGGCATCTCCAGCAGAAGCTACTCGGACATAAAGCGAACCAAGCTGTCGAAAAAATGTGTTTACATTGTTGGCTTTATTTTTGTGCACCTATAAAGCTAGACTTTAGCCAAAAGGTTTACCATGTGAAGTTCACTTGCTGTAGTAGTGGGATGGACAACTGGTATGGTCCGTTGTAGTCAATACTTCTACCTCAAGAAAATGCAGTGAGGACTTTTGCTGCTCACCTAAACATTCCATTCAGAATCCATCATTTTTTTTGTCAAACTGAAGACTTGTGGGTTCTCTTTGCTTGCTTTTATTTCTTAGCCTTGCTTCCATGGTCTGGGTTAATACCAAAAAATGTGCCCTGTACCAAAAGCAGGAAAAAACAATGCTAAATATTGCAGTAATGAAGTTACTGATGAGCTTGTACCCAGATTTGTAGTAATTTCCAAAATACATTCAAGAAGTTATGCAGGTTCTAGATGTTGAAATTCGGTGTCTCAAGGCTATCCATAAATGTTGTTTACACAGAGTTTGCTCCTTCTTAGAAATCACCCTATCTAGCATAGATGTTAACCACTAATCTGCAGCAAAGTTTCACTCCACCAGTATTGATTTTTTAGCTGCAGCAGTGGCTTAGAGATTTAAGCATCTGCTCATATATGGATGGTGGGAGGTTCGATCCCCAGTGCATTTGGGCGCCCGCCAGTGATGCAACGGGTACAAGCTTCCCTTGGCCTGCTGCTCGGCATATCTTCGGTATATCTGAGAACACTTGGAAAACAGGCCTTATATGTCAACTATCATGAGCCATAGTCCTCTCTGGCCAAAGTTGCCTTTGCACCAATAAATTATTCGTCATCAGTGGCAGCATTATACTCTTGCCACATTGCTGACTAGTTGCACGCACGCTCACTGGCGCCATCTGCCAACTTGAATTTGTGGATGAAAAGACCTTAAGCAGAAGCGCTACAGGATGGTGGGATGTCACATTGGGACTTCACACCGCCGACACCCCTCAATGAAGGCATAATCAATAATATTTAAAAAAAAAACGTCTCTTTACTGCAACAGCCTATGAGGTAGTATTCAGGGCATGGAGTACATATTTATACATTTATGTACCCCTGGGTATGTGGAGTATGCAACTGTGTAAAGACCGGATTTTTGTTTCAGTCTAGAAGGCAGTTTAGAACTCGAAACCGTGGCACAGCAAACGCGCACACTCGTGGAAACTCAATGCTCCTTCAGCTGCTGACACAGAAAAAGCTAATAGACATAACTATACAACATGAAGCAACAGATATTACAGCACTTCAACGAAGAAAAAAATGTTTCCGCAACTAGTACCGTTTCAGGCTGCTTTTCGCGATGAAAACAGCGCGAACTCAAAACTGCAGCGCACCGATAGTGCGCACATGTGGGAACTTGAAACCATCTTACTGCTGGCACGCAACACGCCGTTGAAAATAACTACATACCTGTTGAATGTAGCGAATATTGACGGCGTGCTGTGTGTTTCCGGCACAAGTGGTACCGCTTCTGGTCAAACGCCACCTGATAACTCGAAGGTTCACATACATGCAGTTTTGCATTGGCACATACAACAAAAAGAATCGCGCACTAAGCCGGCGCGTATCCATGCTAGGCGAAGTATACAGCAGTGCATGCGGTGCAAACACAAAGCGTCTATTCAAGAAGCCAGCAAGTGCACAAAATCCAGCCTGTCAAACGAAGTGGCTTTCTGATACTTCCAGAGCACATATATTCGTATGCGTCACTGCGCGATTAAGTTTTGAGCAAAGATTGCGACGCACCTGCAGCGGGTGTACAAAACGTGGCCCAACGGCTTCCATATCAGCACCGATTGCAGAGCCTTCAAAAATGGCGAGACTGGTGAGGCATCGGGCGCCGGCGTTTCCTTGGCGTATCTGCGCTGCTCTGCGCCTGCATTCCCAGGATTTGGAGACATCTCTACGTAGCGCCATCTCTCGGCGGCAGCAACGGCATCCTGCCATAACTGAACGGCAAATAGGCGAAAAAAATCATATCTCTTGAAAAAAGCTAGTAATCAAAAACGACTCCGGGTTCTATACAGCAGAGACCTATTGGAACATTTTGGCAAAATTGCAGTAGCGCACTACAAAACGTGTGGCTTCCCAGGACAATTGAACACCGCCCATTAGAAACACATGGGGCCCCATTGTTAAATATTAAACGCTCTGGGAAGCCACGCGGTTCGTAGTGTGATACTGTAATTTTACCAGAATATTCAAATAGGTATCTGCTGTATAGAACCGTGAGTCGTTTTTGATAACTAGCTTCTTTCGTCAGATATGATTTTTTTCGCCTATTGCCCCTTCAGTTACGGCAGGCCACTGCTGTCATCGAACAGAGATGGCGCTACGTGGACATGTCTCCAAATCCTGGTCATGCCCGGTTTCTCGCGCGGACCGTAACACAAGGTGTTCCGGCGCGCCAAGTATTCGTCGCAGCGTCTATGCGGGTGCACGAGCGGCGGGAAACGAAAGGCGCGCGCATGACGCCTCTTCTTTACTATTTCCTTTCTTCTCTCCTACAAGCCAATGCGCATGCGCGTGGCATGGTATACAGTGAGAATACCGTAGTTTACGTTTGCGATGGCGACACCGCATTTTTTACGCAATATTGGGCGTAAAAATAACGGTCTGTTTTTACAGTGTACTTTAGACGTTCTTAAACTGCGCGAAATGAGCAGGACACAAGCAAGAAAACACAGAGAACACCACGAGGTGTTCTGCGCTCGTGGTGTTCTCTGTGTTTACCTGTTTGTGTCCTGCTCATTTCGCGCAGTTTAAGAACGTCTGACAGCAATAAACCAACAAGGCCGCCAGAACATATTACTGAAGTTCACAACTATAGCCCCAGGCAATGTAACCGTTGGTGACTGAACCCAGCTGTTGAACACTTCTGCAGTGTCATAAGGTGCGCTGATATGCTTTAGTGTTGGACTGCGCTAATCTTTGATAAAAACATAAAAACATGGTTTGTTTATTCGCGCAAAGATTCAGTGCATCAAAACGAATGAAAATTGCGCTTTTTCTTCTAGCGTGTTGTCACGGGGTCGTGACATCAACGAAGGCTGCAGTCGGCGTGTCAAAGATGAAACTCTTTATTTGGCCGAACTTGTGGCCGTGAAACGGAAAGTCAAACTACAGCGATACACTGATTGCGGCGAACCGAGCGTCGGCCGTCGATAAACTGAGCCGCGGCAAGGCGCGCCGGCATTTTATACGTGCGGCATCGAACATTCGAGCCTTCTCGCTGGACCAGTTACACACGGACCAGTTACACAAACAGAGCAAAGAAGCGCGCCTGGCAGTATTTTAGTAACACAAGGCAAGCGAACGGAAGCTTCTCGAGGCAAGAAGCTCGTCGCTCTATCGCCCGTCTATTGCGTAACGGCAGCCGGGGGGGGGGGGGGGCATAAGGATAAAGTGCGCGTGAAGAAATATGCAGGAGACGCCTCGCGAAGCTCCTCTAGTCTAGGGTCTGTGGTCTGCCTCTCGTCGAATTTGTGAACCGCGGTATGACTTTTAGAACGACGGCCCACGATAGCAAAGGAAGAGTTGATGCAATGGACACGAAGGAAACATCCTTACTCGTACGACAATAAATTGAAAGCGCTCAAGTAAGCCGGCAGTGTAGGGCTCCTGGGCAAACCACGCTGCACTTGCGCTGGCCGTCGTGAGCTTCATCTTCTGTCTGCTTGTCGTGAGAGTGTAGGAGAAGCTCACACGGACATCACTGCAGTCGTGAATTCGAGTGCATCGACGTGAATGCGTTTTCCATTTTATTCTCCGAGCATGCGCGCTGCCAGCGACGACAAACGTTTCTATTTACCAACGAGAAGCTCGTCTGTGTGGACGAGAACACACAGAGCTCGCGGCTGAGCTACTCGCTTACGCAAAGGAACTCATTATCCAGACCAGAGGCTTTAGAAGTGGCTAGGAGAATTAGCGGAGGTGCGAATTTATGATCGCTTCACTGTGCCATACAAGTGCGTACCTCAACGATACAGCAGGAAATAGCGCAATCGATGTAAAAAAATGCTTTAGCAGACATGACTGCTGCATCGCACCAGTGCTTGACGCCGGGACTTTTTTAAATTCTGGCGGGGGGACACGGAAGTGGAGATGCGTTCTTGCTACGCCCATGCATCTCACTGCTGATTTCGATGAGCGCGCAGGTAGACAACAATCGTGGAGGCTGGTATTTTTGCGACGTGGTACATAAAATGTAGAATGGCTGAACAATAAGACTGGATGCTGGTGTTCACACAGCATATGAGTTTGTGGCTGAGACAGTTAAGGGACAATACGGCCATGCATAAGGGTATATTTTTCAATTGAAGGCGACATTGCTACATTGTGGAACAGGCCGCATAAATGGCCGGAACGAGTGACGCAGGAAATTGCGAAACAATTCTTGCTTTCACCTGGTATGTGGTCGCGTGTGAGAATGAAATCCTTCCCACCATAAAAAATCAAGATTCTAAATACATGCGTTGTTTTTCAAATGCCTGAAAAACATTTGGCCGCCGGATAATTCAACCTTGAAAGACGAGCGCATGTGGTGGCGTAAAATCTTCGAATTACCCATAGCCGCGTCCTTCCTAAGCGCAAAAAGCGAACCGCGAGGCTTTCGTGCCATTACTATATATTTTGTTTCCGGTACATATCGCCCCATTTCCATCTCATCGAGAATACCATTAGCGTCAAAGCCGCGAAGGAAAGTGTAAAGATCCACGGCTGTTTCCCTTCCATGCTGTGGTTTTTCGTAGAGGCCACCCTTAAAAAACGGTCCATTTGCCCAATGCGAAGATAAGGTCACGCACTGTGTCCCGACCTTCGAACGCTGGACACCTCTAGCGCCGATTGGCGCCCACTGACGCTACTCCATCCCCGATGCGCGAGTACCCAGACCACGAAATCGATTCTCCCGCGTATGGCATTTCGGTGGCGTCAGAGATAAAACAGCAGGGAATTGAAACAGGGGCGAAGGAAGAAAAAAAGCGAAGGGCGTGCAATCAGAAGCTGGGTGGCGAGCATTAGCGGTTGACGCGCCTGTACCTTCGAGAGGCACGCGCGTTTTTGGAGCTGTGCGAACGATCATCACAACGAATCCTTGACTGCCGATTTCGCCACCAAAACTTCCGCCAAGACTCAACGGTGCCTCGCGATGTCGGTTAATGAAAGTTCGAGCAAGAATCACTCTTCCCGGATAAACAAGCGAAAGGCAGGTGAGAGCAGTTAGTCTGGCTTTTACTAGGAAAAACAAAAGAACAGAGAAGGTTTAAACAGTCCGGCTGTGAAAACTGCAGATAGTCGAGTGCGTCCTTCTACTACAAAATGAAGACTGCCCGAAATTCATATATATAAGGAAGGGAGCAAGGTCAAGCGGCGACTGTGCGGCTTTTTTTTCCTCCTCCTCAGCCATGTATTTTTGTATGCGTGTCTGAAATAAAGACTCGGACTCAGATATATATATATATATAGTTTATTTGTGTGCAGTTTCTGTGCACAGGCCGCTTGACACGGTCTTCACCTATTTTCTGAAAAAAAACGCATAAATACATCCGAGGACAAATTGAAAACATGCTTTTCGAATCTGCATGTACCCTTCCACCATTGAAGGCTTGATTAATTGGAAAATAAGGTCGTGAGTTCAGTGCATTGGATGATTGTTAGCGCGCAATTGACTAGGGCAACAAAAAAGGATGGTGTTGGAGAACGCCGCTCGTCTTCTTGTCGTCGTTGTCATGTACGCTGAAAAACGTAAACATCGAGCACTACGATTGTGCCAACGGAACAGAAAAAAAATCCGCCAATCGCCATAGCAATCCGCCAGTCCGCCATAGCAGCTTCGTCTAATCTGTCAAATCTGACACGATCATCCAATACAACTCAACCCATAACCAAACCAAACGCCACCCATTTTTGAATGATTAGACTGTCCGCGAACCCCCACCTCATAAAGACTTATCCAGTTATCGCACATGTCCAGTGGGCGTGCCTACGGTAAGGCGTCAACCCAGATTAATGTGGTAAGTATTCACAACTGTGCCTAAAGAAAAGTGGAATAAGTTTTGGTAGACACGCGAACAAGAACAAAAAAAAAACTCTTAAGTAGGTAGCGCTTTCATATTAATATTATCATTGTTTTTCTATGTAAAGCCAGCTCTCTTGTCATCTTACTACAATCTGCCTAAATGCTAAAGGTTCATTCCCGCTTTTTTAACACGAAAGAGTTTTATGCCGGGGTCCACCAAGTACTTCCGTTAGGGTTATGACGTTGATAAAATGGACGCCAACGGGTGAGAAAGAAAAAACCTAAGAAAAAAACCCGCATTTCCCCGAAGGGGAGTATGAGGAAGTGCGAAGCACGGGGTGATGTTATGAGGGGGCGCGCGCGACTAAACTGCAGAGCCGAGCGAAGGAGACGGCAGCGAGAGAGCACGCGTTTTTAAGTGCAAAGCACATTTACTGATGATGATGATCTGTCTTCCGAACTCGTTCCAAAGAACCCGCAACGCGTTCAACTTGTTGGCGGCGTTGCGCACGCCCGAGATGGGGCTCAGGTTGTTGTCGAACCACAGTCGATCGCACACCGCGCAGCTATATCCGAAGCTGTGGTCCAGGAAGTCTCGCTGGAAGTGCGCGTCCGGCCGATCGAATTCGAGGGCCCGCGCTCGCTTACGCAACGCGCGTCCCCGCGCCAGATCGGCTTCGGGGTGCTCGGCTCGCTTCGCACGCTTTCGTTCGGCGTCTCGCCGCCGGCCTTCATCACCACAGGCAATGCGCGGGGCGCGCGCAGCCACGGAGCGGAGGGCGGAGCGCGCGCAGTCACGTGGGGCGTGACGTCGCTGCGCCGTTGCTACAGACGCTCCTCTCCGCTCCTCGCGCCGTTGCTATGGGACGGCGGATTCAGGGTCGCTTATAAAGTGCATTCGCACTTAAAAGACACGCCGCTGGAAATCGAACCCACGACTTGCGGCCGCGACGGTATGCGCCCGACGCTCAAACGACTAAGGTACATTCACAGACGTTGGACACTTGGCGAACGCGCCTTGTGTCTTTCACACATTCTCTCTCTCGCGGTGCTCTCAGTTGGCGGTGTGGGTAGGCGGGACAGAGCGGGACGGTGCCGCCGTCTCTGAGAGGTGAAAAGAAGTAATGCGTCACAATCGACACTTACTAGCGCTTACCCCGAGCTTGCGGGCGTTATTGGAGGTCATGGTTAAAGCGTCTCGATACAGCGAGGGACACTGGCCGCGCTGGCGTCGCCGAGACACCCTAGACGCAGTTACGTGCTTTGCCTTTCGCTTCGAGTTAGCGTGCGCCGTCTCATCGGAGTAGTGTGGCTTCCCCATGCACCAACGGGATTTCTCCGCTGCCGACTACTTCGATTGCGAGAGCACACCGACTAACAAAACTGCTGCAATACGCAATGCAGAAAAGACGCGATTTCGATGGGCGAATGCCGTGCCTTGGTGGATCGAGACAGAGGCCAGCGGGACGCACACGTTTGCGGCTCAAGCTAAGAACTTCTGCCTCCCGTGTTGCTGACAGGCGTCGGTTACCCATTACTAGAAAGCGCACACCGTGCCGTTTCTCTCCTTATTTGACGACGTTTTGAAGTAGTGCATATCGGGTACCAGTGTTTTATGAGCTTGTTGATGTCATCTTTATGTGGGATTCACGATTCGCTGTGTCCCAATAGATGTTCACAACTTCAGCTACAACAACGGTTTAATCACGATCATGGCCGTTAGTCGTCGCGATGGAGACATGCCACTAGGCGTAAACATGAGTGCATCCACGTCAAACGGTGCTATAGCTGCCAAACACGAATGCACATTGTACAAGCTCTCATGTATCACTACATAATAAGCACTATTCTGTGATGACACGTTTCACTTTCGTGTTATACCGATTCCTATGACGGAGGGATCAGCCATGTTTATGAGATGGCGGTGACTTCCACGCATGGAAGCCAGCTAAAAAAGAAAGAGCAGGAACCAACAGCACAAGAATTAAAAATGAGAAGTCATTAAGTGAACAACCGGAAATACTTCGTGAAAAAAATTATAGCTTATCACACTTGAATAAAGCTTGCGGTTTGCCCTTCGCTCTGTCATTCTTGTTTCTATTTTCAATCTTCAGACAAGAAATGCATTTTGTGGCCGATTTTGGAACGGCTCATTTTAATTTCTCTTCTAAGAATTTATCTCGCCGATCTGTGCCAGCGTCTTAGCCAACGAAGTGAGCTGAAAATCTCAAACATACGGCACCAATCTATTACCATAATGTTGAGAGCCCTAATTGCTCTTGAATAGCAATTAAGTTAACCTAAAGACCTTTCCTGGTTGTAAAAAAGCTCGTTGGTTGTGCATACGCAGCTGCAATTTAACGAAATCGTGTCCTAACGACGACCGAGGAAGAAAACATGGCTGATACCTCTATCATAGGAATTGGTGTAACACGAAAGTGAAACGTATCTTCACAGACGTAGTTGAGCGCTTGTGCTGCATTCCTTCGCCCCAAGAGCGAAGGAATGAATGATATAGCAACAAATCATAATGTCACGCGAAGAATGGCAAGCAGCTCGAAACTTCCAACGCGCTGCTCCAGCAGAAAGGACGCACAGAACGAACGTACACGGGATGAGCGCGAGCTAGCTTTCACAGTTTTCACTTATTTCTCTGTGAGGAGCGCGCTACTTTTGCAAAAGCGCCCGCTGCAGTGAGCAAAATGACCTTCGTGCTCTGAACTCAAACTTGCGGTGAGAGCACAAGACGTACAAACCACCGTCATCACGAGATAAGCGCGCGCGCACAAGCGACCACGCCCTGTAGAGGCGCGTGCTCATTGCAACGCGTGGGGCGACGGCCTTTAAAGCGCGCTCTTCGGCCTCTTCGCACGATCCCGATAGTGATAACGAAAGCACGCTGACGTACCACCGATCTCAGAGCACCGCCACCGGCAAATGATGTACATAAATAGCTCGCCGTTAGCATGGCGATGAGTGCATCGTCTGTGGCCGAATAGTTTGGCGCCGTGCGCTGCGGAGCAAGCGGTCGCAAGTTCCACTCCCGGTGACAGAGCTTTTGCTTCCAGTTTTTTCTTTGCCATCTGTCAGTCTTTATATTTTACAACGTCATGTCCATGACGGAAATACGCTAGTAGAGCCGTGGTGCACCGCGGCACAAGACAATTTCGTGTTAAAATACAACATGACTGATCCCTCCGTCATAGGAATCGGTATAGCACGAAAGCGAAACGTGTCTTCGCAGAAGTAGTTGATTGGTCACTGTGCATTATAATATATGAGAGCTTCTACAATGTCTATTGATGTTGGCAGCAATAGCGCCGTTTGACACGGATGAACCCACGTTGACGCCTAGTGGCACATTTTCACCCCGACGTCTAATGCCCATGATCACGATTTCACCCTTGTGGTAGCTTAAGTCGTTAACATATGGCTTGACACAGCGTATAGTGAATCCCTCTGAATGATGGCATCAACAAGCACATAATAAGCTCTGTTACTCCTTCAAAGCGTCGCCACTTGAGACGGCCACGGCAAGCTGTGCACTCCCCAGTAATAGGGACACCTGCGCCTGTGCTCATGCATACACTACCACAATTCGCTTCAGCAACGCGCCGTTGGCTTCAGGAAAGCGGGAGGCAGAGGTTCCTAGCTTGAGCCGTGAACGCGAGAATGCGTTTTGCTTCCCGCTATCGCTTCCCACATAATGATGAGATTATGTGGAATGCGTTTTGCTTCCCGAGTTATCTTTTCGTCCACTTTACTTTCTTCACACTTATATTCTAATTACTACAAATAACACCCCCTATACTTTCCTTGGCATTGCTGTCTGGTAGATCTCATTAATATTGTGTCTAACAAGAAAAAAGGAGCCCTTAAGAGTAATCTTCTGTCAGAGGAATGGGTGAGATATAAAAGGCGCGTTTGTAAAGCTTCCATAGTGTGTGAACGTGGCGCTGTGGATAGCATTTTCGGCGTTTGCTGTAGCGGATCGAGAGGTCGTGTGTTCGACTCCCGTTGCTGGAACTTTTTTACTTTGCCATCTGGCCACGTTTCCGTGACGGAAATACGTCACTGAGTCTTGGTGGGCCGTGGTCTAAAATATTTTCTTGCTAAAAAAACGAAATAACACAGTTTACCTGGCAACCTACATGGTATAGAGTGATGCATGAGCAATCTAATGAATGACTGCGTTTTGCTAAATTCGTTTTCATTTTGTGCCAATTAGGCACTGTGCAATGTGGGTAAATTCCAGAGTTTGCCATCAAAATATTCTGGTATTAAAAATCTGGCGCATCGGTATAGTTGAGAGCAGCAGCAATAATTTTTATTATGCAGTTTTTTTCAACGCAAGAGAATCAAAGCCACGAAAGCTTTTTGAATTGAAGTTGCCGCGGCCGTTAATTGAGCCCAAGAACTCTTGCAAAGCCCCCACAACGCCGTGTCCACTTAGCCGTCGAGGTCGGTGCGAATGAGCACGTACTAAAACTGTAGAAACTACCGGATCAATTCGTTCCACTAGAACACTCGGGGAATATCTCGTACAGGTTGTCAAACCGGTGCCTCTAAAAGGAAGCGCAGGGTGCTCCGTAATTTATGAAGGCAAGCTGGAACAGTTTATCGAGGGCAACGTGTAGCGTCTCAAACAACTTGTACCAAACATTACGCATCACATTTACACACAGTCATGCATAGCGCGGACGAATAGAAGTGGCACGTCGCGTGTACGCATGGCGTCATCTTGCTACAGTCCACGATGTTCTTCCGTGAGCCCAGCAGATGGCGATTGTCGTGTTCGCAGGCTTAAACATCGTGCGGGCAAGGGACGCTTTCTGGCAGGGTGCCAATATGGTAAAACAAGGAGGGCTATTCTGCACGCGTGAAAGGCGTCCATAAGGAGAGCGGCAGCCAGGTGCCTTCCGTCGTCTGTTCTCCCCTTTGAGTCGCACCTGAGCGCCATGTTTTTTCGAGAGCGCAGCCTTCTCCTAACACATTGTATACAGAGTGTTCAATTTTTTTCTACCGCGCTACTACCCTATTTGCACGCACGGATGTTATCTGCTTTCTAGCAATGCCATTCAATTTGCCAGCTTTTTTTTGTCGTTTCGTGCATTTAGCTCGAGGAGTACCTCTTTCTGACGTTTCCGGCCTTTTATATGGCGGAGAAGACGCGTGGCGCAACAAGTCTGACTTTATGCAAAGCCCCCTTATGTACGAAGACGCGCAGATACCGCAGTACGAGCGTTTCCTTAGCATTCTTACTTCCCGTAGTGTATACTTATTCCTGGCACTGAAAAGAAAGGCACTGAGTAACTGTTCGAGTGCGACGTTTGCCGGTTTTGCCAATGGTCTTGCGTGCGAGAAACGTGTTTTTTCTCTGGGTGCTCCCTTTGCTAGTGGCGAATAATGGTAGTTGTGACGTAGCAGAGTTATCAAAGCTTCAATGCGAATTCGAAGCAAACCGCAACGAACAGTAACAAGTCAGTTGCCATGAATGAAAGGTTTAATATACTAGGGAGCAAATAGAAAATAGTAATGTAGCAAGAGTGATAACTGGGAAGTTGGTATGTATCCATAATTAAACTTTTAACGCGCACAAAAGACAAGGACAATAAAGAGACACACGAGCGCTAACACGTCAGTGATATTTTTCTGGCACGAGTGGATCAAAAAATTCATCATGCCGTTCAAGGCATGGCTAAAAGAATTTTCCGCTTTGTTGATGATTTTTGATTATATTTGACGGGGTTGACTATGGGTAAAATGCTGTGACTATACTGAAAGTGTTTCGTGAATGTGGCCTGGGACTCAAGTTCACCCATGAAATAGCAAAAGACAAAAACTACCCTTTTTAGACCTTTCACTAAGAATTTTGCCTAGCCACATGTGCTGGATGTACAGCCCTAGATTGGAAAAACCCCTGCTACATTACAAGTAGGGGCATTGAAAGATTGTAAAAAATGGAATAGCGGTCTCTTGCCTTTGAGGGGCCATGGTGAAGTCTTGCTATCATGCAATGAAAGAAAGCTTTTCAAAACAAGTAGCACGTCTATCCTCAGTAGGTTTCCCGGAACAGGCTATCACCAGAGCTGTTGATGAAGTTATAAGGATAGTGAGGGGCGTGCAGGCATTACCTTCAAGGAACCGTTCAGTAAAGATAAAAGGCACTGTGCGGTTTTGCCATACGTTCCTAAATTTTCTCACGGGCTAAAAAAAGTTGGCGGAAGGTATGACATTGAAGTTGTTTTCAGCGCCCCCCTTCAGGCAGAACATTTGTGCCAGGCCATTGCAAAAATAGTTTAAAGCAGGGGAAAGAAAATGAAGCCGTGGCTTAAAGGACATTAGGAAAAATTTAGCGCAAAATGACACAAGGACGAGAAGGGAAGACACAACACGTGCGCTAACTTTCAACAAAATGGTTTATTTCAACCGAAGCACGAATATATTGTCACGACGCAGAAACAGCAGAAGTTGGATATGGCACAGCTCACTTTAATTATGCGAGGCACAAGAAAGAAGGGATCGGGCGTGAACCTCGTCTTCCTCTCTTGCTGCGCGAGCCCTTCTTTGTTGTCGCTGTGCAGACAGGATGCGGCAATATGCAGTGGTGGTGCTCAAATGCTGGAGCCAGATGTCATGCGCACGTGTTGTGTCCTCCCTTCTCGTCCTTGTGTCATTCTGCGCTAAATTTCTTCCTAATGTCTTACCAACAAGAGCGAATTTCTCCCCTTGGGCTTAAAGGAAGAATCGAAGCTAACGAAATGCCGAAAAGGAGTGGTATATCGGATACCGTTAACCTGTGGAAGCATGTACATAGGACAGACAGGCCGACTTAAGGAGCAACACACGACTTAAAGCGCGTGCTAACTCACTGGGGAAAGAAACTTTTTCACACACGTCTGATCATTGTAAATCATGCCATTGTGAACCCGTTTTTCATGATACAGATATCTTGTTTGCAGATAAAGACAAACTAACACGTGAAGTTACAGAAGCCTTTTATATCAATAGGTGTGCAGAGAAATGCATCCGTCACCCTTCGGTGGCTCTAACAGATAAGGAGGTCGTTTTTTAAAATTATTTTTAGCTCTTCTGGGAGTGTGTCACGACTTGCCCGCACATGCTCTATGCGGGTTTTTAGTTATTTATATGTATCGTTCATTTCAAAAATAAACAGTTGATGGTTAGCGCTTGCGTGTCTCTTTGTTGTCCTTGTCTTTTGTGCGCGCTAAAAAGTTTAAATATGGAGAAAAAAGTAGAATTTAAAGCACGATATAGAGCGACAACGGATGCAGCAGTCGCGTCCATTATGTGCTAGTCTTGAGCACCGTTACCATACATAAACGCTGAAAGTCATTATTTGCATGATTACTATCGATCTGCAGAGCTCTCCATTGTAACTTGGGCCGCCCATTTCGCCACTGCATCTTTTGCTACTGAGCAGAGTTCTGAATGTTGTCCGCCGGCGTTGACGCACACGCACGCACACACGCGCGCGCTTAGTGGTTAACGGTTAAGCCTGTTCCGACAGGTAAAACAATAATTATATTGGTGCGGAGGCGGCACCAATAGGCGGACGGGATAATGGGCACTGCACTGAATACACAATCGAAGCCTGGTAGCCGTTGCTTGAAAGCTCAGTATGAGCTAATTACAGATCGCTTTGCAAGTCTTTTGGAGAGCTACACGTTTGTTGCGCGCGCTGTATGAGTGAGGAGACGACGGAGCGCTTGTGGCAAGCAGGATGAGTTGAACAGAAGTTGAGCTAGCGTCCTGTTTCGATGCACGCTGAGTCCTGTCCCTTCACGCTGCATCAAAACGTCATGAAATGGAAGGCGACGATGCAGTTCAGCTGTGAAATTTGTGGCGATTTCTTTATTTGAACATGCCGCAGTCTCAACCGGCCCTTGCAGGAGGGGTTACAGAGATGAAAAAAAAAAGAAGAAGACAATCACGAACAAAAATGAATGGTTTGCACTTAGTAACAAATGATTCTACAGTAATACAATTCACAAGGCTATTAGGTAAGTCGTTCCATTGAGAGATACATGAGGGAAAGAGTGAATATTTGTGCGTGTTGTGGTGCGATCTTGCACGCATTCCAAGTAAGCACGGAGGCATGGCGTTACATTCAGCCGCAGGCGATTGGTCAATGCAGGGCCGTGACGTCTGTCGCGGTTCACATTGGCCATATTCCGCCCCCTCCCCCAAGATTATTTTCTTATGACAGTACGTGATTTTGCGCCATACGCTCTCGTGGTCCGGTCTAACACTGAACATTTTCAGTTAGTTTCAATTGCTACGCTTGCTCCTCCTCTACGGAACATGAAGGGGGACCTATCACATAATAATTAATAATAATATCTGGGGTTTAACGTCCCAAAACCACGATATGATTATGAGAGACGCCGTAGTGGAGGGCTCCGGAAATTTCGACCACCTGGGGTTCTTTAACGTGCACCTAAATCTAAGCACACGGGCCTCAAACATTTTCGCCTCCATCGAAAATGCAGCCGCCGCGACCGGGATTCGATCCCGGACCTATCACATAAGCCCGCACTCCCGGATGCAGCCAGGTTTCAGTTATTACTAATACGTGAGGTTGGTGCGACGAGATTAAGTTTTTAGTTGACCAAATTTGTTGACGGCATTCCGAACAGTCAGAGAAAGAACTCTGGTCGTTTTTTTTTGTGTGTGTGCTGTCAGTTCGTGTTGTTTTTATTGCGTCCTCTGCGCGTGGATGAAGCAGTGTGGGCAGCCGTGTTGCTTAAATTCAATCCTGGCATTTTTATCGGATGCCAAGTAAATATTTTTCCGCCAACGTTTAGCTTGTCAAATGGTAACTGTACTTTAGCACCTTTTGATGTGTCGCTTGCGGAAAACTGTCATAATCGAGCTCTCAGTTCTCTAACTCTTTTAGAAAAATGCTGGGAAATAGAAAATGATGGCACTTTAAGTTTAGAGCAGTTGGAAAGCATTTTAGATTTTTCGGAAAAATCAAAGTGCCGGAAAATCACAGGGCGTGTTGGATCATCCCGGTTGATCCGTTCGAGGGTCAAGCAAGGTATGGGTACGGGCTAGTTGCTATTCCATTTGAAATTGTGATCACAGCGCTAGGTAAGGTACGAGACAGAGAGCAATTTTAGCTTCCATCTAAAGTTTTATTGTGAAGAACAAGCAATATGTTAAAAAAGGACATGCGATAAAAACCACATATGATAAATGACACCCCCTCCGAAACACGAAGCCAACATCACTCTAAAACAACAAAGCAGGAACAGCCCTGTCAAAAAGAACACTCGGGCATGTGTGGGTGCAAGAAAGCGAGTTCCTTGTCAGTGAAAGCTATCGAAGGCTTACTAACAGGGCCACCTTCAGCGATTGCTGCAGCTTCTATGATGGGTCTTGTATTCTCGTTAGGATGCTTTGCTAGTGTAGCCGTCTTTTCAAAGAACGGAATACAGCCGCATTGTGCGCAATGCAGACCAAGAAAGCTCTGTCTCCCTCTCCTCACTTTGTTGCTGTGCTCCTGCAGTCGGATGTGCAGCAATCGCTGAAGGTGGCTTCCTGAGTGGACAAGTAGCGGTCACTTAACTTCACTGTGCTGCGTATTGCTGCAGAGGATCACTTTGCTGGAGACACCACCATGTTAGACGATCGTTCGACGGGCCGTGTTCCAGGACTAACGAAACAAATACAACCAAAAAACAAGCTGTGCATGCATTTCGGGCCTAATAGCTTATTCTTTTTATGCTATTATTGCAGCTGACTGATGGAACAATAATGAGATAATTAGTTGCACGCAAATTAACATTAATTACTGAAACTCATACGAAACAAGACATTCCTTCATTTTCTTTCTTGGAATGTAATACTGAGTGCCTTCGAATTATGCCATGCGAATTTGACGCATTTGCAGACAGTGCATCATAATTCATGACTAAAGGCGCTATTCTCTAAGTCACCAAGCTTCATGATGTGTTCGTCAATTTGTTTTTCGGTGTCGACGTGTGCTTGTTCCAACAGGCGTATCATGTTTTTCTTCAATCGCGCCATTTAGTTTTCATTTGCAGTTAGTCTGCTCTTCATACTATCAACAGTCCCTTCCATCTTTCTCACGTTGCCAACCAGCTCTTTTAACGTTTTGTTTGTTTTTGCCTGCTCTTTAAGGATATTTTTCAGAAGTTCATTGCTGGAATGAGTATCAGAGTGCTAGTCTGAGTGGGGACCTGGGTTAAGTTCAACATCGCCGAATGTCAGTAATTAACTACATTATAGCACTCGCAAAACATAAGGGTCAAGAAATGTGCACTTGGCAGCACCAATAGAGCTACATCATCGTCTCTTATAGAATACACAGGGACGTTAGCACCAACCGCGAGAAAAGTAGGGACGAGCATCGTCCTCTGGTCGGTGCCACCAAGTCCACTGAAGGGTCCTGCCGTTCGAGCTGGGTGTACGTAGCGTAGTCCATTAGCTGCAGATGGCGTGACCGTTGCGGTGACGCATGAGCGGCGCTGTTGACGTGCCTCGTCCACGATCATGCTCGCTGTCCGCTTGTAGTCCTTAGCGTTGTTATCATCGGCTTGGTTCCATCCACGGATGCGCTCGTCGCCCTAATTGTAGCGATGTCATGGCAGTGAAATTGAGGTGTAACGATGCATATATAGATGAAGTGACACGCATGGCACAGAACGGACTTTGCGAAAGGTCCTTGTGCCATTCGTCTATCTTCATATGCAGCACGTCGTTAAACTTCAGAATGTCATACCAACTAGCCCCTGTGGAAGCACGGTTACATGAAATTGAGTTTAGGTGTGACGAAAACGCATCGAGAGCATTCTTCTTTACAATGGAGAAGCAGTCATCCACATATCGAAGAAAAATTCTTCGTTGAGGCATGCAAGCTGCTATAGCCGGCGTTCGACTGATCCCATTGTTAAGTTTGCAGCGGTAACTGAGAGTGGGCGCCCACGGACGTTCCTTGAAGTTGCTTATAGAAGCGGTGCTGAAAAACCATGCACGTATTTTCTAGACAGAACTGCAGGAGCTTGTGCAAGTCCTGAACCTCAAACGGTGTCCTTTCGGGAAGAGAGGCGTCGTCTGGGAAGGTCGTTGAGCCTACTTCGACAGCGAGGTGAATTGGGACACCCATAAACGAGGACGTAACGTCAAACACACCTAATGTCGTCATCGTCAAGCTTGAGATCACGCACTTAAGTCGGGGGAGTTGCGTAAGTGCGTTGGGCCGCATCCCACAAGTGGCGATATGATGCAGTGCAAGTACTTCGAAAGGCTATGAAGCGGTGACCGTCTGCAATCTAAAATCGGCCGCATCGGGACATCAGGCTTCTGTACCTTGGGCAGTGCGTAGAGAGCCAGAGCGGTGCCATTGCGCCAGAGAGGACGGTAGTACAGGTGCTTATGCCTTGGGGGAACGAAGTGAAACACCTCCGTGAGCAGCTTTTGGGAGTCTTTTTCTACCTTGCTAATTGGGTCCTTGTCAAGGCGCCAGTAGGTGCTTTCGTCTTGCAGCAAAGACAGCATCCTGTTTACGTAGTCACTGCGGTTCAGAAGAGCTGTGGCATTGCCTTTTTTAGCTGGGAGGATGACCAGGTCAGTGTTACCACGAAGGCTTCGAATCGCCTTGCGCTCTTCTGCAGTGAGTGGTGACACGAATCGTGTAGGACGGAATTTTGACAGCACACTCACGGCTTTCGCCCTTGCCACAAACGCTCCGTCGTCTGCTTACTCAAACAGCGTGCGCAACAAACATGTGCCTCTCCAAAAGACTTGCAAAGAGACCTGGAATTAGTTAATACTGAGTTAATACTCCGCCTATGCCTCCTTCGCGTCTGGTCGTTGGAAATGTGCCGCGATACCATAAGCTCCTGGAACCAGTGAATCTCTAGCACGCTTGCTTCGTCTTTTTGATGTACAGTGCGGTCATTCTCCTAAAGGGAACACGCGAGCGCGCGGCCGGCGGTCCGCGGAGCACTAACTGCTGGCGAGATTTGAAAACGCGGAGCATGCGTTTAGTAGTGCTTCCACTGGGGCTAGTTGGTATGGCATTGCGAAGTGAAACCAAGGTAAATGTAAATGGTAGCGAAGCTTCCATAGAAGCCCATACGTTCAGAAAATGGCTGCTCATCAGCTGCTCATGGGGCTTGGCGCCATCTGTGTGAGGAGGGAACACTTCCGGCGGAACAAAAAATAAAGCGGATGTGACGCAATATCCGGTAAAAAAGTGACGTCATTTTGTTGGCACTAGCGCGAAATTTGACCTCAAAATATTTTTCCTAGGCCCCTGATCACTAAGGACTCGCGCTACAGCGAGCCGGCAAGCCCTTGGCGAATGCGCTTGAAGCCAACGCTAGCTAAACTAGTATCGACCCGTGAATAAACAGCCGTGTTTAAGTGTACCGTCGTGGAATTCGCCTTGGTTTTACCAGGAAACTTTATTCTCTGAGCTTTTATTCTGCGTTCGTGTGATCTTCCACAGCGTGAATAACGTAGGCAGCAGCGTACATCTCATATTTGCAGCGTTGCTTATTTGCTTCGCACATGCGCAGGGGACTTAAAGAGCGCATTGCATGCGTGCTTCAGTTCTAACGAGAAGAAATTACGCCTGGTAACGCCAAAATAATGATATTTCAGTTTTATTCAATGGCCACAATAAAGCAATTTAACACACCCTACACAATGAGCAACAAATGTCATAAGTACAAAAGGTGCGTACACTACGTGCACTATGTTTTGCCTTTTGTTCCGATAAATTAACCTTACGTGTAACGTATCAAGACATGCGAATTGTAGCGATCGTAGCGCGACAGATAACTTAGCGATCTGCTCACCGATAACCGGAAATATAGTAGGCACCGCATGTTCACGAAGGAAACCGGGCAGCAGGAATACTGATCCATGAAAATCCAGCAAGCACACTACTCCGAACCGTTGCCCCGGTGTCTTATCTAGAAGAGAGGGCTCGCCAGGCGTACGCGTGTTGCTATTGCATCCTTGGAACACCACATCGTTTCCGCTAGTACCGAGGAAAGCGTTCGGCGTGAAATGTTAGCCGCCTCGTGCCGTTGTCCGTTGAACACCGTAGCCAACACGTTCACCAATGATGAAACGCACATCGCAACTTCGCGCACACAAAAATCAAATTCTCACCACAATAATTCACAGCACGCATGCAAGTGCGAAACACCAGCACACCTGCGGGGGTGTGTCGCCGCAGGACGAACTTTACGCGCGCCTTTCCGAACACTACAAGGACTGCGTCGCAGAGCAATGGCATGTGTCATTCTTTAGAGGGCGCTAATAAGAAGATTTTTGATAATGCATATACATTTTCATGAATTCTTTGTACACTGGATCTAAATAAATGTTATTCTGAAATAAATCTCGGTCATAAAATATAAATATTATTTTGTTGTTGAATGAAATTAGGTTTTTTGTTATTAGTGTTTGTTCCCACCACACCTAGTCGCGCTTCAATCGCTACTCCCATAACTCCCCATGCTGATGTCGCTGACAATAGGATCTGAACCGCTTTTCGCCCGAAGCTTCGCGACCTATTTGGATAGACCTTGGTGAAACGATGCGCTGCATAGGTGACCTGAGACGAAAGACACGAGAAGATGAAACGGACAAGGATCTTGGCGCAAGGTCCTTGTTCGTTTCGTGTTCTCGTGTCTTTCGTCTCAGGTCACCTATGCAGCGCATCGTTATTGTACATGCGCGTATAATCACAAGGGCGGTTCGTATCACGCGTCGTCTGCTACTTCACGCCAGCGCTCGGCGCGCGCTAGCGAAATTCTCTATTTCTACGGTTAGAACGACAAGCTTGCTATGATCTTTGCATTGGGCATAAATTTCCTTGTCTGTTATAAAAATCGGCCGGCTGGTGCGAGCAGCATGTTCAAAGCTCACCAATAACTTCTAGGCGAGCACTTACAAGAATAGACTGTTGGGCTAGATGGAAATTGATTATGAGGGAAACTCCGCAAAAAAAAAAAAAACAACGTTGACAAAAGCGAAACAGAACAGCACAGGCGCATGCGCTTGTGCTGTTCTGTCATCCCTTTGTCGACGTTTGTTTTTTTGCGCAGTTTCCCTCATAATGAGTACCTACTCTAGATTACGCAAGTGCCGGCTTCATTATCACTTTCACAGAATTCCACAGCTGGGGGCCCCAGTCGAAATTCGGCCGCTGGGGCCGCGAATCGCATCGCATCAAAAGTGGCGAGAAACCAGAGCAACAAACAAACAACGCCTTTTTTCTCTGCCTGCTGATTACCCGACGAGGCGCAGGTAGAGTGGCGGCTACATGAAATGCACCGCTGAAAAACGGAAGCGCTGTCCAGCGCTCGCCAAGCGCAGGCGCGCAAAAATAGCAGACGAACAGCGGCAAACGCCGCCCTTACGCCTTTATGCGCGTGCGCCGCGTTTACAAATCTCGCCGCCAATTTGCGCCACGCGGGACGCCCGCCACGCGATCGCGTGTTCCCTCTAACAGTGGACCGCACTGTACACGTGTCACACGTGCCCGCGAAGAAGCTGAAAAGTGTGCTCGTAAACATGGCGGACAAGCTTCCTAAACGCAAATTCCCTGGTGTCGTGTACAATATTCCCTGTACAGATTGTAACCCTGCATATATCGGCGAGACTGTCAATTCTCAAAGGCGCCTCAAGGAACACTGTTAAGATGTTAAAAAAACAGAATGTGTCTTCCAATGACCTTGCCGAACATTCTGTATCAAAGGGACACCATATTGACTTGGCCAGTGCGCATGTGCTAGCTACTCAAGCGAATCTAACCTCGCGACTTCATCGCACGTCATTACTAAACCTAACTACTGATACCACGCTGAACCGCAATGACGGAACCCTTCCTTCTGTTTATGAGCGCTGTTTACGCCATTCATTTGCGCGTCCATAGTCACCCCGTTCTTTCATTACTTCATTGTGAATAAGGCCCCCGCACGGGAGCCGAAACGTCTCGTATTTTAAAGCTCTTTCAGGGGCAAAGCACCTTAAGGCCGAGGCTTGTCCGTCGATCCGTTTGGCTTCCGTGTCAGTGCTGACACAGCACCGCGTAAAAGCGAAACATGTGGTTTAACAAGAGACTAATATCAATCATAATTCTGACAACATAAAACACCTGCAAGCACAACCCTTTATCAGGAAAACCCTAGTCGGCCACTTCAACGTAGACATTATGGAGCTTAGAACCGAGCTTTGTCGTCGACTCTCCCTGTCCGCTGTCACGGTATATAGGAGAGTGTTGCTACATATATGTGGGTAGTGAATAAAAACATGGCTGATTCCTCTGTCATAGGAATCGGTAGAACACGAAAGTGAAACGTGTCTTCACAGACGTAGTTGAGCGTTTGTTGCGCATTCTTTCGCCCCAGGGGCGAAGGAATGAATGCTACAGCAACAAATTGTAATGTCACGCGAAGAACAGCAAGGAGCTCGAAACTTGCAACGCGCTGCTCAAGCAGAAAGGACGCACGGAAGGAACATACACAGGATGAGAGCGAACTAACCGTCACATTTGTAACTTATTTCTGCGTGAGCACCGCGCTCCTTTCGCAAAAGCGGCCGCTGCAGTGAGCCAAGTGACCTTCGTGCTCTCAACGCGAGACGTACAAACCACCGCAATCACGATATAAGCGCACGCACAAGCGACCACGCCCTGTAGACGCGGGCGGTCGTCGCAACGACGACGACCTTGAAGCGCGCTCTTATAGAGTCACTAGAAAAAGTTCAGAGTATCGCATCTGTTTTCCGCGCGCCGCTGCCGACGCGATTGGCTTACTCGCATCACGAGACGTCTCGCCGCCATATCCCTTCCAAGCGCTTTGGGTGCAGGCGCGTTGAATGCAGAGCGCGGCCGGACATTTAGCAGTACCACGGTCCCTAGAAGTACTTCGTCGCTTTTTTAAACACGTAATGCAGATGCCAGAGAGTAGCTCACCAGTAACTGAACGTTGCTGGTGAGCTACTCCGGGAATTTAGTATATTTTTGAATTCCGTGTGGGAAACTAACGTCAAAGAGCGTCGTTGTACGTGGCTGCATAGTTGGCCGCGGAATGAATTCGCCCCCTTTGAAGAACACTCCTTTCTGCCGTGAACTACACAAACTTTGCTGGAAAAGCTGTCATGCAACAGGATACTTCACCTTTACGGTTCGCTATGTACAGCGGTATCGAATACTACATACTTTTCTATTTGCTTGGCTGTTTATATCTCGATCTGTTGAACAGATTGTGCATGCATTTCGAGTTATAACTGTGTCACGCACGAGAGCTAAATCGAAGACCTATTAAAATATTAACTGTTTCCTGTATACCTTGAAGGCAATTGTCGCGTGGTCATTGGCCACTGCGCAAAACTGAAGCGTGGAACTCTGTTGATAAACTTGATATAAGGCAATGTTATTAAGCGTATTTTATTTACCTACGGAGCAGAAACCTGGAGAGTTACAAAGAGGGTTCAACTTAAACTGAGGACGACGCAGCGAGCGATGGAAAGGAAAATGATAGGTGTAACCTTAAGAGACAGGAAGAGAGCAGAGTGGGTCAGGGAACAAACGGGGGTTAAGGACATCATAGTTGAAATCAAGAAGAAGAAATGGATATGGGCCGGGCACGTAGCACGTCGGCAGGATAACCGGTGGTCATTAAGGGTAACTGACTGGATTCCAAGAGATGGCAAACGCGTGAGGGGGAGACAGAAAGTTAGGTTGGTAGATGAGATTAAGAAGTTTGCAGGTATAACGTGGCAGCAGAAATCACAGGACCGGGTTGATTGGCGAAACATGGGAGAGGCCTTTGCCCTGCAGTGGGCGTAGACAGGCTGATGATGATTTTTTTTTCAAAAAAAATGTTGCTAATGCTGCATTGCGCCGAGCGTACCCTTACAATAATGTTTAGTGGGTGAGAAATGGTCACAACACAAAAGGAAAAAAAACGGCTTATCCTCCCGCGCATTGAGGGAATCAATTTCATGCGAGCCCTAGATCTATATACATACTGTGTTGCAGTAGCATGCGCGTTAAAAATGTTCGGTATGTCCTATTTCTGGTCAAAATAACATAAAGCACTGCGCCGAGGAAGTTTTAACAAGAGTGCATGTTATGTTTGCCGCTCATAAGTCGATCGTGCGGAAGAGACGGCGCGGCACTGTACGTCGTACAAAGCTTCTTTCTCGGCTCTCTCGGCATGGTCTTTGACTGTGCAATTATCAACGAAAGCAAACTGGAGGGAGCAGCTCGCTCCCACGATGCCCCCAGGGGTTCCAGGTACGCGACCGTTCTCAGAGGTCGGCTCTTCGGGATTACAGCCCGAATGTGTGGGAAAATGCGGAGAGCAAGCATCTCCTGCTCTATGCTGTCGCTTGAGGCGACAGCATGCTTGACCACAACAATGATCGGCATGCGCTTTGGGCGCGCCGACGGCAAGGCAGGATGGAGTCACAACAATGCGCGGTCCTAATGCGGGAAACGCGAGGACACGCAAATTGTCTTCCCGAAACCGTCTTGACTACCGTCACCGGGGGTTCGACTCGATGAGCGTGAGAAACAGCGCGAATGCCTCAGGTGTGCGATACAGATGTATTGCAACCGTGGGAACTCCTGAGAGCGTGGGGTAAAGAGAGAGCCATGATGGGAAAGAGTGCCAAAACGCCTGTCTGCACTATAAAGACACTATAAAGGGACAGCCCAGTAGGGAGTGGCTTAACATGAGGATAAACGGATTGGATAAGGGAATGTCGAGGCAGACCACCAGTGGCCACCTCCCCTTTTCTTTGTTACCGCAAGGTACGTAAGACTGGACGGAATTCGTTTCCCTTCTGTCTAGGCTGTAATCACTAAACTGATTGATCAGTAAGACTCCGTACGATGCAACTTTCGTCTGGGCCGTAACCACTCGGTGGTCGAACAATGAGACTCGGTTCTTCGTATGTAGTAACAGTGTTCTAGGCTCTAACTTAAGAAAAGTTAAGTAGAAGAGTAAGATGCTGTTGATGTCTATGCTATCATCAGTGTGCTTCGGCAAGATGTACATATGACTGTAAATATTTCGCTGCAATATACCTTCAAGTTTTTATTACCTCCAACCTGCCTCCTGCTTCATCGACGTCGATCATCTCCTTGACGGGACTTCGACCCACATCAAGGAGAAAACGAACAAGGAAAAAAACATAACTGTGCATTACGAAAAAAAAAGTTGACATTAAAAGCAGTGCAGAAACCGAACCCTAGCTGTTCACGCGCTGGCAACGCCAAAAAAAAGAAAACTTTGTCGGAACGCAGCAAAATATTTGGAAATGTACTGTAACGTTGGGAATATTAAGGAGACAAAAAATAGGAAATGAAACAACTGAGTAGTGACGTCAATCATTTTTGATGGCCTATTTTCTACGTATCTGTTAGGAAATGACAATGTATTCGCAAACTAAAGTGCACCTTACCTACCCCGCGCCGATTCGCCCGTGCGTTCGGCTGCTGGCGTTCCGCACTGAGACAAATACTTCACGAACAACTTCCACTTACCGTACACACACCACTTCTATTACAGATAACACCCAGCTGAACAGCAAGCATGGTGCGCAAGCAAGGTATGCGTCAGCGATCAGTCGAAGGACGCAATGCTGAATGTTCTAGAATGCGTTATGAAGTGAACCTGAACACCGAGTGCAAAGCTAGCGCAAACAGTCAACGTTCACCAAGTGT
Source organism: Rhipicephalus sanguineus (assembly GCF_013339695.2). Taxonomy (NCBI): domain Eukaryota; kingdom Metazoa; phylum Arthropoda; class Arachnida; order Ixodida; family Ixodidae; genus Rhipicephalus; species Rhipicephalus sanguineus. The sequence goes on along the minus strand of NC_051176.1, from coordinate 8,827,575 downwards.
CCAAGTAAAGGGCATCTCGTACGGTCATTACGCTAATGCAACTATACAGCTCCGGACCTTGCAAACACACCCGGCCGTAAAACGAAAAGAGACCGATGAAGCCACGAAAAGAGTTCGCGAACACATGGCAACATTCGCCGCGCGTTACATTAGCTACACCGCTTACCGCGCAGTCGATTCATGACTGTCGATGACTCGAAATCACTTCTGATGTCCTTTTGAAGAAACACACACATATAATGCAGTTACGCCGAGCGTAACACGGCATCGAGGCGAAAAGATCGGTCACTTCTCAACACACGCTACCAACGCGCCGGACGGTCCGGAAGGGAAATGGCCGCCGCCGCCCAATGTTGCCCGCGTGCAGCCTACATTTGCGGTACTCTGAAATGTTCCAGTGACTCTACTCTCTTCGATCCCTTCGCGCCACCTCGCTAGTGATAACGAAAACACGCTGTAACACAGATCTCCGAGTACAGCCACCGGCAAATGCTGTATATAAATGGCTCCCCGTTAGCATTGCGAAGAACGTGCCGTCCGTGGCAGAATCGTTTCGCGCTGCGCGCTGCGGAGCGAACGGTCGTAAGTTCAATTCCCGGTGACGGAACTTCTGTTCTTTTTTTCTTTGCCCACTGTTAGCCTTTATATTTTACAACGACATATCGGTGACGGAAATACGTCAGTGGAGCCGTGGTGGACCCCGGCATAAAACACTTTCGTGTTTAAAAAAAGGCTTACAACAGACTAACATCCATCTAATTGTGACATAATATAAAAAACCTACAAGCCCTGTATACTGGCCAGCGACTTCAACGTGGACATTACAGACCTTGGGACCTACCTTTGTCGTCGACTCTTTATGTCACTCAATGTAGACTGTATGGGGCAATGCTCGGGTAACGTACATTTACTCGCCCATACGATACCCAGAGCTTCGCCCACTCGTCATGATTCACTTCGTGGAGATGCGTGGTTCTTTTGGTCGGCGTCTTCCTTTTGCCTTTGACCAATATCGCTTCTGTGAAGAATCCCTTCTGTCTACCATATCGCTGGCTCGAATTTCTACATTCTTAATTGATGCAGTATGGCACATGTTAACGTCTAATATTTAGAAATTCATCTTGGTAGAAGGAGATTTCAATTATCTCGCTATCGAGAAGTCGATGTCATCCTAAAATTGAACTTGAAGCAAGTGAATGGCTTTTTCTGCTGGTACTGCACTGTCTGTATATTTGCATCGTGCATGCATTAAGGCTACACCTTCATTTGACGGGCAGTATTTAAATGCAGCAGCGATACCTTGCTGTGACCTACTTGCTGGATGGAATACGTGATCACGAGGTATCTCGCTCCTCCTTAGCATTGAAACACGCCGATGAAAACGAAATAGACGCACTATTATTAAGTGCACCAGCGCAGGCAGGATGTTACCGATATTTGCGAGATCTCGTTAAAACCTGCATTATCTGAACGGTACGCGTTAACTGGCATCTGTTGCATATAAACTCAAGGGACTTGAATGAATTTACATATGGAAAAGAACCAAAAGTTCAAGCCCAGTCGACGATTGACTCTGACGTAAAAAACTCCACAAGAATCAAAACCAAGTTTTGGGCAATGTTTCTGAAACACACGTTCGAGAAGAGCGACAAAACTAGAAAAGCATATCTCGCCTTACGCCAACTGCAGTTGTATAGGCCTAAAAAAAATTCGTGGCGCTCTTCATAATATGCAAAACTACGTTGCATATAGGAAATGAAAAAAAGAAAATCTCAAATGCATTTCGAACCTACGAAAATGGTCAACTCAAGAAAGAGCTGAAAGACTGCAGCTTGATAAGTGACAAAATTGAGCAGCCATCCATTGCCTTTCCCGTTTTGTTTGAGACAAACGCTTGAGACAAACGAAATTTTTTTCGTACAAGACTACCACAGGCCATCACGGTAAAAGAACAAAACTAAGTTTCCATTAAATCTTTCCTCAAATGGTTATTATTTCGGCAGCCCCTGGGTACGGCCAATTCCCAGAAAACAACCATTGGTAGTATACACGTTAAACCCCATGACAACGAAGATCCTAATAACTACACATCCGTGTCGTTAACGTCAGTGTCTGTAATATTACTCGAAGACACCATGCACACCTACATTAGGAGCCCAATTTATATGATCAAAATTACCTGCTCCTCAACAGCCAACACGCGCTGTCTCATAGTGGCTTTTGTCGCAAATGCATGAATTTTAACATACATTCATGTGGCCTTGTGGCAACTACTTTATGCACAAGCAATTTTAATTAAAGTTCTAAAGCTTTCAATCAGGCACATCATAAAGGCTTAACACTGAAAACTGTCAACCTTCTTTTGACTTTAACATGAGGCGATGGAAATGCAATTGTTCAAATAAACGATTTCAAGCGCTTAAGTAAAACTTGTTTTCGCGGCCTGCAACAATTTTCCAAGAAATCATGGAATGGGCGTCAATAAAAGAGCCCATCGCCTCACGAATCGACTGCCGCAAAAGTCTTCCGAATCCGTGAAGTTTGAGCGCAGTTGCCGCGCGCTTCGGCCGTTTTCTCTCTCCTTTCGAACCAGCAAGCGCGCGCAAAGCTACGCATGGGGGCAAAAAGGTGCATGCGTCATGACCTTCAGCACCTTTTTCTATTCTTTTCTTCGAACGGGTGGCTTACCTTCAGTGTGATTGTGAGCGTCTCGCGGGTACTCAGCGGCATCCCGCGGCCGCCGTAGTAACTATGCCGCTCACGATGCTAAAATAAGACAACGGCCGTGGACTTTCGGCTTATGGTGCGGTCACTTGGGTTTATAGCATCATTTGTCGAGGGAAGAGGGAACGATTTCTAGCTGAATTTGAGGATTAATTGCAAATTCCAGGCATCGTGCTGCGCTATATTATTTGGCTCGCGCGTTCTCAAGGGCCTCGACTACCGATCGGCAGCGTTTTCTGATCATCCTTAGACCCCTTTAAAGGTCAACTCCGGCGATTTTTCGAGGTGAGTGGATTTCAATAAAATTCGTGGTTACGTTTTTTTAACACGAAAGTGTTTTATGCCGGGGTCCACCAAGACTTCAGTGACGTATTTCCGTCACGGAAATGACGTCGAAAAAATATGCACGATCAGATGGCAAAGAAAGAAAGGTACCGTCAACGGGCATCGAACCCACGACCGCTCGGTCCGCAACAACAAATGCCGGGCACGCTATCCACTGCGCCACGGTCACAGACTCTGGAGGCGTTGCGAACGCGCCTTTTATATCTAGCACTCTCCCGGTCGGCTGGGTGGTGTTGACCTCTGAGAGTGGTAAGCTAAAGTAATTCGTCATTGCTGTGGCCTCCGCGACTAACACCTGCAACGCGTTACGCGTCCGTCCCATTCGGCGCGTTTTCAATAGAAGTTGAATTTTGTCAATGCCTTAACACACCGCGAGGTGGCGACTTTTGTCCAAGCGTCGTAAAAGCGTCGCCTCGCTCATAGCATCACGCTAATACAAACCAAAAATATCTCTGCGACGCGCTCCTGCCTCACCTGGCTGTAACGCCGCGTTCCATGCTCACGCGCTCGCCCCGAGAAAAGTCGTGGCCGGGCTACCGGGGTGGCACGACGCGCTTTGTGTTTCCCTCTAGTCCGGCCGTGGTGTTCAATCACATTTTAACATGCCGCGGGATGGCGACCAAGTTCTGCGTCCAATATGCGATGCTCTTCTGGCTATCACACCTCGTTCTCTGATTACGCTTTCACCGTTAACTACTACAGCTACCACAAGTGTTTGTTTAATCATTTAACGTGGACGTTAGTCGTCGGGATGAAGATGTACCACCAATCATCAAAGTGGGTGCATACACGCTAAACGGTGCCATTAGCTGCCAGACATCAATATACATTGTGCAAACTCTCTTATATCAATGAACACTAAGCATTCAGTTACTTCTGTAAGGGCACGCTTTACTTTCGTGTTATTCTGATTCCTATGACGGAGGGATCAACCGTGGTTTTTTCACGTTCCCGTCATTTATGCCAAATTACAGGCTGGAGAGATACACCGATTTGTTACACATGAATTTTATTGATTGCTCCGGCTCCCTCCATTTTCCTTTCCAGAATTATTGGCAACATTGTGAGCCTGACGTCATTTTTAGCAAACCGGAAGTGACGGAACCGAGCTGCCTCTACAACGTCTGGTATCCACAAGACAGCAGTTGTGTGTGTTTGGTCAGAGCTTCTTTGGCTGGGCGTGCGAATTTCAGTTCCTTGTGGGCGTGCGTGCGATGGGTCGCAAGTGGTGTTGCCTGGTGGCCTGCACATGATTCCCCGTATAATTACCTTGACAGTCGAGAACCACTCGCACCTGACAATTACCCCGTGTCTTTATATTAGAGTGTTTTAGCTAGCAGGGCCGGTTTACCGCACGCAAAGTACGGTAATACGGTACCGGCTGACGAGTGCACATGCGTGAACGTTACGGAAACACTTTCTGTAACGTATACAGGGTACATTGTGACCGGGCCTATCGGTATACGGTTAGCTGCGTGTCGTGCAATAGGTGGCTCGTACTTGGCTTATATTAAATTCCCTCAGCCCTACCAACGCGATGTTGAACGCCGCTAATGCCAAACTTATGCACTCTTCCCATAGCAATATTAGGAAGCTTTAGTTAGTCCGCGAACTTCTCAGCGATAGCATTCTACCCGATCGCGGCCCCACAAACTTGAGCAGCCTGGACAAGTGGCGCCATCTGGCGGTGGAATGCGCAACAAGGCAAGCAAATAATTAAACAGGTGTGTTCTACTTCATCCAAGAGTAATGGCAATTTTAGTTGGCCTCCAAATGCGTCTGAATCGCAGCTGTCATTTTCCGACAGCACCGAGGAGCTTGTGCACATAGCACGGTCAGTAATAGACATGATACGGCTGTTGCGACGGGGTCACCTTTCCCCTGAGCGTCTGCTCTTCGCTGCTTTCGCAGCTTTCATACTACGCGCTGGCGGTCCCAGCATGCCTTGCACGATTTCCGGTTTTTGCCGACCTATACGTCACGCGAAGACAGTACTGCTCTGTTGGGTTTCGGTTTCGGTGTTGCGCTTTCTTGCTTATTTAAAATTATTGTCCAATTTTCCGAGTATTTCTGCTGTCGTACCCGGGAGAGGAGCGTCTTAGGAACATGAAAGCAGCATGACTTTGACATGGTCAAAAAATCGCCGGAGTTGACCTTTTAAGGGGCACGTCCTTTGTCCACTAGTACTTTTAATTTCTCTCACTGATAGCGTTATCTTGTGCTATAAATACGTCTCTTATAAGATACTTGCATCATCTACGAAGGAAAACAGGCGAATTTTTTGGTGGGGCTCATTTCCTTGTTAGACACAACAAAATCAATCCAAGAGACAACCAGGCTTGGAAAAGCACAATGGACGTTAGTTGATGTCTTTAGTGTAGTAATTGTGACGTAAACTGAAGTGAAATAAAGTAGATTACCCTTTCCGAACCACAACCTTCGATTTATACGGCCTATCAATGTACTCCAATAAGCTTCTCTGCCAGGTTGGTTATGACTAATAAAAAGGCGGAAAAATAAAACATTTCCAAGAACTACATGGCTTGGATAGACGGCCCCCATCAATTGCAAACATATTGGGCCAACAGAAAATTTTCTAGATATTGCTGCGCGCGCACTAATGCAGTTTTTGGAGGAATCACAAAAGTACTAGATCTGATAAAAATCGTGCTAGTATTATTATCAACCAGTATTCTTGGCTACATGTTTCTTGTAATTGCGTGTGTGTGCAATTTTTTTCTGAAAACATAACAGTTGCACTTAAAGTGCGGCACTTAAGAGACAATCTGCAAATGACTTATGATCGGCTGTGAAGCATCTTAGCGAACTTTGATGTTATCTGTGGACATTTCATTTTTGTCAATAGTCGTGCTTTGTAAACTTTCATGTTGAGTCGACGCTTTATTGTATCGAAGTGCGCGACTGTTATATGTGCCTTTGAATATTTTTGTGCTTGTGCTCTACTTTGCGACTATTGCGCAAGAAAAGAGGTGCCACGCATGCGTACCACCCTTTCCTTAGATACATTTAATAAAAAATAAATGTAACTAGCACAATAAAAATCAATATATTGCGATCTAGAAATGAGAAAAAAATGCGTTTTTTTACTCGCTCTACCACTAACCAGTTTTAGGGTATTAGCAACTTGATTCATGCACATCGCGAGTCTGTTTACATCAACTTTAAGCTGAATTGCCCACACTCAACAGCTTACCAGTAACGCATATAAAAAAGCTTTGTAATCTCACCTTAGCGCTAATTTAAATATCTGAACATTTAATCTTCTTATCAGGCTCTGTTGAAAGTGCGCATTCAGCACTTAGTATTTCTATAATCTACTTAAGTCAGTCGGTCACAAAACTACGAAGATCTTGTATTCCTGTAACCTATACATAAATAACTCAATGCGCATTCTCTTGGTATGCGCAAGAATTACACGGTTGTTATTCTATCGCAGTCATTATGGTAGTAATTTATACCTCGACGCTATAATTTTTCTACTGACCGTGGCAGCTAAGCGGCTAGACTGCAAGCATGAGGACGCGGGTTGAAGGTACGGCCACTGCGGACACATTTCGATGGGGCTGGAATGCAAAACGCCCGTATACTTCGATACGGATGCGCGCTAAAGACCCGAGGCCGTCAATGTATAGTCACCTCCAGTTCCATTGCCAAATGGCACATGCAACTCGTGAACAGAATTACCTCAAGCGACAGCACTAACGACGATAGGTGCCCCTACTAGTATATTTAGTTTTTAAATCGCTTTCGAGTGCGCAATTTTACGTCATATAATGTTGCACTGCCACTTCTGCTATACATTTTTTTCTGCGACTGTTCTCGTACTGCCGTAACAGGATGCGGGCAGGTTAACTTCATGACATGAACTGCGTTCGTGTTGTTATGAGACCAGCATACAGTGCAATAAATGTCGTATTTTTAAGCCATTCCTCGGAAGGGATACGGGAAGCGAGACTCTCGCACTGCTAATACAGCTGCAAGATCTTTTGCTGGAATTCTTATACACAACGAGGACGTTCAATAAATGGAATTCATTATACTGATTTTGAGGTTTATTGGCGGTGCGTTCCTGTGGTGACTATGAATAAACACAGCGTGACAGTCCAGAGCACCGTCCAGAAGGATGCCAGCGACCGCGAGGCGAGTGAGCCGAGCGTTGGCGATGCTGCTGACCGGAGTCTTCTTCTTCAACTTTATTTACCTGTGCTATCAGTAATGTTCGCCGCTTGAAAATGTTTTATTTTAAAGAACATATAGCTTTTTTCAGCAATGCTACAGCACCACCTGGGTCTTACTTCATGTTAAGAAGCTGCCAATACATGCATTTCAGTAGAACTCGTTGTTGGGCAAGTTGGTGCATTGCATGTAGGAATCCCCAAAAAACGGACGAACACAGGAAACGGTGCTTGTCCGTTTACAGCCGCTTTCCTGTCTCCTTCACCGTTTCCCGTGTTAGTCTGTTTGTGGCTGGATACATTTCTTACATGCATTTCATCGTAGGCACTCGCACAGGGGCGCCCCTCCTCCCCACCAGTCGGTCCCACACCGGTCGGACCTGTCCTGTCCTTGTTTTAAGCGCAGCGTTACGGACAGTGAAGTTTTTGACGACAATGAAGGCCAAGGGCTTTTTGCTTCCCACCGCTTTGAACCGCGGAATGCCGGGGCTGAAAGTAAGGCCGTTGTGAGAATAGCTGCATTGCGCCTCTTGCATCCACTAGCTGTCTTTGGGACTCAACCAACAGTGGTTGTGGTGGCGAGGGGGGGGGGGTGTTCGCTCTACGGAGAAACTTGCGTACGCCAATGCACTTTGTCTTTGGTCGTGATTAACGAGACATGTGGTATGTGGCCAGCTGTCGCACGAACGTGCTTAAAGGCCAACTCTGGCGATTTTTCCAGGTCAGTGGATCTCAATCAATTTCCCTGGGTACGTTCCTTTTCACGCTCCCGTTATTTATAACAAATTACAAGCTTGAGACGTACGCTGATTCATTACAAATGAATTTTTTGATTGCCCCGACTCTTCCCACCCCGCATCCCAGAAATATTGGCAACATTGTGTGCATGACGTCATTTTTGTTAAAGCGGAAGTGACGGAACCGAGGGGCCACTAGAGCGTCTGCTATCCGCAAGACAACAATCGCGTGTGTTTGGCGAGCGCTTCGTTGGCTGGGCGTGTGAATTTCAGTTCCTTGTGGTAATGCGTGCGATGGGTGGAAAGTGGCGTTGCGTTGTGGGCTGAACACGATTCCCCGTTGGCAGTCACGAAACACTCGCACCTAACGATTACTCTATGTCTTTATATTAGAGCTAGCAATGCCGGTTTAACGCACGGAAAGTGCGGTAATACCGTACCGGCTAAAGAATGCACATGCGTGAACATTACCGTACGGAAACACTTTCCGTAACATATACAGGTGCGCGTCGTGCGAAACAACGTAGCCTAATCTAGTAACGTTGGTGCGAAAAGGTGGCTCGTACTTGGCTTATAATAAATTCATTCGGCCCTACCAACGCGACGTTGAACGCCGCTATTGCCAAACTTATGCACTCTTCCCATAGCAATAATAATAATCTTTAGTTAATCCGCGAACTTCTCAGCGATAGCATTTTACCCCATCGCGGCCCCACAAATTTGAGCCGCCTGGACAGGTGGCGCCATCTGGCGGTGGAATGCGCAACCAGGCAAGCAAAGAACTAAACAGGTGTGTCCACTTCATCAAACAGCAATGGAATGGCGATTTTAGTTGGACTCCAAATGCGTCGGAATCGCAGCTATCAATTTCCGACAGCTCCGAGGAGCTTAGATATATTTCCGAGGGAGTCACCTTTCCCCTGAGCGTCAGCTCTTCGCCGCTTTCGGAGCTTTCATACTACGCGCTGGCGGGACCGGCATGCCTTGCATGATTTCCGGTTTTTACCTACTTACACGTCACGCGAAGACAGTATGCTCGGTTGGGTTTCGGTTTCGGTGTTGCGCTTTTTTTGCTTATGTAAAATTATTCTTTAATTTGCCGAGTATTTCTGCTATCGGGCCCGTGACAGGAGCATCTCAGGAACATAAAAGCACCATCACTTTGACATGGCCAAAAAATGGGCGGTAACATGTGGGTTTACAAGACATATAAAATAATAATTCAAGTGTGATATGAAAAAATGCTTGTTTGCTCCGGCATCAAAAAGCACAGGATTGAGACGACTCTGTTTGTCGTTCTGGCGACAGCGGTAGCCAGTTAGTTTGCCCAATTATCCATGTCCACAAGGCATAAGGTGCGCTGCGAAGTCTCCGGAACTTGATTCAGTCCGAATATGCTCCAAGTGAGAATACGAGAAGCACTCTGGCGTTAGCATATCACGATTTATTTTGATGCATAATGGAAAGGCAGTTTCTTAGCGCTGGCGCGTGTGTGCCGTTGTTTGACAAAACTGTCATTGTTGGAAAGAGCAACTGCGAAGTCACCCGATTCATAGTAGAAAGCGATCAGATTGACTATTACGGTAGCTCTTGTATGAGCAAGACTTCGCTAACGCTGTCTGACAAAGAAATTAGTTTCCTGCGCAAACCGTAAACATTTATCTATTGTCCGATTCCGCTGTAGTGCTTTTTCTGTTCATTCGTCCGGTTTTGTCTGGTTCCTGTATCTCACGAAGGTCACATGGTTTTGTGACGTGCAAGTGAAGGCCTTTTTGTATAAACTCTATTATTGTGAGTAGCCCCCCTGTGTCTAGTGAGCCTTCCTATGTGTCCTCGTCTACACCAGCGCTAAGAAACTGCCTTTCCATTATGCGCCAACAAGCCCACATCGCTACGCTCGTAGACTATATTTCTCGTTCAACGGGCACCTTTCTTCATGTTTTCCAAGATCCTTGTCGAACAATTGCCTATCTCGCTACCGTCATGTGCAGAGCTCGTACTCTTAGTTTCTGCATTCGAAGCGGCGTCATTCCTCAAGAGGTCTTAGCCCTGTTTGGGGATTTTATCCCTTCTACGGGCCATGGCCGTAGAATTGTGAAGATTCTAGGTTCTAAGTGGCACCGACAGGCTCGTTTGCTGCGAACTCAACTAGGTGTGCAGTTGTGCCATGCGTTCGAACCTCACGTTGCCTACGCACAGCTTAGGCAGTTCCAGCGCCTTGTGGACCAAGTCACGGAGCACCTTTGGAGTGTCCAATTGCGACAGCTGCGGAATCTTACCGCTAAGTCTCCCCAAAAAAGCCAGCAACAGTGTTCACGTTCCGGAAGGCCTTTCGATTCCAGACGGTGTTAGGCGTGTCCTTGAACTCGGCCCAAAGTTTGCGGTGGACTCCAAAAGTTCAAATGCGGAGCTTTTGAGTGTTATGCGCCGGGTTTCAAAGCGGGTTCCCGAACGACGAGGCACCAAGGCTGAACTCTGAGGGAGTGGACGTCCTGCTTCGAAGTAAGCCCTGCTTTGACGGCATTCCAATGAAGCGTGTTTTGTCATATCTGAATGATAATTCCCTCTTTGTTCTTCCCGCAGACAAGGAGGGTGGTTTTGCTCTATTCTCACACGATACTTTTTTTTAGAAAAGGCTGTAAAAGCTGTATCAGCTGTTTTTAATGAGAAAAGTGCTGTGTCCTTGGCACAGGTAAAAGCCCGTGCGCTAGAACTTTGTAAGAACCTCGGTCTTGAGAATTTGCGGAAAAGTATTGTAATATGTGCCAGCAATTCTTTAAACGTATTCTTTAGTGCCAAAAGACACAAGGAAGGTATTCATTTTAGGGTCATTATTTCTGAGAGAGGCACGTGGCAAAACCAAGTCGAGTGCTATCTAAATAGCATGCCAAGGCGGTTGAAAAATCAATGATTCATTTCTCGTAAGAAATTCTAACCAATTGTCAGATTTCGCAAAGGCTCATGAAACGTGGCTCTCGAGGCTTTTTCCGTAGACGTGGCAGATGTATATTATTCCTTACCGCATGATGACCTGTTACAGTGCGTCAAAGAATGCATTGATGAGTATCGGCCTGTAAAATTTTCCTGTGGAGCTGGGGTCGCTGTCAGTGGTTTTTTTTAAAATACTTCAGTTTCACCTCTCGTCAATCTTCATTGAATGGAATAGTCATCCTCATTTACAAAAGAAAGGAGTTCGCATTGGCTCCTGTCTGGCTCCTGTTTTACGTGACCTGTTTATAGCGAAGTTTGATCGTGCCTTGTCCCTACGCTTAGCATCACGTAGAACCTGCTTGAAAATCTTCAGATATGTACCTGATTTTATTGTGTTTATTGACTGCGCTGTGGAACGTTTCCTGCGTGAATGCGATGACATCGTATTGATTATGCGTAAATGTTTTCAACCCCCTGTTTTGACTGTCGAAACGCCTGTTGACGGAACCCTAAGGTTCCTAGATGTATCTTTGTTTGATCACAGATCAGCGCACCTGTTGGTGTTACACACCCAGGGCTAATAAGGCGCTTTTACCATTTCATTCCTGCCACTCAAAACTGATAAAGCGTCGTATCGCCAAGCTATGTTTTAATAATGCACTCGATAAGTCATGTTGCCATCTGATGCGAAACAGCTTCTATGAGCAAGTCTCGCGACTTTTGACATCCGGTTATCCCACTGATTTGTTAGTATCGGTAGCTGAAGGTGTACTGCAGCACCTAAAAGCCAGTCGTGCCGTACGTAGAACCAACGTAAGTCCTGCTGTTGACAAACGCAATGTAGCTGTAATTCCGTATATCCACAGATATCGCACAACTTAAAGAAAATAGCGGCTCGGGACAATGTACAGGTTGCTTTCACAGCCCCTAAGAAACTCTCAAGTTTGTGTAAAAAAACCAATCGAACGAATACTAATGACAACTGCAATAGCAACCACAAAAGAAAGTTTGTTGAGTGCAAATCAGGTGTTGATTATCGCATTCCGTTATCCTGCCAGGGTTTTTATATAGGACAAACAAGAAGGTGCGTGAACGATCGTCTTCGAGAACGCCACTATAAATGCAATAAGACGCCCGCAGATGGTTTTCTGGCAATGCATTGCCAAGAATGCGCGTGTGTGCCGCTGTTTGACAAAACTGTCATTGTTTGAAAGAGCAACTGCGAAGTCACCCGACTGATAGTAGAAAGTGAGCAGATTGACTATTACGGTAGCTCTTGTATGAGCAAGACTTCGCTAACGCTGTCTGACAAAAAAAAATTAGTTTCCTGCGCAAACCGTAAACATTTATCTATTGTCCGATTCCGCTGTAGTGTTTTTTCTGTTCATTCGTCCGGTTTTGTCTGGTTCCTGTACCTCACGAAGGCCACATGGTTTTGTGACGTGCAACTGAAGGCCCTTTATTGGTGTGAGTAGCCCCCGTGTGTCTAGTGTCTCTTCCTACGTGTCCTCGTCTACACCAGCGCTAAGAAACTGCCTTTCCATTATGCACCAAGATCGCTACGCTCGTATTTTGATGCTTCTGAGTTTATTAGTGAGACCTCTTGATGCCGAATGCGTCTCGCTGACTTCTTCCAATATAGACGAAGCATCCAAGAAGAAAATTAGTTTTGCTAAATTGCTGCAGGTTTTTAAAAGGTTAGCGAGAAGCAATTGGGAAGTTGCTGATATTCAACTACAAATCTGCGGAGGCTCCTTGAAGAAAACCGAAGCATGTTACTGAACACCTTCGAGACGTAAAAATAAACTCGATTAGGAAGTTCACAAAACAAGAGCAGACTTGAGAATGTACAATGAAGAATTGTCAGGAGCTCACTGAACGTAAACAATAAAACTGAGGTGTTAGGCAAGCACTCTTAGCAGTGCCGAAACGCGTCACTTCTCAACGTTCTCTTCACTTGCGCTCAGGACCGCCAGTCCATGCTATTATCGGATGTAGACAAAACTACAGCAGGAGCTACATTGCAACTGGCGAGTGTAATTGCAGATCTGAGCCGTCCTCGTGATGGCGATGTGATCCACGTTTGAAAGAAGCGCTGGAGCATATTGATCAGTCTGCAAGAATTCGCGTTGAGCGGGGACAGCTCGTCGAAGTGACATGTAGTAATATATGCACTGACACGAGCGCTTTATCAGGTTTTCCGTCTGATGTCGTTCAGATGGGAAAAAAAACAATAGATAGAAAACTTTAGAAGCTTTCGTAGGATAAAATAGCATGAGGCGTTAAACCATGTTTCCTTGAGCCTCCCAGCATCACCTTACGAAATGCAGAGGATCAAGAATTGCAAGAACGAAAGAACGTCACCAAGAGATGGGAGGGCTATGGTTACTTCACCACCTGGTCTCGCTCTTTCGAAGCGCAATTATGCTAGAGCAGGCGAGCCATTGGGTTGAATACAGCTGAATAGTGCGGCAGAAAAAAATAATAAAGACAGTCAACAATCAAGATTAATTGCATGATAAACACAGGTACAAGGTTACATTAAAAAACTAGAACTATGCAAGTTGCAGCACGAATGAAATAGCCCACTGGTGTAATATAAACGCACAAACAAAAACGAGAAAACCCTGCACGTGACAAAATATTTTAACGCGATAAAGAGCCCGTGTCGAAGAAATTCCGGTGTCGGCGTCGTGGGTTGTGAGCGAAAAATCATCATTGTCCGTGACCGAAAAATCGCCATGGATGCGAATAATAAAAAGTGATGTACCCGAGGTAGAATAGAACCCAGGCCTTCAGCGTGGGTTCTATTCGTGGTTCCAAGCATTGGCCACGGCAATGCTTGGAACTGCACTGAAATTAACATTCATGCTTCAGAAACATACGCGTCCTTTGTACAGGCGTCACAGTACGAGATGTAACATCGCAATAAAACGTAGTACAAGCGTATATTGCCATCGGGCGTCACACCATGTGAACTGCATAACGAGTTGGCGGTTTAAAGCCAGCCACCGATTACTAAAGACAAACGCATTACTGCCTGTATTCCCTTACGAACACGTAGTGGGTGCACCGCAACTTGTAAAATGTATCACGCGCGTAATTACTGCTGGTTTAGAGCATGCCACCCATTACAAAGATTAAAGAATCCGTAAACAGTTGGCGGGTGCTCGAGCGGACGTTTCGACAAGTCCACTTGTCGAAACGTCCAATCGAGCACCAGCCAGCTGTTTACGGATTTTTTCATTAAAACGGATTTCTCATCTTCCCTTCCCTGCCGTTTTTTTTTTTGGATACCCATTACAAAGGGCACACACATTCATGCGCGCATTCTCTTTAACAATGTGCTTGATTGGGCTGGTTGGTGGTGCATGGTAGACGAAGAATAAAAACAGCGCTAAAGACGGGACGAGAAGAGGACACGGCGCCGTGTCCTCTTCTCGTCCCGTCTTTAGCGCTGTTTGTAGTCTTCGTCCGCGCATTCTCTTACACACATGTAGTGGGCGCACTGCTGCGATAAAAGTGCTGTTGAAGAGGGCGGAAACCTTTACTATAGCTATGTCGAGCGTGAGTGTGTGGCTGGGCGATTGAACATAATGACAAGCGAAACGGAGCGTGATGAAAATGGGGCCGCATATCGCGTGAAACTCTTAAAGGCGAAGCTTAAGCGTCCCCCAATTCTTTTATGTTCTTTGGGTACAATTATGTGCAATGTGCGTGATTTCTTTCGGTATGTGTATACTAGTTGTGTAGACGGCCCTATGCATAATGTACCAAGGATACGGTAACCTGATGTCCGGCGTCCATACTTCCCACTGGGCCCGCCAAGCAAGCTCATGTTTTGATACGGGCTTCCGTCAGAGCCTCGACTTGAGCTCATATTGTAAAGCGAATTCATTACTCGTAGCCTTGACATTAAGGCGACAAGACTTTCGGGCGCGCACGGGCCACTGAAATAAATCTCGCATCTTGCCGCCTCCTGTAACGAGTGTCATCTGCAAGGGCGACCACGTGCTTCGCGGCGAAGTGGCAGCAGAAAGAAATGCAAGGTGCGTTCGAAAATGATTTCCTTCCTTAAAACAAAAAATGACTCGATCAGACATTCTTCATTACTTAGCATTAAAGTCTTCTATCAAATGCCGTATCAAGAAGACTTTTACTTGGATCGGATCAGTACAAAAAACACGGTGAAATATGTGACAAATCGCATATTTTGCCCGATTGCGCAATTTTATCGGGAAGATTTGAAGTCTATTTCACCGATAAACATTTTTGTACCGAAATACATTTTCCTGACAACTATACAAATATTAAGGTTGCTTAGGGAGAGTTCAAGTTAGCTTAAGAAGTAACCATGGACTATGGTGATTTTCATTGTCTTTCAAAATACGTAGCTGACAGTTAA
Source organism: Rhipicephalus sanguineus (assembly GCF_013339695.2). Classification (NCBI taxonomy): domain Eukaryota; kingdom Metazoa; phylum Arthropoda; class Arachnida; order Ixodida; family Ixodidae; genus Rhipicephalus; species Rhipicephalus sanguineus. The sequence continues at coordinate 8,812,237 of NC_051176.1, read as the reverse complement.
ACAGAAAAACCTTGGAATTGTTTAATAGCGCAACTCAACGGAACCTCTGTAGTAGTGCGAGCGCTGTTTCGAAGCTCAACACGCAAAAATGGATTTGATATGCATTTTTCTATTAGGCACAGTTAATCAAAACCAACCGAACTTTGAGCGGCCACCACGGTCTTGAAAATATTTTTTTAGAAGAAATGTTTTGCCACAATACTTCATGGTGTATAGGAATAAGGTATAAATTTTATCAGCAAAATCCGCGATGTGCGGGCGCCACCTCTGAAACACTTGGCATGGAACGACCCATCTATATTCTGTCCCGTCTAGCCAAGTATTTAAATAATTTATTTGGCAAAACTTGCAGTATGTTTTTAGGACGAACGAATTACTGTTCTTATAGGAGTTGTCTCCTCCAAACATCAAGCAACACTGCACGCAAGCCATTTTACCTTGTTCTTTTGCTATGTGTATCGAAACGTGTTAGAAAAAGATCGACAAGCTAACGAGACCTGTATTTCAGTACCATACATTCCTATATATCACAATAATAAAAGTCGCTGCACACTCCATTCCATATCCTGCATGAAAATACTTGATCTCAATTTTGCAGTTTCCTTTTTTTTTCACGTCTGCAATAAGAGAAGTCGAGTTAGTCCTTAGTAAGACATTCATTTGTATAGATGGAGAAAGCCTAATGGACTTCTTTATTTGATATCCCTTTAAGGAAAACCGGACACACGATGCACGAGTTCCTATCCATCTGTTTGTCTACAAGACAGTCTCTTCTGCGAACACTCCTGTGCCTTACAGTACACTATATTGACGATCTTGTACATCTCTCAGCATTTGGGATTGTCAGCACTTGGACTGCTGCCCTGTATTATGCACGATGCTGTGTCGAAATTTTCCATTAACAGTACACATTTGAAAATATTGCATGGCTTGAAAAGATGCTGAATGCGAACTCATTTAATTTACAAATCCCTATTGAAAATCCTGGGTTGATGGATGCTGGAATTGTTGGTGGATATTGTCACGTGGTCGTGACGTCGACGAAGACAACAGTCAGCACGTCCGAGATGGAACTGTTTATTTGGCCGAACTTGTGGCCGAGAAAACTGAGAACTAGAACTACAGCAATACACGCTGTACAATGATAGCGGCGAACAGGGCGTCGTCCGTCGATCAACTGACAAGCGATCAAGCGCGTCGGCTTTTATACAGGCGCTATCGAACTTTCCAGCAATATCGCTGGTGGCGGCGTTATCTCTAGACAAAGCTGGAACATTCGCGTGCGGCTCGCAATCTTAACAAACCGATCTACAACAATCACGACGCTTCTAGAACACTACTTCGCGGACAGCGTCGAGCGTTGATAACCGTCCCTGCCGGTCAAACCCGAATACATCAAAACAAGACAAGGAGTGGGCGTGGCATTGCCCCCCTCTGAAAAAGCATCGTCCCGATGCTTGTGAAAGAACATAGAAGAGGAAAAAACAAGTGCATACACAACTAAATTACAATAAGAAAGGAAAAAAATAGAGTCCCCAGGCTCGCTAACGCGCAAAAAACGGCTTAAGGCGCACGACATGGACGATTTCAGGTCGCGCACGGCGCCGCTGAGAGTTCGTAATGCCGTCAGGGACAACCTCATAATCGAGTGCGCCGAGGCGTCGAAGTACCCTGTACGGTCCGAAGTATCGTCGAAGAAGCTTCTCACTAAGTCCTCGTCGGCGTATTGGCGTCCATACCCATACACGGTCACCGGGCTGGTATTCCACGTGGCGCCGTCGAAGGTTGTAGCGGCGACTGTCAGTCGTCTGCTGGTTCTTGATCCGTAGGCGGGCGAGCTGTCGTGCTTCTTCGGCGCGCTGTAGGTAGGTGGTCACGTCGATGTTTTCCTCGTCGGTCACGTTTGGTAGCATGGCGTCGAGCGTCGTTGCCGGGCTCCGTCCATAGACCAACTTGTATGGCGTCATCTGCGTCGTTTCCTGTACGGCCGTGTTGTACGCGAAGGTCACGTACGGAAGGATGGCGTCCCACGTCTTGTGTTCGACGTCGACGTACATGGCCAGCATGTCGGCGATAGTCTTGTTTAGACGCTCGGTGAGGCCGTTGGTCTGTGGGTGGTACGCGGTGGTGCGGCGGTGGCTTGTGTGGCTGTATTCCAAGATCGCCTGAGTTAGGTCAGCCGTGAACGCCGTACCTCTGTCGGTGATGAGAACCTCTGGGGCGCCGTGTCGCAAGACGATGTTCTCCACGAAGAACTTGGCTACCTCGGCGGCGCTGCCTTTGGGCAAGGCCTTTGTCTCGGCGTAGCGGGTGAGGTAGTCAGTCGCTACGACGATCCACTTGTTACCGGAAGTCGACGTCGGGAACGGCCCCAGTAGGTCCATTCCGATTTGCTGGAACGGCCGGTGAGGTGGTTCGATTGGCTGCAGAAGTCCCGCTGGCCTAGTCGGCGGTGTCTTCCGTCGCTGGCAATCTCGGCAAGTCTTGACGTAGTGGGCGACGTCGGCAGCAAGGCGTGGCCAGTAGTATTTTTCCTGTATTCTGGCGAGCGTGCGGGAAACACCGAGGTGTCCAGCCGTCGGGTCGTCGTGTAGGGCCTGGAGGACTTCTGGTCGCAATGATGAGGGCACGACGAGAAGGTAGTCGGTTCGAAGTGGCGAGAAGTTCTTCTTCAGGAGAACGCCGTTCCGTAAGAAAAACGACGGCAGTCCTCGCTTGAATACCTTCGGGACAACGGCGGTCTTGCACTCGAGGTACTCAATAAGGCCCCCCAGTTCCGCGTCGGCCCGTTGCCTTTCGGCGAAGTCGTGGGCACTTATAGTTCCGAGGAAGCAGTCGTCGTCGTCGTCTTGCGGTGGCGCGTCGACGGGGGCACGAGACAGGCAGTCGGCGTCAGAGTGTTTTCGTCCGGACTTGTACACGACGGTAATATCGAATTCTTGAAGCCTGAGACTCCATCGTGCGAGACGACCTGAAGGGTCCTTCAAGTTAGCTAGCCAACATAAGGCGTGATGGTCACTGACAACTTTGAAGGGCCTGCCATAGAGGTAGGGGCGAAATTTTGAGGTAGCCCAGAGAATGGCAAGGCATTCCTTTTCTGTTGTGGAATAGTTTGCTTCTGCCTTGGATAGTGACCGGCTAGCATAACTGATAACCCTTTCAAGCCCGTTAGTCTTTTGCACAAGGACGGCACCGAGTCCTACGCTGCTTGCGTCGGTGTGTATTTCTGTATCGGCGCAATCGTCGAAATGCGCAAGTATGGGTGGCGTCTGCAGGCGTCGTTTAAGTTCTTGAAAGGCTTGCACTTGCGCCGTTTCCCACCTGAATTCCACGTTATTCTTCGTGAGAAGCGTCAGTGGTTCGGCGATCCGTGAAAAGTTTTTGACGAAGCGTCGGTAATAGGCACATAAACCGAGAAATCGGCGCACGGCCTTCTTGTCGGTGGGTGGCGCAAATTCGGTGATGGCAGCTGTTTTCCGCGGGTCTGGGCGCACTCCAGACTTGCTGATCACATGACCCAGAAACAAGAGCTCGTCATACGCGAATCTGCACTTTTCTGGCTTCAGGGTCAGTCCAGAGGTCTTGATTGCTTGAAGTACTGCCTCAAGCCGCCGGAGATGCTCGTCGAAGGTCGAGGAAAACACGACGACGTCGTCCAAATACACAAGGCACGTCTGCCACTTCAATCCGGCCAGTACGGTGTCCATGACACGCTGGAACGTCGCAGGTGCCGAGCAAAGACCGAAAGGCATGACCTTGAATTCAAAGAGGCCGTCGGGTGTTATAAAGGCAGTCTTTTCTCGGTCTCTCTCGTCGACTTCGATTTGCCAGTAGCCGGTCTTGAGGTCCATCGACGAAAAGTAAGTCGCGTTGTGAAGTCGATCCAGGGTGTCGTCTATGCGTGGGAGGGGGTACACGTCCTTCTTCGTGATTTTGTTCAGGCGCCGATAATCAACGCAGAAGCGCAGTGTCCCGTCCTTCTTCTTCACTAACACTACGGGTGACGCCCACGGACTCTTGGACGGTTGGATGATGTTGTCGCGTAGCATCTCGTCGACTTGTTTCTTTATCGCGTCGCGCTCTCGAGTAGAAACTCTGTAGGGGCTCTGACGGAGTGGTCGAGAATTTTCTTCTGTTATAATGCGGTGCTTCGCGAGGGGCGTTTGTCGGACCCGCGATGACGACGAGAAACAGTCCTTGTATTGCAAGAGCAGGGTTTTGAGCTGGTCTTGCTTGGCCTTCGAAAGGATCGGGTTGACATCAAAATCCGGTTCGGGACCTCTATTCGTCGAAGCAGGTTCGGCAGCATCGAAGAGGGCGAAAGCATCGCTGGCGGCTACACATTCGTCGATGTAGGCAACCGTCGTACCAAAGTTGAGGTGCCTATATTCGTGGCTGAAGTTTGTCAGCACTACTTTTGCTTTACCGTCACGCAGCTCGGCTATACCTCGTGCGACGCATATTTGACGGTTCAGGAGTAGGTGCTGATCACCCTCGATGACGCCTTCAAGGTTCGCAGGTTTTTCGGTGCCGACGGAAATAATGACGCTGGAGCGCGGCGGAATGGTCACCTGCTCTTCTGTCACATTCAATGCATGGTTGCCTGGCATCGCGTGGGACGGGAGCGCTTTGTCCGAGTTCAGTGTTATCGACTCAGACCTCAGGTCGATGACGGCGCCGTGGTCACTTAGGAAGTCCATTCCAAGTATCACATCCCTGGAGCAGTTTTGTAGGATTACAAAGCTCGCAGGATAAGTCCGGTTATTGATGGTGACTCTCGCCGTGCAGACACCAATCGGCGTTATCAGGTGGCCTCCAGCTGTCCGGATTTCGGGTCCACTCCAAGTGGTCTTTACTTTCTTCAGCTTGGTGGCGAACGGTCCACTAAAGACAGAATAGTCGGCTCCGGTGTCGACGAGGGCTGTGATACTGTGGCCGTCGATAAGAACGTCGAGGTCGCTAGTTCGTCGTCTCGCGTTGCAGTTAGGTCGTGGCGTGGGGTCACGGCTGCGTCGGTGTGTTCCGCTGCTTCCATTTTGCGTCGTCGGGTCTTCTTCAGTCCGCGAGATTTCGTCGTCAGGGGTCTGTCTGGTTCGCGTCGTGTTCTGAAGGTTTCGTCGCGGCGTCGTCGTCGGCGGCGGAGGGTCTTCGGTAGTTCGTCGTACAGCAACCGCACCTCCATTGGTTGCTGCCCTTAGTTTTCCGGACACGGGCTAGGCGACCGGCCCCGGTTTGGGCCAGTGTACGGCCGGCGGTGCGGTGACATGTAGCGGCCGGGCGACGGCGAGCGGGAAGGTCGTCGTTCTTGCCACTGTGTTCCGGTGAGGTAGTCGTCGATGTCGCGCGGCCGTTCGCCTGGCTGCGGGCGCGGCGCGTTGATAGCGAATCCCCGTAGTCCCATCTGTCGGTACTGGCAGCGGCGGTACGTGTGGCCGGCCTCTCCGCAGTGGTAGCAGAGCGGGCGGTTGTCGGGGGCACGCCAGACATCGGTCTTCCTCGGGGTGCTGCGCTGGCCGACAGGTGGTCGGTAGGGCGTCGGTGGAGGCGGCGGCGTCTGGCGACGGTACTGCGGCGGTGTGGCGTCTTGGCGGGGGCGTGGAGGAGGAGCATGACGGCGGGCTGCAGCAGCATAGCTAATAGCTTGCGGCTGCGGCTCTGCTAGCTGAGGCGCGCCGAGTGAATGCTGGATCTCCTGGCGCACGACGTCGGCGATGGACTCTACTTGAGGTTGCGACGGAGGCAGAATTTTTTCGCAACTCCTCTTGCACGATTGCTCGAATCGTCTCACGCAGGTCGGCGGGTCCTAGGGCTTGAACGTCGGCGTAGCTTGTAGCCGAGAAGCTGCGGTTGTATTGCCGCGTTCGCATCTCAAGCGTTTTCTCGATCGTGGAAGCCTCCGATGCGAATTCAGCGACCGTCTTCGGCGGGTTCCTTATCAATCCAGCGAAGAGTTCCTGTTTGACACCCCGCATGAGGAACCTCACTTTCTTCTCTTCGGGCATACTTGGGTCGGCGTGTCGAAACAGGCGATTCATCTCTTCCGTGTAGATGGCAATATTTTCGTTGGGCAGCTGCACACGGGTCTCCAGCAAAGCCGCGGCCCGTTCCTTGCGGACCACGCTCGTGAACGTGCTTAGGAACGTCGTCCGAAAGAGATCCCATGTTTGTAGGGCGGATTCTCGGTTCTCGAACCACGTCCTCGCGGCGTCTTCTAGGTAGAAGTATACGTGGCGCAGCTTGTCCTCGCAGTTCCAGTTATTAAATGTTGAGACCCTTTCGAAGGTCTCGAGCCAAGTCTCGGGGTCTTCACATGGCGAACCACGGAACGTCGGCGGCTCCCTGGGTGGCTGCATCACGATCGCCGTAGGGGGCACTGCGTCAGTCATCGTCTCGGCGGTCGATGTGACGATCTTCGGCTGCCTGGCGTTTTCGGGAAGGAGCCCGTACTCTGGTTGCAGTCCCTTCTGCCGGCGGCTGGTTCTAGGATCCGGGTTGTCCTTAGAGTCGTCTTCTTCGCGGCTTGGGCTTGGGTCAGCGCTCCGCGGTGACGTCCGGATCATGAAGCAGCACCTCCACCAGATGTCACGTGGTCGTGACGTCGACGAAGACAACAGTCAGCACGTCCGAGATGGAACTGTTTATTTGGCCGAACTTGTGGCCGAGAAAACTGAGAACTAGAACTACAGCAATACACGCTGTACAATGATAGCGGCGAACAGGGCGTCGTCCGTCGATCAACTGACAAGCGATCAAGCGCGTCGGCTTTTATACAGGCGCTATCGAACTTTCCAGCAATATCGCTGGTGGCGGCGTTATCTCTAGACAAAGCTGGAACATTCGCGTGCGGCTCGCAATCTTAACAAACCGATCTACAACAATCACGACGCTTCTAGAACGCTACTTCGCGGACAGCGTCGAGCGTTGATAACCGTCCCTGCCGGTCAAACCCGAATACATCAAAACAAGACAAGAAGTGGGCGTGGCAATATGGTGGAAACAATAGTGGACGCTGGTGGAAGCTGTGGTAGTCACAATGGCTGATGATGGCGAGAGTAGAAAAAATGCTGGCAGATGGTGGTGGTGGTGGTGGCGAGCTTCTTTTGGTGTTGGGTAGAAAATCCTGGCTGATGGTGGCGGTGGAAAAAAAATGCAGTGGCTTAGCTCGGCTATGCGAGGATATAAATAGCGTTAGCAAAGGCTCAGCTGATTATTTTCAGCTTTCCAGATTTTCTAGGATTATTAGCCTTCTTTTGTTCATTCTTCGTACGCTGAACCGATAATTGCCAGGCAACTACTTCGGGATCCGACGAGATAAGCTTCTCGCCTCTTCTGCGCCGTTGAGCAGCATTTTCGCTCTCCTTCTCCATGGCGTTACCCAGCTGCAAACGCCAGTCAGAGGCGCTATCACGCGGTTCCAGCGCTGTGTCAGACGGCGACTGCACAGCGAAGGCGAATAGCTGCGTGCGCGCTAGCGCCAGTGTGTCTACCATGGCTACGACGTCATTCCTCTCGAATGCGCAGGCCAGCAGCTGTGAGTCGCGCGCGGCGGTGGCGGAGGGCGCGTGAGATCGCGGTGGCGGAAAGCGCGGAGTGCGGTGAGCCAGCTGTGTGACATCTCTGAACCTTGCGCATGCGCAGCATGGCTCATGAGGATCCACGCTAAATCGGCTCCGGCTAGGCAAGTGTAGCTCACGCTACAAAAATGTTTTGGTGGATGACTTCGTGAACAAGCTCGATGATGGTGGCATGATGGAAATGCATGTAATATTATGTGAAATCACCGTCACTTCTAATGCTTTCCTGTTGAAAGTGTAGAAAAATATGTTTACAGTTCAAAGAAGCCCACGCCAATCATTACGCTTTCTAGCCCGCTTTTTGTTATTCATGCGGTGTCAATAACCGTCTCAAGTTTTGTGGAGCACAGCAGCCGTGAATGTTTACATTTTGCGCACGTACTTATCAGGCTGACATCCGTGATGTCTTGCTGTATTGTGATGTTTACAAGTCAAGAGGCGTTGGTGTGAACAGCGACAGTAACTGCGTTACATCGCCGCGCAGTTGTTGAGAAGTAAATGAGCTCTGGCTGCGCAATTGCCCCTTCCAGCGGCTAGACCGGAATACAGCCACCGCTTCATACCGCCAGTCCAGAAACGCAACTGTGGCAATTCTTGCACACTCACTTACCTCAGCGGCACTTTAAGGTAACAGTAAAAATGCATGCGAAGCTAAAATGCACAAACTTTTATCTTCGGCCTGCGTTGAGATAAGCCTCACCAAGTATGACTTCCACCATGATATTCTACCACCATGATTACCAGCAAAGGTTAGGCATAGCGTACCGATCGCGTCCGTCTACGTGTCATAGGCGCTTCTGGGTTTCAGGGTACACGATTCCGATGAGTACGAATGACTTTATAGCACTGCTGTGGCATCGGCTAACATAAATGAAGCATTTTTTTCTTGTGTACGGTGTCCGCACAAGAAGCGATGAGCATCGATGAGACGCGCTTCCAGCAAACGTCTTCGGTCACCAACCGCCGCCGGTCGCACTCGCCGGCACTTCTCTGACTCGTATGCGAGAACATAGACTTTTCAATTCGTACGCCTTACTGAACCAATATGATGGCATATTTTTCCCGCGCACTGCACTCGTTTTTGGCCCAGCTGTTATGCAGTTGTAGCTAATGATACAGCGTCAGATCAGTGCGCTGACGCGGACGCGCTGTACGTTGCCCGCAAAAAACATCACAATACTCAATCAATTTTAAACAAGGTGCTGCGCAAGGAAAAACGGACAAGGAAGTGAACGAGGACGGGCGCAACGGGTATATTCCTCCTTTGCGCAGCACCTTGTTTAATGATGTACGACCGACTCAACATGCATTACTCAATCAATTGTATTCATCGAATGAGATTAGTGTCGACATAAAGCACATGTCGCCCTTGGGAAAGAGCGAGAAACGAATATTAAACTTGGCAGTAACAGCCGATAAACTATACCCGCTCCTCGGTCCACTTGATATTTTTTTGCAGTGACGTTGTGAATTGTAAAAGAAAGTTAGCGCTGTTGCGATTATCGACGCGCGATTCGTTACCGCCCGCAGTTTGCGTTTAATAACTATGGAAATTTTAGCCGTAGGTGAAGATCGCGTCTGTCTCGAGTATGAGACATACAAAGCTGAAGCCAAACGGTGTTTAGTATGTTGACTAGTCGTTCTACAGAAAGCGAAACATGTGTGCGAGATTTGATGGCATTATTCCCATGCATTAAAGAGAAAAAAAAGTCAGCATGGCGTAGTGGTAGAGTACTGGGCTCGGGATCCGAAGGTGGCCCGTTCGACCGCCAGTGGAAGAATTTTTTTATTTAGCGTACGGTTTTTTTTGTACTAGTGCTTTCTACATCGCCTTCTAGACAATTATTTATGTGTGACAGCTAGGCATGCTCGTCCTGACGCTGTAGAGCCTTTTTACACTCCGTTATTCTACGCCAGCATCCAGCTTTCACCATATGCCACCATCTTCCAGCACTATAATCCAAATGATGGATGGTGGAATCCACCATTCCACATGGTGGATAAATTCTCAACAGGGAAAGCTTAATTCCTGACTGTTTTACAGCCTCTGTACATGCCTGTTCAATTTTCAACCTTATGGCATATCCAGTTCTTGGCGTTAATGTGCCAAGCCACCACCACAATTGATAGGCAATTTTTATTTCAAGGCATGTTGTTGCCTAACTCCACGGTAACTTTCCAGTCATGTTATTCGGATTAATTTAACATGTAATTATGCATGAGCCGCAGATTGAGCTATTAAAGATGATGAGAAAGTACTTTTACGGTCGCAGTTGATGGCGCTAGCTGGCATGGAAATATTGTAACCATAGATGTACTACTTTCGCATACTAGTACCGACGAACCATGGTTGTGAAATAGTGCAAAGTTCCCAAGCCTAATTTTAGAAATATACACATTTTTTTAAATATGTGTGAATAAAGGCAACCTTGTATATCTGTGAAAATAGACCATTTTCAAAATTGTAAAGCTAGCTTTTCTGCGATGCAGTTAGCACAGCTACTGCCGGCTAGTCGCTTAGTGGAAACACCGTGTTCAAGCGCGATTTTATTGCGCTACTATGCGGAACATGTAGACTCAGCTCGCTTGAAGTAAACACGAATAACAGACAAGCCCCAGCACGTGCAACTAGGACCTCGTCTCCACTTGCAGGACGACAGCTGCCGCCAATAATTGGGCGAGTATGCAGCAGCAGAGGAAAACGTACTTGCGGATTAAGAAAAGGGTCCATTACTGAATGCTTTTACAGATCTTGGTAGGTGGATCTATATATCGTTGACAACACAGGTCTTTATGCGAGAAAGTGAACTGCACAATTATGTGTAAGATGTTTTGATGAAGATAGATTTACCAGCGCAAAAAGACGAAGCACTTAAGAAGGAACACACACACGGCGCTGAACTCACAGCTGATTTATTACTTCGAACGCAAGGCCTTTTTCAAGGCACACATCGAAGCAACAGAAAGATAACATAATGAAAGGAATCGATGAAAAACCACGTGACACTGCTTGCGGAAAAAGACGAACAACCGAAGGTAACCGCGCAGTCGAAAATTCTTACGCCACAAAGTACGCCCCTGATATAAAAGAAGTGAAAAGTATAATTGATCCTAAAACAAACCGGCAAACACGTTAAAGCCAGAGAAGCCAAGGCAGCCACACAAGAGAGATAAAAAAGATCTAAAACGTTAAAAATTAAAATGAAATATAAGAAATATTTCAAACACCGGGTAAAAAATAATTGAAAAGGCATGAGCCGTAGCTAGCTTACTTCCTTATTTGAGAGGGAAATGGAGGGCCTGCTGACACATGTGTCACCCAGCCTCTGAATTTCGGCTGCCTCTAGAATCTCTCTATCAATTTGCTCGCCATGGCTGGCTAAGACACTGCATCCCTCGAAATGCGGGGAGCAGCCGCAGTCTCGGCAGTGCATCGCTAAATGACTCCAGGCGACCCCTGACAGGTTTTTCTGGTGCTCTCTGAGACGGACATTGAGACACCTGCCCGTTTGTCCGGCATAGTACTTGCCGCATGAGATTGGCGTGGAGTACACACACAACTCCTTGCTCTCACGACACAAAATTAGTGGATATTGTGCTTAACCTTCGTGCGCGCATTCGACACTCACTTTAACGGCGGCGTGAAACTGTAGAGTAAAAGCTACTCAGTAAAAGGTAGCTGGTCTCCTAGCATAACAGCAATTAAATACGGACTTGACTAATTGAGAAGCACTGTATATCGTGCCGTGGAGCGAATTAGTGCTAATTGCGGAAATGTTCGTCTAACTGCTCAGAAGCTACCGCTGCGCGTGCGTGCAGCTCGCAACACGCGCAATAAATGCACACGTTTGTATAGGTGCACGCTAAAATAACCTTGTAACTCTGACATCTAGGTATGTAATATTACTATGCGAATGCAGATGGTCCAGCTGAGAACGACCTGCTGCCACTGCAGACACGTAATTGCTCCATGAATTTTTGGCGAGCGAGACATCCACGATGTATGGTGAACTCTCAAATGGACACACGTTCATCGTTTCTCTTGTGGCACGACAAACGACCAACCGAAGTCGGAGCGGAAGGTGTTTGCTGTGGTCTCCCTGAGTTCATGATGCCGCGGAAACCATTTACTAACATAATGCGCGCAAACACACGCCGATAACACAAGAACAGAATTCGCAAGTTGAGCAGACTGTTTGCAAGTGATTTTGATAAATATATAAGCATCTGCAAACTTGATCAAGCATTTGAATTGTGTTTATTCACAACAAGGTTGCGAGGATGACCAGGCAAAAAAGCTACATTGAGCAGCTTATGGGGAACCTGGCCACCGTGATACACTGGGCGGCTTCACAGCGGTCAAACACACGATATACATAACGAATGGACTAACTAAAACAGAAAAACAGTAAACATCCACGGTCGGAATAAATAAACAAGGTTATTGTGGAAACATATGAAAACAAGGGGAAGAAATTAGGCGAAGTGTTAAAGACATATAAAAAGACAAACAAATGGACCCATGGCAGCACAAGCAATCACATAAATACGTCGCCTAGCCTTTTTAACGACAGTTGATACACTGAGACCATTCTCTTTGTATAATTGATTTAGAACAGTAGGTAAACAAAACTGTAGCATTTGGTCACCGTATTTAGTTCTGGTTTTGTTAACGATCCAAGGTTCTAAATGACGAAATTTATAAAAAGAATTATGTTGCTGTAAGGATGCCAATTTTGTTAAAGCGTTATCACTCTTACTTTTTTCCATTCTATACATGCGGCAAAGCCTATATGTGTACAAGGATTCAATTTTTATAGTTCTAAGCTTTGTAAACAAAGGAGCAGTATGCCAAAGATATGGCACCCTGGAGACAAGGCGTATTGCTCTTTTTTGTAATACCATCAGCTTGTGAATGTTCTCAGCTGAAGTCGTCCCCCAGACTAGAATTCCGTATTGAACTAGGGAAAGAAACATTGAATTATATAACATCATAATAATGGATGTAGGAAGATAGTTACGATGGCGACGCATAGTACCTATTGCTCTAGATAATTTACTAACTAAGTGATTCACTTGGCAATCTCACGACATAGTTTCAGAGAAATATACGCCAAGCGATTAGAAGGACGATAGTATTTCTATTTCAGTATTATTTAATTTAATGGGGGTTAGTTGAAATTGTTTGTTACGTGGATGAAAGATCACCGCCTTTGTTTTTTCTACATTAATCTTAGGACAATTACTTGTCGCCCACTTTTATATACTTGCAAGCGTCTTATTGGCTCGATTTGACATTTCAGAACCTAAGACATCATTCGAGATGGAATCACACCAACTTGCCCAGTTAAACGTTCTAATACTCCATCAAAAAACAGACTTGTATCGTCTGCGAAAATTACGCACTTAGCAGATGGATCAACACTGACTATGTCATTGATGTACAATATGAAGAGATACGGACCCAATATGCTCCCCTGTGGGACGCCTGTTCTTACAGATTTCAACTCCGATTGGTCCCCGGCTATAGCTACGAACTGTGATCTGTGCAGAAGGTAGGACGTAATAAGAGAATGAGCTACGCCGCGAATACCGTAGCGATCAAGTTTTTTAAGCAAAACATCATGACTGATAAGGTCAAAGGCCTTAGAAAAATCGAGAAAATTCCAAGCACCATTTTCTCTTCCTCAAATTTTTGCAATATAAACTCCTTTTAGGTCATTAGGGCTAATTCAGTTGACCTGTTTTTACGAAAACCGAACTGTGCAGGACTTATGATACCAAAGTGGTCAGTAAACGAACAAAACCGCGCTAAAATCACCTTCTCTAAACCTTTCGAAAAAACAGGCAACACTGTTACAGGGCGGTAATTTGAAAGATTATTCTTGTCGCCTTTTTTAAATATTACTGTCACCTTTGCCGTCTGCATGCTACGAGGAAAAACGTCTGTTGACAAACACAGATTAAAAATATACTCTAGGCAAGATGCAATTATGTCTATGACGAATTTTACCGGCGCTGTTTGAATACCAAATGCATCATTGGCTCTGCTGTTACGTAGTGACAAGAATGAAGCAACAACCTCTTGCGTTGTACACCCCTTAGGAATAATGACTGCTTATTAGGTGAATTCATGTACGAAACGCCGATACTATCACATGCCTGACCAAGGGACAAAAAAAAAATCGTTAAAAGCATTAGCAAGATCAACCCCTTTTAGTTCATTGCCATCTTTTATGACTGTGGTAGTTTTTTCAAGCTCAGTCCCAGTTATTGAAGCAAGTGTCCTCCAAATTTTATCAGGGCGTCCTGCAGGTGAGTTGAAGATATTAAAGTAATAGTGCTTCTTAGCAACCCTTAATTGTTTTGTGACGTAGTTCCTATATTCTTTAAGTGCTTTTAATGCTTCCGGTGATTTAGTTTCTATAAATGAGCCGTACAACCTGTCTCTCTTATTTATAAGCATAAGCAGGTGCTTATCTATCCACGGTTTGCGACATTTCTTTGTCTGCTTTAAAGTTTTTACCGGGAAACAAGCGTAGTATATTTCCGTAAATAATTGCATAAACTTATCATAAGCCGCATCTGCATTTTTTTCTCTATACACATCATCCCATGTGGCACTTGCAAGACGTTCTCGGAATGCATTCAAGGTGTTAGTATTTACGAGCCGATAAGAGAACGCTTGATGTACTTGTTTTTGTTTTTCAACTGCGGTAGCAATCAAAATAAACACAGGTAAGTGGTCACTAATTGCGTGTACTAAAACACCAGGTTTTACAGAAGACACATCAAAGTTAGTCAAGAACAAGTCTAATGCAGTTTCACATGTTGGCGTAACTCGCGTAGGCGATGTTATAACATTTTGACAGAGATGAATATTTAGGAGAGATTCTAACTCTAATTTCATCTTATTCTGGGTAATCATATTTATATTTGGGTCACCTCCAAGAACTATTTGGTAATTATTATTGTTAACAAATTCTAACAGAGAATCTAAATACGATAAAAACAGCAAACAATTTCCCGATGGAGGCCTGTAGCAAACACAAAAGAATACATTGTTACATTTAACTACGACAGCGTCATAGTGCTGATTAGTACAACAGAATTCAGAAAGAAGCTCAGAGGTAAATGAATTTGAAACCAGCATTGAAACACCTCCCCCACGTCTATCACGGCGGTTCATGTAAAATGAAAAGAATGCTGACTGCTTTCGGTGCTTGTGGTCATGAGTTGGATTCCTGCGTCGTCTGTATGCTGATGTCACATTTGTGCGTAAATGCATTGATTTTCTAGTCGGCCTTTTTCGCGATGCCCCGACGCATGCGCCCTTCCCCCTGAGGAAATCTCTCGGAGGCTTTGCTTCTGGCAATACCGGCTGTCCCGGTCCCTACCAGCACAGGACAGAGTCGAGTATTGCAGGTCCGTGAAATGCTGTTATAGTGCCGAAATGTCTTCTTTTCCGTAGCCGCTTTAGGGTTGCCTATTGACAGGATACGTAGGACATCCCTAGCGAGGAAAATGATCACCTGCAAAAGCTGCTTCAAGGCTACTGTGCTTTCTCTTGGGTCCGTCTACGGAGTTGCATAATGAACTGACTTGCAGCGGCCGTGATTAGAACGGATTTCCTGGTGCAGGCGATTCTAGCGAGTACTTGACTAACAGTGTAGCGAAACGCTCCCAAACGTCACATCTTCGTTCACATCTCTCCCTAAAGGAGTGGCGAGGTTGTTTCAATGTACGTGTTTTAGTTGCGAGCTCTCTGCGTGTTTTGGTTGCGTGGAAGTGTCATTTTTTGCATTCGATTAATTTGATACCAAAGCTCTTTGGATGCGATAGCTTCACTCGCACCGAGGAGTGCCTTCCCTCTATGCAGAAGTACCGTACACCCTGACAGGCGTTGGATCATTCTCTGCCTAGAGAGAGTTCTTTCACTGTGGAAAATAGAGTGCCCTCCGAGACAAGCGAAAACTCTCACAAAGTGGGTTCCGGGAGCTCCTTTTTTTTCTAAGAGTGTACCTGCAAAACACGTGACACTGAAGTGATGTGACAAAATATTTGTCTTACAGAAAGTGCGTTTCTCCGAGAACTGAAAAATGTTGAATTGGTTGGTTTTTACGCAAACAACCGTGTTCCCGACGCACGAAGCCGAAAAGAAATTATAATAGTTTACGCCTTTCATGAGTATAGGCTCTGACAAGAAAAGTTCCAACTTTCACGTTGTGACCATGGAAATGTCATAATCAACTGTGGCAGAAGGTTCATACGGAAAATGTCTGAAGCGGCATTCTCGCTCGACGATGCTCAACTTGAGGTCCGATACAGCGTCACATACATACATAGGAAAAAAGTATACGCTTCTAAAAAACTGTTTATTAGATGCGAAGCATCTTTTAGCGGAGCTCAAACCGGTGGTTGTGCGGCGTGACCACCCTTACTGCGCATGCGTAAACCCTCTCCACTTACCTCCTCTCCATACGCCTGCTCCGGTCCCCCTCTACACTTCCCCTCTCCCCTCCGCCTCTACCCCTCTCCATTCCCTCTCTGAAACGCGGGCTCGACATGCCGAAACGCTGCTTGGCATCGCCTCTCGCATCGCCCCTCTCCTGCGTAACGCCACGATGAGCGCCAGCGCATGCGCGTCCCCTCCCGCTTTCTCTCCTCTTCGACGCCCCCCCCCCTCGCGCGCCTGACGACCGCGTTCCGCGCTCGCCCTGTGAGAATTAACGGCAAGGCGAGAGGGAAGACACGACGCGCGTAGCGTTGCTCTTCGCGTTCCACGACGCGAGGTCGGTAGCATGCCCAACGAAAGAACGAAAGCCAACGGAACGCGATCGTGCAAGTGCTCCGGCTTCGCATCGACTCATGGTCCCATTTAGCGGGAGATGGTGTAATTTTTTTTTGTCGACGTTTCGGGCAGAGACAGATATTGATCGGTCTTGGTGAAGATCGGTCTCGAATCGAAGCGTCGACAAATGAACAGTTTTTCGGAAGCGTACACCTTTTTCCTACTTGTTTTACGGCTCTTCATAATCTACGTAGATACATATATTTAAGAGGCATCTGCGATTCTGACGGAGAATTTTCACATCCAAGTTGTTCCTCCATCTTCCTCCGCTCGCTCTCTCTCCTTAGTAACAATGTCGCACACTACAGTCCTTCAGTTCATGCAAGCGTTCCTGGTAATGCTGCTCTGGCCTACGTTAACGGCGTTTCGTTCGCTGTTTAGGCTGTCAGGTCATCGCCTACTCCTTCCTACCTATTCAAATACCAAATTCTTCTAACCCTCATCATAATTCACTATTAATTTTTGTGTAGCGTATTGCTACATCGTATAATAGCTGCTTCCCCTTCATCAGTCTCTGATTACTTGTGTGCGCAGTTTGGCGTCGTAGACGCTACTAAAAGATCTGCGTCACCCACAGATACAAGAGTCGACATCATATTCGCAATGCCCATAGACTGTCGCGCCACCGAGCGGAATTCAGGAGCGTCCTCTCGAGGAGGGTTAGTAGACGACAAAATGGCGGCACTATGCAGTCGCTCCCTTGTTCGGCTCTGCTAGCCTCACTGTTAACGCGTTGGCAAGAAAGGAACACTGCGACTTTGCATGTTCCCTGCATCAGTGAACAAACCGGGCCCTCCGTGACACGAGAAATCTGATTCGTTCTTGCGAGACGCGAAGTTTTCGTGAAAATACGTGGCAACTCGCGCTTTCAATGCTAGCCCACAGTGTACACATACAATCAGCTTCGCGAGGCTTTCTGTAACCACCTGGGTAAGTTAAATGTTATCGTCTGACATATTCAGTTGAAGCTCACCCTGTTTTACTTGCATATATAATTGGTCAGTGTTTCTTGTAGTGCATGAGTCCCATAACACTGTACGCGGGAGGGAGGTCGCGCGGGCTCGCGATGTGCTCATGTATAACTGAGCGATCTCAAGTTGGCGATACATTAAAATAGGGCCTCTATCCTTTGTCAGAGAAGCGGTGTTACGAATCGTGCGAGCGACGTTTCAATCATTCGAGGACGCGTCTGCTCGACGCCTTTTGTGGAGCGAACGCTTTCCATCCACGCCGTCCTTCGCCGGTGTGTTGGGTTTCATAGCCACCGCTGCGCCGCTTGTTTTTGTACGTTTGTTGATAGGTGGCAGCACACTGCAAGCGATTTGCTTGTTGACCGGTCTGAGAGCAAAACCTGGCAAAACGTTCTCCGCGCCCAGTCGTCTCTCTAAGTCTCTAATTATAAACGTGGTGACGCGGAGTGGTCGAAGTCGTTCGGCGGAGGAAATTCTTCAGATTGCGTTCAGCAGTGATGTTGAAAGAAACCAACTTGACGACGAGGATTTTTCACTGGACGTAGAAGACTGTGAAAGCACCGAGAGTGACAGCGACGATGAACCACCAGCTGCTAACTCACGAGGAGCGAGTTGCACTTCACGTCCCCTCGTGCGTTAATGTTCTTTTACGCTCGTAAGTCACTTTGATTGTATTTAATGTATAATATCCTTGAGCGAGATCATAATAAAAGCATAGTTCCTCTTGTGCATTGCATGTATCAATTATTGTGGATATTATGGAGCGCCGCATGCCGCCAACACGCTCGAGCTCGACCAGCGAAGCGAAATGGTTAGAGCGATGGAACGTGCAGTCACGGCCACAATCCGCGCCTCTCGGCGAACTTCTTCGACGTTGCGAAAAGCATACGTGTGCATTCTTTTCGATATTCATGTTTCGATCGTGCTGATCGAACCTGCAACATGCGAGTGAAGTACACATGGCTAGAGTCTCAGCATGGCTGTGACACAAGCGCTACTGAATGGCATGTTAAATGCTTGTGTTCCGTTGAAGACGTAACTCCGCGTTTCCGACTGCGCAAGTAATGACGACGGGGTATTATCACAGAACACTTTTATGTTTGCAAGCCATCATCACGCGCAGCAGCGATGGCGCTACTCGATGGCGGCCTACTACAGCGGCAAATCCGTGAGGCAGGCTCGGTACGTACTACCTCGGAGTGCCGTTCAGCTCATACGTCTGTTCTAGTTCATACAGGTTCATGTAGCACGCACAGGATTTCGCAAAGCAATGCACGGTAACGGAGCTGAAATATAACCTTTCACTTCGCAGCAAATAATTAGGTGGCGAGTACTTAGCACTTTCCATGGTTTGGGAAAGTATTTTAGTCTCATATCCATTTCAGCGCAGCTCATGACTTCATCCGGTGAAAGTGGCACGGTCCGTACGTCCGCACGTCCTATCTGTTCCTATACTAACAAACGGGTTGACCCTCCTCCTGGCGCCATCTTGAAAAGCACGGCGCGCCACCTATAGTTCGTGGGCATTGCGAATTAGGTAGTTATAACGCAAGGCGCGAAAGAGTGGTACCTTATGACAGATTCGCGCAGAGCCTGAGAAAACTACCTGGCGGGCGAGGTCTCACCTTTAGCCTACGAAATTCTAAAGCGAGCCGTGAGAGGTTCGGACCCCTCACCGAAACGCATCATTTGGGCTCCGGGCCACCAGGGCCTTAGAGGTAACGAGGCTGCGGACGCGGCAGCCCGCGCGCCTATCCCCCGGGCACCTCACCCAGGCTTTTCCGGCTCAGAGATGCAACCGCTTCTGCGATTCAAAGAAATTCTGGCTCACTATTGCGGATGCCATCGGCTTTTCCTGGTCCCTGCTAATGGCCTGAGTAAAGCCGATGAACGAACCTTAAGGCGCCTGCAGACCAACACCTTGTTGTGTCCTGCAATAGTAAAACATTTTGACCCGAAAGTTGATGGGCGGTGCCCTCACTGTGGGGAAGACTCCGATAACTTTCACATGGTTTGGGCATGTCACTTCAATCCTTCCATTCCCCCTAACCATTCCCCTACTAGAGAGGCATGGGAGGCAGCCCTACTCAATTGCTCAGGCCTGGAGTCTCAACGGGCTCTAGTCCAACAGGCGCGGATAGCGGCGTTGTCCAACGGAGTCCCGCAATAAGGACTCCCCCTATGTAAAGGGTCCTTTTGGGCCTGCAAACTCTGATTTTATTGAATAAAAGTTTTTCACACACACACATCCGGTTGTTCTGCAGTCATTATCACCACTAACATCATCGTGCTGTGCGTGTCGCGTAGCTCATGTTGAACGCGCTTCCACTGTTGGGTGCTCCGCTCGCCGGTTCAGTGTGTCTAATAACCACCTCAGCCGCCTTCACATTGTGGTCCCACACTTATCGCAAAGCTGGCGTGATTACGTGAACCATAGCTGCTTACAAGATGAAAAAAAAATGTAAGCCCCACCCACAGAGTTCACCAGTGAAAGACAATCGTGGAAGCTGGGTTCCGCTCCCAGTGCTGTTTGTCGACTGATGTAAGCACTATGCATACTGGGAGGTGAAGTTTCGCCGTTACTTGCTAAAACATCGCGTCTCGCTGAAGAGCAACGCCAGCTTTCCTGACGAAACTTGCCAGGACGTTCAAGTTCCCGACCTGAAACCAGTGACACAAATGTGCGCCTACATAGGAAAGTCTGGAAGGCTCGAGAAGATGCGTGGCGTGACCAAAAAGCGCTGTTCGATGGAGCATTTCTCTGTGCGAGGGACCGAGCTGGCATTTTTTCTGAGGTTGTATTCTCTCGCCTGTAACTAGCATCACGGCACTATTGCATTCGGGAACGCTCTTCACACACAAATGTTTCCGGTCGTCCAGGAGATCCCTTCCCGTCTCTCGTAATACCGCGCTCACGTTAGACTGCAAAAAAAGACGCTCAATTTTTTGTCCAGGCGAGAAAATCGGTCTCGAACCGGTCGACGCGACGAGGGTCTCTTCTGACAGGCGACATCGCGCGACGCGTCGCGGAATATGTCACCGACCGGAAGTCTTTCAGTGTGAACGCAGCAGAGAATGCAGACTCGAATAGCTGTCCAATCCTGCAATACCGCGATGCCAGCTCGAAGCCCATGCGCGGGCAACACTAATTTGCGCGATCCCGCCATGGCTGGCGAGTGGGGTGTGTGGAAAAACCAAATCAAAAAACTATGCGACACGCTTCGCGCAAGTGAGCACAATGCGAAACATCTTGCATCCCACGAAGAGATCACACCGGGCCTTCAGAGAAGCGCGCTTGTCACCTTCCTTCGAGACGTTTCTTGGAGAATCAAATATATTATATAAACATCAACGTACACTTCATACCAAAAGCAAATGTGTAACATTAACCTTGGTATATGTTCAGAACTGCATAATTTTGTGATCGTGTGTTTCGTGTTATGTGTAATTATTTCTCTTTTGTGCGCTTTCCTGTCTACGTCAAGCCGTAAAGAATATGAGTTTGGACGTGCGCATGCGAACTTATTTTACCTACCTGAAGTTGTGCTCGACCACTTGTGAGTCCTGTGGTGTCCGATTGTACTGGATTTGCGCATTTTGTGTTCTACTGTAGGACATTTTGTGCCGTTGTTATCGTTATTCTTTTATTGCATATTTCGTCTGCTAAGTGAGAAGGAGCAGCCGGTGCCACCGTAAACGAATTCGAAGATTATGTATTACACACATACACATGCAGATATATATATATATATATATATATATATATATATATATATTATATATATAAGAGCATAGGAGCCCTGATTAGGACGTTTTCCTTAGCACACAAAGAGCCATTCCCACACCGCGGGTCTCCATTCCCGCCGCGCAGTGGCAATTACAGCAATTGACATTGGTTAGTCGGCCGTCACTGCGATCTGTTGGACTCAGCGGTGGCCGCCCCACACAAAGGATATTCTCAGCGACAGTGTCGTGGGAGTTCTTATTCGACGTCAGTCACACGTGCTACGCTGTCATCGATTTTGCGGCCTCGAAGACTCACTTCGCAAGTACCTCTGCAGTCCCCATGGGACGAAAAGAGAACTAAAACAGCCAGGCCCCTGAAATGCTGTCGCGGATTGTGCCTACACGGCCACAGAATCGATTGGGGCAAAACACGCGGGATTAACGCAGAGAAAGCGGCTTCACTTGGAATCCTCGTTCATGCATGGAACCGCCACTGTGTGCGGGATCGGTAGGTTAGCAGCGGTGAAAATCTTTCGGCTGTGCGTGTTGCCCCGCGGTACACTCTTCTGCGGAAACGAAGGCTCCTTCGATGGTTGAAGTACCTATGAGCTTAATGCCTCAATTCTTGAAAGATATCGCGTAGGTTTCTTTTTAGTGTGCCATCACGAAAAAAAAATAACCTAAGGGCAGGCTGACGTTTCAGAGTCAATTCGCATTAGAAAGCGTTCAGTCTAAAGATGTAAGAATTAACATTTTGCAAGCAATACGTCTACTGTTTAGCGAAAACGGGCCGGCATAACAGTTTCCCAAAATTTCCTGCGCGCTGTATTTTTTGTTCTTCTTCCATATGAAAAAAATGCCTTGCGAGCGCAGGGAAATAGCAGTGTTACCAACTTGTCAGTCAACCGTTTTGTGGTTATTTCCTGGAACCAGTTAGATTAGCTTTTTATTGGTGCTCTTCACAAAAGTCCTTACGATTTAATACATGTGAACGCAATCAAACGCGCCACTCTAGCTGCCATCAGGTCTTACCGCTCGCTACAGGAAGGTAGTTAGCTGTAATACACGTATTAGGCACCGAATTAACAAGTAAGAGATAAAAGAAAGACAGGGAGGTTTACCAGGACTGAGCCCAATAGGCTACCCTTTATTCGCAAGTGCTCTTCGCCATTGGTCAGCCAATGATATCACGATTGGCTCACATTTTTCATTACGAATAATTCTATCGGAAGAGGTTTTTCGAGAATCGTGGCCACTGGCTCGTGACGTTATAGGGAGCTGACATGACGAAACGCATTAGTATTCGTGGGTGTTTGAGAAAGAACAATTGTTTACGCGGTTGCAATCTCGTTGCAGTGACTCATCCAATGTGGAACTCGGCACTCGCGATCGGAAACTTCTGGTTGGCATGGCGAACACGCAGACAAATGAACACTTGCTCCGTGTTTCGCTGTAGATGACAATGAAAACATCCAACAGCGTTTTGACGATTGGTGCCGGTTAAGGTGTGTAAAAAATGAGTATCGGCAAACATGTCTGCTTATTGATAGGCTTCTGCAGGTTCGATCAGTACTGCAGGTGCAGTTTGAATATTATAGTTAACAATTTGGTGAAATCAGCATGCAGCGTGTTCGCGCTGTCCAACTGTTCTTGCCGCTTTTATAAAGAAAACAAGAATGAAAAGTGATCGCCATGTGAAGCGATCTATGACCCAAACGTAACAAAATACAGAAAACTAGTATGGCCCATGAATGTGTAAGTGAACGCATATATGGACAATTTCGAAAACTGACAAAACTACTTGACTGTAAATTGGCTTAAAACAACCTTAAAAAGATATTGAGAATATGTTGTTGGAGATTTAGGCGCATGTAAGTACGCGCAGTGTATTGGAAATGGCATAAACGTTCGTGAATAATCCGTATGTCGGGTAGGTTTGTTTCCTTTCTTTCTTTTTTTTTGACGTCAAAAGGGAGCGAGGTAGCGCAGCGACTGAAGTTCTGTGCATTGCTAAGAAAAAGAAGTTTCATCTTACCATTTATCATTGATATGACAGACCCAAATCGCATGACTCGTGTAATACGGTCAGCGCAAACCATTCAAGCCAAATAAAACCCTATACCTAGAGTAAAATAACGGGGTGATGTGGATCGGGATAAAAGTGAAATATCATGTCTCTTATAGATATATACAGACACACTCACACACACACACACACATATATATATATATATATATATATATATATATATATATATATATATATATATATATATATATATATATATATATATATATATTTGTCGGGCAAAGCGGCGCCAGTAATTATACGACAAAGTACGAAACCCAAAGTGTCGTACTTTCTCGCACTCCATGGTCGCGCCTTTTCTCCCATGCTCAGTTCTTTTTTTGCACATCGCATTGGAATTCACTTCATTTTAGCGGCTGATATCAACCTCATTCACGGAACTAACGCTTTTTGGCCACTACGCAGCGTGTAACCCTTGAGAGGTACCGCGAATCTCGTGATCAAGGCCACGCCTATAAAATAAAAACATACCTGCAGCTTGTGGACTTCTCTGTTGAGACGCACAATTTCCCTGTCGCGGCGCTCGAGGGACGCCTTGAGCTTGGATATCTCCAGCTCCATGGCAAGCACGGCGCCCGGAGCGACGGAGGACGACCGGCGCCCAATGCTGAGCCGCGGTTGCTGCTGGTGGAAAGACGGGCTGGAGCAGCCCTTGTCCGGCACTGCCAGTCCCGGGCTGCCCGACGACGCCGTGGCGTGCCCCACTGTGCTCTGTGCTGCACCCATCTGGTCGTCGTCCCTCAAGCAGTACGGCTCCTGTTCAGTCCTTCTAGTCAAAGGGGAGAGCGCGACGACGCAAGCCTTGTTCTCCGCGTGTCGGCAGCTACCGAGCCCGCACGCTGGGACCTCCTCCCGCCGAGCCTTGGACGACGAGGCGCCCCAAACGATCCACGGCTTGCAGCACCATGCAGAAGCCCGGAACGAAGCCCACGAGCACTCTCCGTCCAACGGTGTGCTGGTCCCGACCGGCTGCGGCTGGCAGTTGGGGCAAGGTAGACGCGACACGGCGAAAGCGTTGGCCGACGTGCTAATGCGGCCGCTGCGGCAAGCGCAGAACGATAACGACGACAACGCGATGGTTATCAGGGTGCACACACACTGGTGGAAGCGCCTTCGAAAACGCTATTTTTCAGCACTGAAGCGCGAGATAGCTCGACAGTCTCTGAAGCTAATCGATTCCGGAGTCCTGGGAAGACAGATGCAGTGCCTCCAGCAATGGGTCGGCCAGTAGGTGATAGCGTGCGCTGAAAACATTAGTCTTATGCCCCACAATCATCAGTCGTCGGCTCAATGATTGACAAGTGAGGTGGAATCTTCTGGCTACGCAGCCTGAACTGTTCATGAAAATGGATGCGTGGGAGTCACTGTAGATAATAATTGGTCAAGAGTTCGACGAAAGTTCGTGTAATAATTCTAGGAGAAGTAGGATATCTGAGAGACAGTGCTCTGTAGATGTGCAAAAAATATTCTGGAGGTGCGAAATTCTCAGTGTCACAGAAAACGTGGGAAGCCTTCCGGCCGAACACTCAAAGTTTTCGGTGCGGTGACTTTGGTCCAGTCACACACGTATCAAAAAGAAGGCGTG
The DNA here is from genome assembly GCF_013339695.2 of Rhipicephalus sanguineus. Taxonomy (NCBI): domain Eukaryota; kingdom Metazoa; phylum Arthropoda; class Arachnida; order Ixodida; family Ixodidae; genus Rhipicephalus; species Rhipicephalus sanguineus. Next base: position 8,787,441 of record NC_051176.1, on the reverse strand, counting down.
CTTTTGACGCAAAGATTGCTGAGCGTTCAACAATACTTCTTGGCAGTAAATACATGTACTATCCACGTTGTCGAGGACCGTACGCAGAACTGGCGCAAATCCACTACAGGGGACAAGTGAGGCGCTGGTGTTTCTAGCAAGTGACAAAATGCGCTCGATAGGATAGGTATGTCGCACGTCGAAATGCGCCGAAGGTGTGCGGCAACAAAGCGTGCGTGGGTGGGTCGTCTTTCGGAAGAGGCTTCCGGAACGATCACTTGGCTACGGTGCCGGTGCGGGCACAAACCTGGGCGATTGAGTCGACAGGTATAGAATGGTGAATTGCAGCAGAGGCGGAGGCCTACCGGGTCGGCGCGCCGGGAAGGTGCGGGCGGAGCGGCGAGAGAGGAAGGTGACAACGGGTTGGACGACGCCGGTGGTGGGCGCGCGACGTGTCAGGGGCACATCGCGCTACGCTGCCAGCATCGCGGCCGGCAGCGCACGGCAGGAGAGACCTCGGTGCTGCGTCCGCGAGCACGCCGGGACTGGCGGCGCTGACCACGAGGTTGCCGTAAATCCCATGGATCGTGGAAAGTAGCGGCGCTCTCGGAACTTTGCCTAGTTTCCCGCGCCGCCGCGCGCCGTCACCTCCTCGCTCAACTCTTTGGCCTCCTCTCGCTCTTCCGCGCGTTCATTGGCTCTCGCGCCGTCGCCTGGGCAACGTACGACCAGAAGTTGTTTTGCTTCGTGCTTTTTTTTCACTCTCTCGCCATTTTCTCGCCGGCGCAGCGCCGCGTAGTGTAGTAATGTAGCGGCGCGCTCAGAGTAACGGTTTCTCTCGACGGTTTGCAGTCCTACACTCGTAGAACAACGCAGCAAGTACATTTTCAACGACTTTTTATTGAAAGTGCACCTTTTCGCTAGACTAGAGAGAAAGTTTGGGCGTGTCGGTAGTTCATCATACTGTGGCAGAAAATGAACGCGGGTTAAGCTCAATATTAGAGAAGCGCTAAAAGTAACGCCTCATAATTCTGAATTCGGGGAAACAACGCGACACTGTTGTGTCACGTGCATTATCTGAACACGTATCATTAACCGTAAGTCAGCGAAAAACCAGACGACGAGCACTTAGCTCTTTCTGACACGTGGATATTCGCTGATGTCCTGAAGACCTCAATAAATTTTTGGGAGTGTTTATAAAAGGCAACATGAGTGGGCGCGTTTCTTCTCGCTGCGCTCACGCATACCAGCAGTAGCGATTGTAGGTACGAAACGAGTCAGCGTCCTGGGACATCAAGCAACCCACACTGAGCGTCGTAAAACACGTAAAATATTATGCTCACATAGCTAAATTTTATTCTCTTACATTCGCATCAGGACACCATGCGTAGCGATGATGTTTGTGAGCCTCAATTAAATTGCAATGTAAGAATGACCCGCTATCGACAAAAAGTGCATGAATGTTAGTGCCAAGACTGATGAATTAAGTCCATACTTTTCCTAAATTACAAATGAATTGATTTACTTATTAGATCACAATGTTCGCAATACAATGGAAGTGGTCGACAGTGGATCGTACTAGGGAATGATTATTTTAATCGGTATATTTAAGAGGATATAGAAGAAATTGAACTGCCTTTGAAAATGTCACCTCGGCAATCTTCACTGGCAAATGGAATATTTCGTAGATCTGGCATTTCTGCTGATTCTTGATCCTAGACCAACATAGCGTTCCACAACATGTGTTGTTTATCTGGTTATCTTCTCTTTATATGTTCTCATATCGTTAGTATTATTTATGCTTAGCGAAGTACCGGCCTTCTCCCTCCTATATTCCTGGAGTAAAAAGCAATTCCTGAGCACATATTCTGTGTATAAATAAACAGGCTGAAAGAATACAACTTTTCCTGACGCCTGCTGGCACCTATTGCCAATCTGCGTTTTGAAACATCTTTCTTGACAAGCAATTCTTGTCCCTTGTATATGTGATTGGCAAAAATACGAGATACTCAGAGGTGGCTTTGACAGCCCCGGTTACAGGGCGAAATCTATAAACTGCACTTTATTTGGTATCAGGTTTCACTTTGACAGATGCTTGGAGCATTGGGATTCATTGTAAAAAACATGGCTGATCCCTACGTCATAGGAATCGGTATGACACGAAAGTGAAGCGTGCCTTCACAGAGGTAGTGCTCATTGTGCAGTGATATACGAGAGCTCGTACAATGTCTATTGGTATTTGGCAGCTGTAGCAGTAAGGTAGAGAGGTGGGTTAGTTGGAAACGATACAAGTTTGCAAAGATCAGCGCGAACAGGACGGAGCACAAGACGTGAAGGGCGTGCTGTGTCCTTCTCGTCTTGTGTTCCGTCCTGTTCGCGCTGATTTTTACAAAACTGGCAGCTATAGCACCGTTTGACGTGGATGGACCCACGTTGACGCGTAGTAACAAGTCTTCATCGCGATGAAAAACGCCCATGATCATGATTGTACTGTTGTGGTAGCTGAAGTTTTTAACATATACCTGGACACAGCGTATGGGGGGGGGACGAATTCCACGCAAAGATGACATCATCAAGCACATGAAAAACACTGCTACTCGATATGCACTTCTTCATAGTGTCGTCATTTCAGGAGGAAAACGGCACGGTGTGCGCTCCCCAGTAATAGGGTAACGTACGCCTGTGCTCATGCATACACTACAACACTGCCCTTCAGCAACATAAGAGGCAGAAGTTCGCAGCTTGAGCCGCGAACGTGCGCAGACTTTCCACGTCCCGCTGGCCTCTCTCTCGCTCTATTAAGGCACGACATTCGCGCGTCGACATCGTTGCCTTTCTGCAGAACTTACTGCAGCAGTTTTACTAGTCAGTGCTTTAACACTCGAAGCAGTCGGAGACGAAACACCGTTGGTGCATGTGGAAGCTGCAAAATCGAAGTCAAGTGACTATTGTTAGCAGAAAAACATTAATTCTTGTATGAAAACATCAAATTTGAATTGTTTACTCTTGTTTATTTTAATTAGAAGTATTACAGTTTCAGTTATGTATACTTCCAATGGGACCCGCACTAGCCTGTGGCTAGGGACCATACAGTTTGTGCCTGTTTTGTATAAGAAATGTGTGCGATAAACAACATTCATTCATTCATTCATACTCCGACAACGAGCCGTCACAGGTTAACACGAAGCGAAAGGCAAATAACGTAACTGCGTCTAGGGCTACTCCCCGATGCTAGCGCGCCCAGTATTTTCCGCTGGCATTGAGACGCTTTAACAATGACTTTCAAGACTGCGCGCCAGTGCACAATCTCCGAGGCCATGCTTTAACTGCGTCGTCGATGAAGTATTAGTAAGTGTCATGCCGCATTACTCACAGACGACGGCGCCACCCCGCCCCGCCTAGCCCCGCCAACAGAGAGCACCGTGACAGAGAGAATGTGTGAGAGATATAAGGCGCGTTTGTGGAGTGGCGTGCATCTGCCTCGGTAGCTTTGTCAGTAGAGAGCCGGGCGCTTATCGTCGAGGCCAAGAAGTCGCAGACTCGACTCCCGGCGGAGGAACATTTTCTAACAGTCCTTTCTTTCTCATCCGTTAGCGTCCATTTTATCAGCGTGGTATTCGTGACGGAAATACATCAGTAAAGTCTTGGTGGGCCTCCGTATAAAACACTATCGTGGTAATATATCTGTTGTCGTTGAGGCTCACATTCGTTCTTGCTTGCAGCTTAGAGAAGGAGAATGCTTTCGCAGTTGGTCTGAGGAACGGGGCTGGGTTGTCAACATATGGCGCTTTTGTAACGGCAGAGCTTTCTCATATTGGAGACATTCGTGTAAAGCCCCGGCTCCCTTGTTTCTCACTCTGACTTCTCATCCATGTGCTGTGCTGTGGACGTGTGTCCAATGTTCGTGTTCACGCAGAGTTGAGTAGAGCTGTGCACGGGCCGTATTTCCGAGCCCGAGCCCGGCCCGGGCCCGCTGACTTTGTCGAAGGCCCGCCCGGCCCGGCCCGATGTACGAAAACAGAATCCCGGGCCCGGCCCGGCCCGGCCCGCCTTTTTGAATTGAAGGTTCGCTGCGAAAACAAAACACTGTTTTCCGGTAATTTGGCATTTTATTGAGCATATCAGATATGATCAAACTACAGACGACGAACAGTCTCTATTACACAGATTACAAATTGTCATGCAAAAACAGCGATCAGTCTAACGATTCCGGTTTTGACGAAGTGCGGCGCTTTTGCATAATGTAGGCCGCCGAACTGAAGTTACGTTCGCTGCTTGCAATCGTCGCCGGAATTGCTAATATCTTTATTGCCAGCCTGGCAAGCTTGGGAATTTTATTTGCATCGCATACCTGCGACAGCGCGGCACTTTTACTATACAAGGACGGCCTCATGCCAGCAACAATGGAGTTCGCTCGCCAAAGCCGTCTCGTGTATGGGGTATGTCCATGCAAGCGTCAGCTAGCACGAAGGCGATCTACGTCGAGTCGCTCGTCGCTGTCGCATGTATTTTCACTCATATGGGATTTGGCCTTAAATCTAACGCGAACAGTCGCGTGGCGCCGTCACTAGCTCAGGTTGTGTTACTTCTCTGTTTGTCGGAGTGCAACAGAGGCAGTGCTTTACCTATTCCCCTTTTGTGTAAAGTAGCGAATGGAAAAAAAAGAAGCGGTAAAGGGCGGTCGCGGAAAAGGCGCTTTATGCGTGGTGGAAAACAATTCCCGCTCATTCTATATATTTCGGGCTTGAGTCGGGCTTTGCGCCGGGCCCGAGCCCGGCCCGATAAAACTCCAAGTAGCCCGAGCCCGGCCCGGGCCCGAACTGAAAGTACGTCGGCCCGCCCAAGTCCGCCCCGCGGGCCGGGTCGGGCTCGGGCTTTCGGGTAACCCGGAGCCCGTGCACACCTCTAGTTCAGATACGTAGGAGAACAGGTAAGCAGGGACGAAGAAGAGGTGGACGGGTTGGTTCCTCTTTCGCCGTTTTGGTTGCTATCATCCCGATCACTGTACTCGTGTAAGTATTGTAAATACACCCTTCCGTCGTCTCCCCGTTACATATTTGGTGGAGGAGCGCACCCGGAACTTCGCAGCGCGCGTCTTCTTGGACATCATTTCGATAGGCAGGCCCGTTGATCCAGCCTCGGCTACGCCAAATGAACCCAGCCGCGCTGCTGTGACCCATCGCCGAGGCCTTGATACTTTCTTTGGAACTCATAACGCACACGTCGAAAATTGGCAGGCTGACTACGAGCGTGACATCAAGAGCAACCACTGGGACCCAACTTTGATGCTAGCAAACGTCATTTACTACCTCAGGGTTATGGTACATGTGTGGTTCGATACACACGAGGAGGCGTTGACGAGTTGGGATACGTGTAAGCAAAAATGAAAGACATTTTCTGCAAGCGAATTTCACGCCAACGAGTCGCCCAGAATAAAATTTCGTACCCTGCACAAACCGCGGTGGAGCCGTACATCATGTACATCCAGGACGTATTAGCTTTATGCCGGTGGGTTGACGACCAAATGCCCAGTGCTGACGAAGTCCGCGAAGTTCTTAAGAGCATCGCGGATGACGCCATAAATTTACTCGTATACAAGGACTGCTCCACCACTGACGACATTATAAGGGAGTACCGACCATTAGAAGAAGCGAAGAGCCGTCGAGCCATAGAAGTTGCCCGGCTCCCCAACACCGCCGCCACGTCGTCGTGCGGGTACCGAAAACTTCCTGTGCCTTGTGCGGCGTGCGATCGAGGCAGCATCTTAATACGCACCGCAGGCCCGTGCTTACGAGGAGCCCCTACCTACGGTATCGCTAATTCAGGCTGTCGTGCGTGGAGAACTGGCAAACGCAGACATTCAGCCCATGTGTGCCCAAAGTCGTCCCGTAGTCAGCACTGTTCCGTCTACCGCCCACCACCGACCTATCCCAAATTCATGATCCGAACCAGTGGCTCACACGTGATGACAGGCCGGTAGCTTCAATTGCAACGGGGTAGGCAACATTTCTCACCATTGTCTCTATCATCGACCATCGTCTCCTCGTACAATGTACCTTGCAGAGACCAACCGATCCTCACGTTTATAGCCCGCGAAGGCCCATCGAACTTTAATTCCCTGAACCTCCGCTCCGCGATACGACCGCTCGCTCTCCCCGCAGAACCAGCAGCGTTCCTGGTCAGCTTTGCGCCGTCGGTAACCTTCGCCATGCCCTCGCCGTCCATCCTCAGGAAACTGATCAGTGCAGCTCCTGGAGTTGTTGCTGCATTGGCCTACCGACCCGGAAATCCCATGTTGACTCTTGCTACCCGACAAAACCTTTTGGACATAGAAGTAGATGGCGTGCCTGTTTCAGAGCTCATAGACTTTGGCGCCCAGTTGTCTGTAATGGCTTCTCACCTTTCTCGCCATCTCTGCAAGGTTAGCCTCATTACATGTCGTTCATGTTGCCGACGGCGGCACACCTTGTGTTCTTGGCATGTGTACTGCACGTGTCAGCTTTCCTGACCACAAGACCTCAGTTCTCTTTGCCGTTCTGGACGAGTGCCCCCTTGACGTCATCTATGGCCACGGCTTTCTGAGCATGCATTCTGCCTTGTAGACTGTTCTTATGGTCTTTTACACTTAGAGCTTCCTTCTGTGCCAGACATCAACATTGCGCCGCCTTCACTCTTACAGAGTTTATTCGCCTGCGACCAGGTATGGCGACTTATGTCGCATTGACCCCAGATCCTGCCGTATGTCATGGCGACTACTTGATTACCCCTTCCTTTGATGTTCTCCTGACGCGACGTGTAGCTCCGCCTCACTCACATGTGTCTGTTTCTGCGAACTGCACATGCATACCTGTAATGATCTTTGGATGTTCCGCACATTTGCTTCCTGAAGACATCACGCTGGGCAGTATATCACCTTTAGACCAGGACCGTAGCCAGGGGGGGGGCCCTAGAGGCCCGCCCCCCCCCCCGACATTTTGCTGAAGGAGGTGTTCTTACCAAAAATAAATAATAAAAATACGTGTTTTTTCTCAAAAAGTCAGGGTTTTAAGCAAGCGCCCCCCCCCCCCCTCCCGAAAAACTTCCTGGCTACGGGTCTGTTTTAGACGCACATGACCCTGTGGCCCTCGCCATTGATGCTCCATAGTCGTATTCAGGAAGCCCTGCTGCTAGCGGTACACTGAAGTATCCGTTTGACGTCATGATTGCCTCGGACCTTTCCTCATAGAGCATGAACCTACACCTTTTGTTGAGGCCATACCGCGAAGTTTTCGATTTTGCTTATCCCCAACTTGGCCAAGGAACTCTGGTAACCAACTATATTGATACCGGGAACGCAAGACCCATTCATAGACGTCTTTATCGTGTGTCTGCGACCGAGCGCGGCGTCATTCAAACGGAAGTCGACAAGATTCTCGCTAAGGATATCAGCGAACCATTTGCGAGTCCTTGGGCGTCCCATATGGTGCTTGTAAGGAAGAGAAACAACAGCTCGCGGTTCTGCGTCGACCATCGGCATCTCAGCAAGAGCACGAAGAAAGACGTTTACCTTTGCCGCGAATAGACGCCCTTGATTCTCTTACTGGCGCACGGTAGTTTTCTTTCATGGTACTTCACTCAGCCTATTCGTAAATTGCTCTCAGTGAAAATGATCATGAGGAGCCAAACTTTATTGCACCGGATGATCTCTACCAAGTTAAAGTCATGCCCTTTGGGTTGCGTAACGCGCCAGCAACATTGGAGGGCATGATGGACTCCCTACTTCTGGGTTTCAGATGGCCCAAATGCCTCTGTAACCTCGACAATATCATCGTTTCTGCACGTACGTTCGCAAGTCACCTGTAACACTTGTTGGCTATTTTGCAATCGTTCCGCAGCGCAGGTCTTCAGCTAAACTCTTCGAAATACCATTTTGGCCGCCTAGAGGTCCCCGTGCTTGGCCATCTTGTTGACGTTGCGGGTATACGCCCTGACCCTGCAAAAATACGCGCTGTTACGAACTTCCCAGCTCCACGATCTTTCAAGAACGTTTGCTCATATTTGGCCTATGCTCATACTTTCGCCGATTTGTTAAACATTTAGCAGTGATAGCGCAGCCCCTGAAGGACCTTCTTAAAAAGGACTTGCCCTTCTCCTCGGGTCCTGCCCAAACGTCGGCTTTTCCCATCTCGTCTAACTACTCCATTCGCCCCTGTGTTGGCTCATTTTGACGAATCTGTACCCACCACACCGATGTTAGTGGTCATGGTATCGGCGCTTTTCTCGGCCACTCTCAACGTGGTCAGGATTGTGCTATTGCATTTGCCAACCGCCTTCTTTCCGCAGCTGAACGGAAATATTCCATAAGAAAGAGATAGAGTCCTGGCTTTTGTATGAGCCGTAGGAAAATTTCGTCCTTATCAGTACGGCAGAACATTCACCGTCGTCTCTCCTGGCTGTCTTCTCTTATGGATCCTGCTGTTCGCCTTGATCGTTGGGCAGTGCGACTTCAAGAGTACATGTACACTGTCCTCTACAAGTCTGGTCGCTTGCGTCAGGACGCCGACTGCCTGTACCGGTACTCCGTAGACCCACCAGAGCCTTCGGCGAACGATATCATTCCATGTGTGCTCGAAATATCTGACCTCTTCAACATTTCTGCTGAGCAACGCCATGACACAACTCTCCGCAAGATCATTAACCACTTCGGCTCACTGACGCCAGATTTCTTTGTGGTATCTTCGTGCTACGCGTTGGCAACTTTCTTTACGTAGGTTTTAAGCAGCAGTGATAAAACAGACTGTTCAGTTATCATTAAGCCAGAAATTTTAGGTACGTCCTGAGAAATCGGAAAATTGGGTTGTTTTCCATCATCATTTGTGTAGACTGAACAGAAGAATTTGGTAAACGATGTCGCATGAAGTGATTCGTCAGTGACTAATTCTCCGTCAATGAGGATTTTATATGCCTGTTGCTTCCTAGTTGACAAGTGTCGCCAGAAATTCGCAGGAGCAGAAAGCAAAAAGTTTTTCAATGATATGTTGAAAAAGTAGTCTTTTGCCTTCTTTACGGTTTCATTTAACTGCAAACGCATATTAGAAAATCTTGATACATCAGGCGACGACGGGTTCTGGCGCAGTTTGCGCGTCTTCTTTAGTATGCGTCCCGCTCGCACTACTTCCCTCGTCATCCAAGGGCGAACAGATTGTGTTCTGATAATCTTTGAGGTGACATAACTTGACACGCATTTCATAACAAGAGTTTTCAACAAACCCCACAAATCTTCGACAGAGCAACTACTTGACTCGTAAATATCACTGAAATCAGACAATGATATATCTAACAAGTCAAGAACGGTGACGTCATCAGCACGAGTGAAATTTGGTACTACGCGTTTTTCCTTCACTTCTTTCCTTATGCGCAGTGGAATGCGCAAAGATAGCAATCGATGGTCGGATACACCGTCATAGACGCACAAAGCAGGATTTCAACGAAGGTTTCTGTCACTCTTTTGTCACAGAGATCACTGTGGTCGTGTAAATATGTTCTTCTATCGTCTGCCCGTAACAATATTGAGACAGATTACGACTCTTCTGACGGAGGCTTTTCGATGTTACCCTATCGCACTATAGTGTATTTGTTGTCAGTGTCAGTAGCTGGAATTGAGTAGTCATGCAGAAGGTGATATGAAAGATACGAATGCGGTGGTAATATCACTTCACTTTTCCCGGTGTAACACAGCACCTTGCTCTCTATAGCTCAACAGGTACCTCTACGACGGGACCATGAGATGAACCTGACCATCGACAAGGACACCTGCGTATACATGACGCCAGTTTGCGCTTCTGGCTTCCAATTCGGCTGCAAATGGACCAGGAGACACTACTGCGCATATTACAGGTGGGTATAGCATACACGCGGCTGTTACCTTCCCAAAATAGTACGGAAAGGAAAACTTGACAGTTGCGTGTGTCACCCTCGATGCGCAATACATCACATTGTTTGTGTGCGTCCCCAATATGCGGCTGAGAACGAATGCCACTTTAATGTCTCGACTCCCAGCCCGTCTTTGAGGAGAAGTTTCTGGGAGTGTCGACAGCGTCCAACGTTCTTTCAAATCACTGTCGAACTTTTTCAGTCAGGCATGCTTAGACGCACGTCTCTGGCGCATGTGGGACGGGAACACACCTGCGCGTAGCGTGTCTACAGCGGACACGGCTGCACAGGAAAACGCACGCACTCGTTGAACTATACCGTAGTGGCTCGTCATATACCTCTCGCTATGGCCATACTTGGGCTTCTTCCACCTACCCCAGTGTCGAGCAGCAAGCTATGCGGCCCTACTACTGTCGACCTCTCCTCCTTTTTTATAGAGATTTATTTCCTCTCATGACGCCTAGACTCTTTCTGCTGACACTCCTATCGCAACCGCATAGATAGATAGATAGATAGATAGATAGATAGATAGATAGATAGATAGATAGATAGATAGATAGATAGATAGATAGATAGATAGATAGATAGATAGATAGATAGATAGATAGATAGATAGATAGATGAGTGTAAACAAACGACAAAGAAAACCAAGAGCTTGCATTCTGTTAGTCCTACTCACATGAAAGCGAGAGCTGTGAGACAGTGAAATTCAAGCAAATCCTGGGGAGCAGTGCTTGTTTTAGTTACTTCAACTTATATTTTACCATAAAGGAAATTTATTATAGGCGCTACAACCACATGGCTCACGTGGGATAGCACTCGCATTTCGGTAGGATGGGTGCGATAGCGTTACCAATTCAGCTGCTGCAGCACTGTTATCATGTCTACTTTCATACATATTTATGTGTGCTAGATGTCTCTTTGAGTGTATAATAGTCAGCTGTATAGAACAGTTCGTTTGCCCGTAAATTTTTCAGCTGTCTGGCTCGTGCAGGGAAAAAGTTGGTAACATGATTATTCTGGAAACAAATAGCGCGAAAAAAGGTGGGACTAGTAGAACAAAGCAACAGGACAAGCGCATACTAACAACTGAAACTTTTTTAAAAAACATATATTTATACCAAGCAAACCACACGTTCACCACGCACAGAACCCAAACCTCAGATGTGCGCATCCATATACTCTATCTGAACTTTGTTCAAAGCAAGAGAAGGCTTTGCTACGCAGTTATCACCGCCTTTCCCAATAAAGAAAGCTTCGATAAGCTCACGTGCAGTATGGTCACGTGAGTAACATGTTTAAAATTTCAGAACGACACTGGAATAATAAATAGAAAGGAAAAAAAAGAATGAAAGAAAATGTACATGAGTGCGGAAAATCTCCATGTACGGGACTGGGTGAGTGTGTTTATTTCGAATTTGCGCAGAGGTAGTGTTAAGGCACAAAACGATGGTTTGCTTTGGGACTTGTCTTCTAGTCATGATGGAGCTGTTGAATCTTTCTCGGGGAGGTCATTAAGCTTCTCATTCAGCTCTGTCGAAGCTGAAAGTGGCATCGCGCAACCTTTGCAAGCCTCTTATTTTCTCGGCACTTGCTAATAAGATAAAAAGAAATTCGGTATTTCCTCTCGTATTGACAGTACGGTAGTGCATTCATTGTTTTATTTAGGCAATTTGTTCTCACATGTTTCTCCGGTTTCGAAGTCTGACGAGCCGCTGATTTTATTTGCTTCTCCTTAACTGCAGGCACAGAAAGTATTTCACTGGAGAAGCGCACCTACACCACCCATTTCCTGCGCTTGAAAAAGAGGACCGTACTCCGAGAGCTCGTATCCAGTGTCCAGGCGCTCGTTTTGCATGGAACATGGCCAATCTAGCTTTTTAAGGCTGTGCCGAATCCAGATCGACCAACCTGAAGTGTGTGCCGGAGAACAAGTTTATGGACTCCCTGGGGCAGTTGTTGCACTAAGCACAGCAATGAGTCTGTACACCACTTTTCTTTCTTCTTCACAAGCCTGGTGGAAAATGATTCCGTAGAAAAAATAAAGGTTGTTTTAGAGCCAACACCAAGAAATCAATTAAGCGAGGAAATCTAGAGGGCATGGAAACACAATTCGCTGCATTGCCAAAGCTATATTGCTAGCTTCTACGAAAAAGAGCAAAGGAAGTCACCGTCGCAATAAAGTGCCCTGGTCTTCACGTCATGAGCATATGCGGACTGCCTTAGGGGTCATCTTATTTAGAACACAGGCAAGCCCGTTTTGCAGGCCAGTGAAGCGGTGGCGTCATCAACCATTTTGTCGTACGCTACTTCGAATTCATCAATAAGGTGTATCGTATAAGCTCCTTTAATATAACAAAAAATTGAAGGCCAATAAATCATTTTTGTCATTCATAAATATCAATTTCTTATAAGCTTTATGGTTGAAATGATTTAGAAAATTGTCATTGAATTGTAAACTGCAATGACTTATTGTAACTGCAATAAAAATTGTAACTGAATTGTAAACTGTAGCGGCTTATTGCAACTGTAATTGAAACTAACTCAAATTATTTAGGAAATTATAACGCATGCATCGCAAGTATTCGAAATCGCAGTTGGCTGATTTTATGCAATTTTGTAATGCAAATCGTGATTTGAATAAAAATTTTATTCACTCACTTCTCTCGTAGTGGAACGAATTATTGTAATCATTCGCATTTCAAAATACTTCACCTAACAAGGCGTAGTCGCTTAGCGGCTGCGGCAGTGCGCCGCTAATCGTGTAGGCGTGTCTACGATTCCCGGGCAATCCGGTTGCACTTTGATGATGGTGGCATGTAAAAACACCATTGTATTAAGATTTACCTCGGTTTTGAGAATCTTTCAGAACTGCTCCTGTGCGGTGCGCCTCATAATTAAATCGTGGTTCTGAGCATACAAAACCGCATAGTTATTTATTTAATTTTCGCAAGTGACGTTGGTCGCAATTGCTTGAGAGTTTAGTAAAGAAGATATTCCTCAATTGCTTATTTTGTACCCAACTCAAACACATGCCATTCAATACTCCCTATCGGAAAAAACAGCGTTCCCAGTGCCTCCCAGTGTCTTTCAGCGCACTGGGTGGCACTGGAAACGCTGTACAGTGTGTCCCAGTGTACTACAGCGCGCTGGGAGGCACTGGGACAAACTGTACAGCGTGGCCAGTGCCGCCCAGTGCGCTGGAAGACGCCGGGAATACTGTACAGTGTGGCCCAGTGTCTTACAGCGCACTGGGAGGCACTGGCCACGCTGTACAGTGTCTGCCCGCGCATTGGGAACACTGGCAGCACATTGGAAAAAACTGGGCGCGCTGGGTGGAATTCATATAAGATGTGGTATTGGGTCGCGAGAAGCCGAAAGAAAAATTTATCGAATGCCTTGACAATATTATTCTATTCTGTGTCCTACACATCTCCAGCTTTACTTTTAGTTAAGCGACGGACGTACGTATACGCTAAAGCAATCATCTGTCGAGCGCCTGCGCGCGCGCTTTCTCAGAAGTGTGTGATCGAGTGTCGTAAATGTAGTTCATATAACTGCATCGAAAGAACTTATCATTCGCAACACAATATGACATTAGTATCAGTCTGATAATTCCATAAACCTACTCTAGCAGCCAGTCCTTCCATATGGGCGCGTACCGCTGAAAGCCGCACGCCACCGGCAACAGTGAGCCAATGTAACGCCGAATCTCGGCGTTTTTAGCTTCTGATTCATATAATCGAAGGTGTAAATATGGCCTCGCATGAGTCAGGTATGATCGAAATTACATTTGAACGGTTATTAGATTCTTCGTAATTGAATATCCACGTTGTTCACAGCGATCGTGGCGCACGGAGTACAGCTCTAAGCCTAACGGTCGGTTCGGCTAGGATAAAGTGCTGCGGATGTATAGTGCGCGGAACGTAAACAAAAGGAAAGAAAATATGTTCAAACGGGTGACGAAAACTAAAGTTTTCAGTGTGCAGGTCAGTTGCACATTGTTTTTTACATAGGTATGGCTAACTGCTTAGCGAGTCAGTGCGATTGCCGCAACACATCTGCGGTTACGCTAATATTTTTTGCGGCAAAACGTGCCAGATAGACATTCTAAATCTAGGCAGCACATAAAAAACAAATTAAGTACATTCGCTTAGGTTCTCGCGAGCACGAAGAGACTGAAATCTGCGTTTCTAAACGAGAAAAATGAAAATACTGGCTACCGGGCGTAGTTAAAACGTGAGCTAAAAAGATTCTGTCCCTCGTGTTCCAGGAGTGGTGTAGCGGTAACGTGTCAGATTCAGGATACATGGTGCCTCAAGGTGGTGGGTTCGACTCCCGCTCGCTCTTGTTTTCTTTTTTTTTTTGAGGGTTTTTTTTGTCGCAGTGCGCGCGTATCAGCCCTAATTACGGTCTGGGTATGACCACCGTTTTTAAAAACAATTTAAAAGCCCTATTTCGGCCCGTAACGGGTGGCCCAGTGTGCAGCGTGCAGTGCGCCAGCGTCCAGCGTCCCAGTACACAGCGTCACACTGGTCCAATAATCAGGTATGGCACTGGGACAGTGCCACTGGGTTTTCCGATAGGGCTAACTTATCTTAAATGTATTGTTGAGCTACTACCTCCCGCAGAGGCGCCTGCGAAAGCAGGTGTTTGGTGAGGGGCATCATCACGAAGCCGAGCCAACGGGGGGGGGGGGGGGTTCGACCTACTGCTACACTTAGCTGTGCGTGGCTGTACCGTGTCCGGGAAAAGGGGGATCCTTGGGGTTGAGATGACGCCGGGCGATTGGTCCTTTAAGGTCCCCTGGCGGAGGCAACTCATTATTTGGCCTCTGATTCACGTAGACGGCACCTCTGGGCTTATCCACCCAGCGGAAATTGGGGGTCGCCTTTTTCCTATCCCCCTCTTCATCCTTTTTCATTACTGTCTTCTTTCTCTTCGGTACTGCCTTCTAATCTCTTCTGTTGCTCCCCATTTTCGTAGGCGGCTCGGGTAACCGTGTGTATGTGTCCTTTCGAGGACATGATATATTAGGTTAGAGCGGCACTGTACGACTGACGTCTGCAGCCTTATATGTACTTCAGTGTCCCCTAGTTGGACTCCATGGTGGGTGGCTGCCACTGCTGCCAAAATATAAAAAAATTACTACGGGAACATCTGCATTTCCCCGTCCATTCGAGCGTTAAACTCACAAGAGGGTACGCACCAACCAGCTATCCTCTTTCAACCAACCTAGAACAACCTACCCGAAATTCCATGTTCTACACAGCGCAAATACAAAGAAGCAAGATGAATTTTTCCATTTGTGGGAGCGAAGTCTTTGACTGAAATCATAGGAGCGGGCTGTAAGGTGACTAAAATGTCCAGCAGAAACATTTTGCTTGAGCTGCCTGAGAGGCGACAATATGAGAAGCCTGGCTGTCGTGTCACATTGTTAGCATTCAACTATCTCTCTCGCATCTATGATCACGCGTAAAGTACAGCAGACACGGGAAACGACGGACGAAAGAGAAGAAGCAAACAGGACTAGCGCTGTGTCCTAGAACTATTTGTTTCTTTGCTTCTTCTCTTTTGTCTGTCGCGCTGCACGTCATGCGTGATGAAGATGTACCAAGCCGCTCAAGTTTCTATGTCAGATATCAATGAACAGCTCACGCGGAGTTGTGTCAGAAACAGACCTCCTCGAACTGTCTGAAGATGAACTACTAAAAGGATGGAAAGATCAAAACGTGACCAGTGTAAAACACATCCCCATCAGACGGGAGGGAGAGAGAGAGAGAAAAAAAATAAACGTTTATTTGCGAAACAGTGTTCCGAGCGATGCTCGACTAGTTCAGGAACCCTCTGGCTTCCACTGCCCTCTTGGCCCCGGTGACAAGTTGTCGCTGGTCTTCCAGGTCCTCGAGGGCGAGCTTGGCCTCCCACGTTTCGGTTAGGTGGTTGTCGTTCGTGTTTGGTGCTTGATTGACGTCCGTCTCTGGTTGCATATCGCGGTTCACATGACACGGGCATTCAATGAGAAAATGTGCCAGGGTGTCCGGTGCGCTGCACAGCGGCCACATGAAGCTATGTTTCGTTGGGTAGAGACGGTGCATAAATATTCCATGTATGTCTGTGTTGCTTTGCAGGCGTCTGATGATCACGCTTTCTTCTTGAGTCAGTTTTGGATGTGGTGGAGGATACACCCGTCGCTCCAGTCTCAGCGTTGAAGTAGCGACGAATAGGTGTTCTGTACGGCCTCCACATCTTCAGCCACGGGTCGGGTAACCTGTGAGTCCAGGACAGCCCGGCTGACGTGCTCGCGGAAAGCGGCATGGGCCGCTTCATTTCCCTGTAGACCCTCGTGTCCTGGAACCCATACTACGCAGGTGTATGGGAGTGGAGTGCTTCGCCATTTTAAAATGTTAAGCGCATCGGCTGAGATACGGCCCTTCAGATAATTCCCGCAAGCTGCTTGTGAGTCGGTGAAGAACAAGAACAAAGAAATTCCAACCAAACATGATGTACTAACTAATGCATCAAGCATTCTACCACAGACCATTGAAACAAAGTCCATCAAACTAGCCGTCCGTCCGTACACACCAAATCCAAGGCGAGGCTTCAAATGCCAGCGATTTGGCCATGGTTTGCAGAACTGCCCAAGCCAGCAAACCTGCGCAAGATGTGGAGGCCAAGGCCAGCACTCTGATAACTGTACGAGCACACCTCACTGCGTCAACCGTGACGGCGAACACGCAGCTCACTCGCAGGCCGGTCGCAATTGAAAAAGGGAGGAGGACGTAATCAGTCTCAAAGTAAAAGAAAACTTTTCATTCAAATGAGCCCGTTAATAGTGCTCACCCTTTCACACCCCACCCTAGGCTGATGCGGCGTGCCGGGGGGCAGCGTCGCCCCCGCCATTTCTCCGGCCTGCACAGGGCGAGCCGTTGGCTGTGGCACCGGTCCTCATGGCGGAAGTAGTTCAGTGTACTCCGCCAACTCGCGAACAGACACCGGTTACTCCAGGGCCGTCGGGTATCCACGCCTCGTCTCCAGCCTCCAGCCCGCCTCCAGCCCGCATGTGCGGGCATCTAGTGCCGCCCAGGAGGCCGTAGACACAACATTGGTACCTCAGGTGCAGAAAGACCGGCGCAGTTCTCTTGACCGCGCCAAGAAAACGAAAAAAAAAACATGGCTGATCCCTCTGTCATAGGAATCGGTATAACACGAAAGTGAAACGTGTTTTCACAGACGTAGTTGAGCGTTTGTTGCGCATTCGTTCGCCCCAAGGGCGAAGGACTGAATGCTACAGCAACAAATTGTAATGTCACGCGAAGAGCGGCAAGCAGCTGGAAACTCGCAACGCGCTGCTCATGCAGAAAGGAGGCACGGAACGAACATACACAGGTTGAGAGCGAACTAACTCACATTTGTAACTTATTTCTGGGTGAGCACCGCGCTCCTTTCGCAAAAGCGGCCGCACTTAGCCAAGTGACTTTTATGCTCTCAACGCGAGACGTACAAGCCACCGCGATCAAGAGATAAGCGCACGCACAAGCGATCACGCCCTATAGACGCGGGCGCTCGTCGCAATGGGGACGACCTTTGAAGCGCGCTCTTCGAGCCATTCGCGCCATCTCGCTAGTGATAACGAAAACACGCTGTAACACCGATCTCTGAGTACCGCCACCGGCAAATGGTGTATATAAATAGCTCGCCGTTAGTATTGCGAAGAACGTGCCGTCCGTGGCCGAATCGTTTCGCACTGCGCGTTGCGGAGCGAGAGGTGGTAAGTTCGATTCCCGGTGACGGAATTTTTTTCTTTGCCCACTGTGAGTGTTTATATTTTACAACGTCATATCCGTGACGGAAATACGTCAGTGGAGTCGTGGTGGACGCCGTCACAAAACACTTTCGTGTTAAAAGTCAATAACGGGGCCAGACGACGGTCCTATTTCCTGAAAAAGAAAATATTTCACATGAACGCTCCACACTTTCTTGCTGCATACACAGGGACATTTTATGCTTAAAATGCGGACACAAACATTACAATGTAGCATTCCAGGCCTTCTTCAAAACCTCGATAACATAGAAGAACTGCTCTGGAAACTCAATCTAAAAGTGCTCTGTGAACAAGAAACCCGCTTAAAATCCCCGCACACGAACTTTCTGCCTTTATCTTTATAGTAAATTTTCAGCGCGAAAAAAACGAGAGACAGAATAAGAAATACTACACACGACAAGCGCTGACTGCCAACTACAACATTTATTGCGCATAAGCCTCTGCTTAAATACCATCGCTGCGTACCACGTGGACATGAGGGAACGAAAAGGTAAAAACCTATTACAAAAAGACCAAACAAACAGAAGGCGTACTAACTATCATCGTATGCCCAGATAGTCTATCTCTTTTTTGAATTAAGCTGATCAAGGCCTGCGCGACGCACACATCTGACAGAGAGCTTATGAGCGCAGCCTCCACGATTTCCCGCTGCTTCTGCCCCCTATGTCGATAGAATGGCCGTGTTACCAAATAAAGGCACACAACCACAATCGCGACAGTGCAGCGATAGGTGCGAGCTAGCTTGGTTTTTTAGAGAATTATTGTGCTCACGTAGTCGCACATTAATCTTCACGTGGTACGCAGCGATCTTGTTAGAACACGGGTTATGCGCAATAAATGTTGTAGTTGGCAGTCAACGCTTGTCCTGTGTATTATTTCTTCTTCTGTCTCTCGGTTCCTTCGCGCTGTAAATTTACTATGAACGCTTACCAACTAACCCGGCTTAGTACTCTTTTAAACGCTATTATCTTATTTTCCGAAAGGACCGGGATGATGCTGTGACGTTATCTGGTGGTGTAACCGTTGTAGTTAATCAAGGAATAGCATGTATACGTTTACCACTTCAAACGTCTCTTGGCGCAGTGACCATTAGAGCCGTTCTTTTAAGTAAGCTCATCACAATTTGCTCGCTTTACAGACCTCCTCATCACCAGCGGCATAAACATGAATTACATTACTTAATATTTGAACTACCAGGGCCGTATGTGCTCCTTGTAAACTTCAATGCACAAAGCAGTCTATGGGGTGACTCTCGCTACGATGCGCGAGGTCGTCTAAATGAAAAGTACCTTTTTCCCTTCTGGCGCATGTCTCTTGAATCATAAACAACCAACATTTTACAGCATCGCAAACAAAACCTACTCGTCCATAGATCTCAGCACTACATATCCATCGCTTCTACCTTTACCTAAATGGAATGATATCGATAATTCTTACGGAGGTGAACCCTCTATAATAGCTCTGAGCACAACAATAACGAATGAATGACCTCCACAAATTTCCAAATAGAAGACTGCGAAGGCCGACTGGCAAGAGTTTTGAAAAGTGACACTCTTAAGTTGGACTGCCATGTGTGCCTTAAGCGTAGGAGCAGCTGTAGGCTACTTTACAGCTTTTCTGATGATGCTTCAGCCAAGTGTATACCACAAACAAGTGGACAGTCTGGAAAATGTCGTGTCGCATGGTGGAACAATGAGTGTCGAAAGGGGCGCAACAAGCGAAAGAAAACATGGAGGTTGCTTCGGGATTTTCCCAGCGCGGAAAACATAAAGTCTCAAGGCAGGAGGACACGCCGACAGGCTAGAGGGAGTTGGAGAAAGGTTTTAACAGGGATCGGTTCATATAGACAAGAGGGTAAAGTCTGGAACATGGTTAGTAGGGTAGTAGGACGACAAGCATATTCGCTAACTCTGGTAAACCCACAAAGTGACATCTTGAAACACCCGGCGTACTTCCTGCGTGCAAACTTGGAGCAGGTGTCCAGCTCGTCGGACTGCTCTGGGGCTTTCCACCGCTACAAAACAAGAATAGGAAACCAGAAACTAGAGTGCAAATGCACAAAATACGAGGCACACAGCGAACCATTCTGCTTAGGTGAGCTAAGACATCGCAAACTGCTGCAATAAATCCACACAGGTTCTGAACCGTGTAGTATGTGAAATGTTGAAACTCTTCCCCCTGAAACCCAAAAAGGCTCCCTTTCCCTGTATAATGCTGCATGGTCATCCGGCGAGATTCCTTCTGCTTGGAAAGAAGCCATTATGATTCCGATTCTAAAACAGGGCAATGATTCATCGTGAGCTTTCAATTACAGGCCTATTAGTACCTCTAACAAGTTGTCTGTTCTGGGTTTTTGAAAAGATGATAAATCAGCGGCTGCTACATTTCCTTGTCCCAAACAAATCATTTGACCCATACCAGTGCGGTTTTCGAGAGAGTAGGTCTACCTCTGACCACCCGATACGTATCGAGGCACAAATTGGTTACGCTTTTGTCCACAAGCAATTCTTTATTTCGGTGTTCGTCGATATAGAAAAGGCCTATGAGACCACATGGTGCTTTGGCATATTGAAAGACCTCTCACAATTAGGTGTACGAGGATGGATGCTGACCATAATAGAAAGTTCTCTGCCCAATCGCACGTTCCGTGCCTGAGTGGGAAATGTTTTTGTCCCGAAGATTTGTCCAGGAAACTGAAGTGCCCGAGGTGGTGTCCTGAGTTGTGCACTTTTTATTGCCAAAATGACTTCCTGTGACTGCGCATCCCGCGTAACATGTTCTATTCCACGTATGTGGGTGCTGTGGAGGTTGGCATGAAATCTTGTAATCTTTCAACGCGTGAGCGGTAAGTTCAGCTTCGTTTGAACCAGGACTCTAAATGGACAGACGAGAGTGGGTTTAAATTGAATCCGGAAAAAATCACTTGCATCTTATTCTCGAGGAAGAGAGGCCTTCATCCCGATCCTGACATTGGCCCGCATGGTCTGCGTCTGTCTCTAAAGAGGGAGCATAAAATGTTAGGCCTAATCCTAGACATGAAGCTGACCTTCATATCACACATCAAGTATATCGAAAAGAAGTGCATAAAACAATGAATGTTCTAAAAGTGTTGTCACGTACCCCGTGGGGTTGTGAGAAGAAGTGTCTGATGAATCTGTCTAAAATTCTCATACGCACGCTCCCAGATTACGGGGCGATAATCTGTCAATCTGCGACGCCAAGAACCTTGAAGACGCTTGACCCTATCCACCATTTAGGCATTTGTCTTTCTACGGGTGCTTTTCGCACGAGCTCCCTATAAAGCTTCTACGTTGAATCAAACGAGTGGTCGCTTCGCCTGCAGAGATCCTACATAACCTTTGTATTAAATGCGAAGCATTTCTTAGCGAACTTCTGCGACTTTGAGCGTATCTATCTATCTATCTATCTATCTATCTATCTATCTATCTATCTATCTATCTATCTATCTATCTATCTATCTATCTATCTATCTATCTATCTATCTATCTATCTATCTATCTATCTATCTATCTATCTATCTATCTATCTAGCCGACTACGACTTTGTGCTCTCCTGGCCGTTTCGTTAATCGGATGTATAACAAAATTGGTGTGTCATAACATGGCCTTATTACGAACATACATGACAAGTCAGATCATGAAAATCATGACACGCATGTCATGAATAGCATGATTTACATTTCACGACCTTAGGCTCTTGCGGCCGTTCCGTTTATTTCATATACACCAAAATTGGTACGGCGTGACAAGAATTCATGACGAACATAATGACAGGCCCTAACATGCAAATGATGACGCGCATGTCATGTGCAGCATGATTTACATGACATGGTCTCTGGGCGTTCGCGGCCATTAAGATGAAGGGATATATACGAAAACTGGTATGACGAGACATTTCTGTATGACGAATATAAATGACACGTGGTAACATGAAAATCATGACATGCATGTCATGTATGACATGATTTACATGCCACGCTCATGGCGCACTCGCGGTCGTTTCGCTAGATTGATATACACCAAAATTGTTATTGTGCTCTGTGACTGTATGAAGAACATAAATAACAGGTGGTAGCATGAAAACCATGACATCCATGACATGTATGTCATGATTTACATGCCACGCTCATGGTGCATTTGCGGCCGTTTCGCTTGCATGATATACACCAAAAATGGTATTGCGCGACACGACCGTATGACGAACGTAAGTGAGAGGTGGTAACATGAAAATCATGACATGCAAGTCATGTACAACCTGATTTACATGCCACGCTCATGGTGCGCTAGCGACCGTTTCAGTAGACTGATCTACACCAAAATTGGTATTGCGCGAAGTGACTGTATGAAGAACATGAATAACAGTTGGTAAGATGAAAACCATGATATGCATGTCATGTATGTCATGATTTACATGCCACGCTCATGACGCATTCGCGGCCGCTTCGCTAGCTTGATGTGCACCAAAATTGGTGTTGCGCGCAGCGACTGTATGACGAACGTAAATGAGACGTGGTAACATGAAAATCATGACATGCATGACTTGTATTTAAAAAACGGTTACCTAGCTATGAACATGGATGGATGCAATGGAAGTGTTTTTTTTCTATTAAGATCTACTTCATTGCATTTTATCCAAATGTGATACACAGGTAAGTGCTTCTCTACATTTCTCACTCATGGGTGGATCACCACCAGCGAGAAGGTATGCATGTGTGCTGTGTGTGAGTCCTGTTCTTAGCCTGGTAAGTGTTACTTCTGCGCGTCATGACTTCGATACTGGCGCCCAATTACCAAGTTGCGGCTTGATAACGTGTAGTTATTTTGTGTCAGCCTGTCCCATGAGCGCTGCTAATAAGCCCTCAGCTTTCGTTTCAGGAAGGGTTTTATGCATAGTGCAGGGACAGCTATGGATGTATCGGCAGCGTTTACATGGACGGATGCACCTATCTGGCCCGCCAGCCCGTTTCCTTGGATGTCGCGGTGCGAAGGCACCCAGCGCACTACCACATGCTTTTTGAGTGTGTAAGTCTTGCATAAAACTGAATACAGCGAGGCAAGGACAGGATTTCTGTCTTTTTTTATAGTTTTTAAAACTTTTACCACGCTTTAATTATCTGTGTGTATAACTGTACTTTGAAGCTTTAATTCTTTGATGCGTTTAATGGCTGCAAGTATCGCATAAGCCTCTGCTGTGAAGATGCTTGTATTAGGGTGCAGAACGCCGGCATCTGCAAAAGATGGACCGACCGCTGCGTAGGACACACAAGTGTGTGTCTTTGAGGCATGGGTAAAGAATTCTGGACAAGTGTATTTGTTCTGGAGTTCGAGGAAGTACATACGGATATGTGTAGTAAGCGCGTGCTTCGTAACTTCCACGAAGGATGTATCGCAATCTATGAGCTGCCAATGTCACGTCGGGAGATATGGAGCAGGAGCCACCAAACGGTGTTCAAGAAGTGGCACGCCCATTTGTTCAGCTAAGTCCTTCACACGAAGTGCGTAGGGGGCTGTCTCGTGGCCGGACGCCTGTGAAAAAGTGCAGAAGTGGACAAATTATTAATTGTAGAGTGTCAAAGGTGTTCCTTGTTTTCATTCACTTTGAGAAAAAAATTCGGCAGATCCCACGCACTGTGGGAATCGATGTAATGCGAAGCAGCCAGCAAAGAGCTGCATACATCGCCTTGTTTGTCTTTGAGCCAAATGAAATCATTCATGCCATGGCATCTAGTCCACCATATATCGCATGTTTGCCATGCACGCATGCATGCACAATCTAGTATACAACATGCCAATGAAACGCATATTCTGGTATATACAATGCATTACCTGTTGTTTATGTTCATCACGCACTCGTGTCTTGCCATACCAATTTTGGTATATATCTAGTTAAAAAAAGGGCCAGAAGCACACCATGACAGTGGCATGTAAAACATACCGTACATGACATGCATAACATGATTCGCTTGTTAAGACCTCTTATTTATGTTCGTCGCACAGTCACATTGCGCAATACCAATTTTAGTGTATATCAAACGAGCGAAATGGCCGCGAGTGCACCACGAGTATAGCATGTAATTTATGCCTTACATGACATGCATATCATGATTTTCATGTTAACACCTTTCATTTACGTTCGTCATACAGTCGCATCGCGCAATACCAATTTTGGTGTATATCAAGCAAGCGAAACGGCCGCGAATGCACCATGAGCGTGGCATGTAAATCATGACATACATGACATCATGTTACGGTTTTCATGTTACCACCTGTTATTCACGTTCGTCATACAGTCGCGTCGCGCAATACCAATTTTGGCATATCAAGCTAGGAAAACGACCGCGAATGTATCATGAGTGTGGCTTGCAAATCATGTCGTATATGACCTGCATGTCATGATTTCCATGTTACCACCCCTCAATTACGTTCGTCATGCAGTCGCGTCGCGCAATACCAATTTTGAAGTATATCATGCAAGCGAAACGGCCACGAATGCGCCATGAGCATGACATGTAAATCATGTCGTACATGTCATGCATATCATGATTTTCGTTTTACCACGTCTCATTTACGTTCGTCCTACAGTCGCTGCGCGCAACACCAATTTTGGTGCACATCAAGCTAGCGAAGCGGCCGCGAATGCGTCATGAGCGTGGCATGTAAATCATGACATACATGACATGCATATCATGGTTTTCATCTACCAACTGTTATTCATGTTCTTCATACAGTCACTTCGCGTAATACCAATTTTGGTGTAGATCAATCTACTGAAACGGTCGCTAGCGCACCATGAGCGTGGCATGTAAATCAGGTTGTACGTGACTTGCATGTCATGATTTTCATGTTACCACCTCTCACTTACGTTCGTCATACGGTCGTGTCACGCAATACAATTTTTGGTGTGTATCATGCAAGCGAAACGGCCGCAAATGCACCATGAGCGTGGAATGTAAATCATGACATACATGTCATGGATATCATGGTTTTCATGCTACCACCTGTTATTTATGTTCTTCATACAGTCACAGAGCACAATAACAATTTTGGTGTATATCAATCTAGCGAAACGACCGCGAGTGCGCCATGAGCGTGGCATGTAAATCATGTCATACATGACATGCATGTCATGATTTTCATGTTACCACGTGTCACTTATGTTCGTCATACAGAAATGTCTCGTCATACCAGTTTTCGTATTTCCTTGGGGCTTCGTGCTACAAACGGGTGGTTCTTTATTTTCCCTTTCTTAACCCTTCCGCCACCTTGCGGGATTCCGCAGAACTGATTTGCAATACGTATCCAGTTGCTTCGAGTTGTCGATGAATTCGCCCTCGCGCTGCCAATTGCTAGCTTCCTGGTTAGCTCAGTTGGCAGAGCGACCGCCCCGGAAAGGCGTTGGTCCTGGGTTCGAACCCCGGACCAGGACGAATTTTTCGGCAACTAAGAAGCTTTATTTCTGAGAAATCCGTAGGGATTTCCTTGTGGCTTCGTGCTACAAACGAGTCGTTGTCTATTTTTCTTTCTTAACTTTATCAAATGCTTTTGCAAAATCTAAGAAAATTCAGTCAGCGGATGATGAACGATAAAAAATTCGATGCAAATGATCAATGAAAGATACGAGTTGAGTCTCACATGGGTATGATTTCTAAAATCGTGTTGTGAAGGTGAGAAGGAGATGTTATCTTCAAAGAAATCGAGGATGCTTTTGAATGCGATATGTTCCAGTACTTTGCAGCACGTGCTGGTAAGAGAAATGGGGCGATAGTTGGTTGCTAAGTTTTTGTTACCTGATTTGTGGAGTGGAACCACCTTCCCGACCTTCCACTGATAAGGTAAAGCACCTGCGTAGAGTGACTGTTGAAAAATTTTGGCTAGAGTAATAGAACTAAATACAGAAGTGCTTTTCAAAAACTTAGTGTTAATTGAGTCGAAGCCCGGTGAAGAATTGCAGTCGAGTTTATCAATAAGTTTAGCAACCCCATGTGTATCAATATTAGTGGAAACATTACATCGTAATCATAGTTAGGTAAGCCGGGAAGTTGTTTATTTGCAGTAGACGAAAAATTTCTAACAAATGCTTGGTTAAGATGAGTTGCAGCACCACCTTTAGGGATGGGCTGTCCATTAGAGTCATCTAATAACATCAAGTTATCCGAAAAAGTTTTAATTACTTTCCGAAATTTCTTAACGCTAGTTCGTAAAATAGATGGAAGAGTGACAGCAAGAAAAGAATGTTTTGCATGTTTTAAAGCTTGAATATATTCGTTAGCAGCAGTTTTGTACGCAGTCCACCGAGAAGCACTTTGGGAAAATTTAGCTGTATGGTACACCCGCTTTTTACGATTAGAAAGACGCTTAATATGAGCGCTATACCAGGGAGCTTGTGGGTTAGAAGTAATGGTACGGCTAGGAATATATTTGTGCAATAGTTCGTTAGCTTTATCAGCAAAAATATCCCAGTTAGTTTGGACAGAACGATCATCAAAGTTATTCAGGAATCTGTCGAGTAACGTGCACAACTTGTTATTTATAGCCTCAAAATTAGCTTTCCTGTAGTCGAGTATGGTCTTCTTTTTCGAGGTATTTTTAGTAAGATTTGAAGTAATGATGAAATGTATAGCAGCATGATAAACTTAGGGGCGGAAGAAGTGTGAAGTTGTCGGTTAGCTTGGGTTCAGTTGTAAGTACTAGGTCAAGTGTATTTCAGACACTAGTAGTGTCCCTAGTAGGCTGCATTACAACTTGTGAAAGCGAAAAAATAGAACATAAATCTAAAAATTCCTTGGCCTGAGATGAAAAAGGCTGTAATGAAGGTGGTTGAGTGTCCCATTTATTGTTAGGAAGGTTGAAAACACCTAGCAAGTATAGGGGAGATGATGGAAACCGTGACATAACATTTTTTATAATATCATGCAATTCGCAAATGAATGTGGGTGAGGTAGAAGGAGATCGGAAGCACACACCTATAATTGACTTCTGGTGGTGAATATTCATTGATGCCCAGACAATTTCGAGGTCAGCAGCAACAGAAACATGTGAAGAAGGGATGTTATGGGATGTCATGGCATTTATGGCAATCCATTGCGAGATGCGAATGGGCTAAAGCTTTCAAGGAAGCGTGGTGTTCCATAAGACGTTCATTTACGCACCTACCAGATTGGCCTATGTATACCTTACCGCAAGAAATCGGAATCATGTAAACAACTTTCAAGGCACACTCCACATATTGGTTTGGTTTTCGATGTCTCACAATACAGCAGCTTAGCTCCTTCGGTTTGTTAACCCTAGGGCACAAGCGTGCCAACTTGTTTCTACCTCTGAAGTTCAAATCCATGCTATATCTGTTTCCTGTATGCTTCAAGTTGTGTGCCAGCCCGGGCACGTAGGGAGTGAAAGCCGTTTTGCGATTTTTTGAAGCGGCTTCTTGCTCTGTGCTTCCCCTTTTCCCCTTCTTAACTTCTTTGATTAAACTGTGACACACTGAATTCATCAACTGCTGGGGGTATCCAGATTCCTGGAATTTCACTTCTTGGCTTCTGAAACAATCGCTTACGAGATGCACACACGATTTCTGCAATGCTTCCATGAAACATGCTTTCACGATGCCCCTTTTTACTAATTAAGAATGCCCGGCCCTGTAGTCTAGCACTGGTTTGACACTTCTTGGTAACCCCAGCAGACATGATCAATATTAAAAAGCAGTCGTAAATCTAGAAATTGCAATTCTTTGTTCGAGGGCAGCTCTGAAGTGAAGCAAAGGCCGATGCTATTTTCCCTGAAAATCTTTATCACGTTCACCACTTCTCTGGACGAGTCCCTACCCTGTGTGAATGTAAGAAAATCATCCACATACGTAAAGATGCGATTAGCAATACCAAAGGGGTTTCGTTCAATTCCCTTGTCGAATTTGCTCAAAAATATTTCACTCGGGATGGGTGCAACAGACGACCCAATACATATACCCGATCGTTGGAGGAACGAGCTTCCTTCCCAAGAAACAAACGTGGACCGTAAATAGAACAAAAGCAATTCCAAGAACGCTGACACGTTAACACGGGCCTTTTCCAAAAACCTCATTTCACCGTTTTCACTGGTTATACATTATTTTACAGTCATCATCAATTTGTCTTGCGCGATCGAGTAGAACAAATCCTGAATATTCAGGCTGAAAGCGTAGCTACAGCCATGATTGCGGTCCGAAAGGAAGTCTGCTAAACGATCCGAGTTCTTCAGTCGAAAGGCATCACTCAGGGTGAGGGTTTCTAAGTTTTCCTGTAAATAACTTGACACCACATTTTTCGAGGTGTCTCTTTCCAAAATTATAGCCCTGAACGGCAACTCTGGCTTGTGTGTTTTGATGGTGAAGAACACGTCTAGTTCCATCTTTTTTGCCTTTTTTACCCCAGAAGCCAAATCCAGCAAGTTTATATCGACTAAACGGGACCTTGCGGTTTTCATCACACTTTTGCTATCTTTCGATGAAAGTACAAAATTCTTTTTACAGCTGCGGTCACGTTTTCAAAAAACGCGCCTTTATCAAGAATTACAACAAATCCCTCCTCGGCCACCGCTAAACGTAACTCATTCCTAGTGAAAAATTCACAGACAGGTTTCAGTATATGCCTGTTCCTACTGACATTACCCGTAGCCACAATCTCATCCATGCACTCTGAAACACACCTTGCTTTTTCGTCGTCTGAACGTGCTTGCAAACTATGCTCGCAGTTGCAAGCTTCTCGGCGCGGTTAAGCAAAGGCGCGATGCAATTCTTGGGGCCAAAGGAGAGGATACTGGAGCATGTCTGAGGCACAGTAGTCTTTGACAAATTCAACACCTTTCATTCTTTTCTTGGCGGCTTCACTTTTCGCGGCAGTTGAGGCAGTACCACACGACACAAGCTCTCCGCCGTCATGTCGCTCATTCTGCACCACTCCCTGTATTCTCGGTGCCAATTCTGTCCTGTCTTCTGACCACACACAAGTTTCAAATGGTCCTTGAAGCAACAAACCTGCCACCACAGTTCAGATCTGATGATGCGGCACACCCTTCGAGTATGCCCCACGGTAGGCTGCATCCATCCAAAGAGGCTCTGAAGGTCAGGTGGGCAAGAACCTTGGCGAATGTGCCATGATGCCACCCTTGCTCTGCACACACACACGGCAATTACCCAAGCCATGGCAGCCGGGTCCGAAAAGACATTAGGTTGTAAAGAGCCCTGGGTACAAGAAATGTATTGCAACAAGACGGCGAGATGGGCTAGTTGGTGAACATTCTTGTTAAAGGACAAAGGATATAAGCGCACATAAAACGAGGACCGAAGGTTTAGGAACTTGACAGGACAGCCTTTAACCCATAACTGAAATTTTTATTGAACAGAATAACATTTAAAAGCACAAGAGAACGAATTGCACATGCGTAGTCGAACAAGAGGCCTAACTGCCGTGAGGACCGGAACAATGATAACAGCTTAGTGAAACTAACAATCTTCACTTTTCAAGAAAGTAAAACTCCTTATCGTGTAACGTGATGGAAGGTTGACTAACACATTCACGGCCCGTTTTTCTCATATGATATGCCTCCACTATTTCACGTGTTGCCTGATCATTGTACCTATACAGTATCTCGGTTTCATGCAACACAGGATAAGATCCGCATTTATGGCAATGCATTGCGAGATGCGAATGGGCTGAAGCTTTCAAGGAAGCGTGGTGTTCCATAAGACGTTCATTTACGCACCTACCAGATTGGCCTATGCATACCTTACCGCAAGAAATCGGAATCATATAAACAACTTTCAAGGCTCACTCCACATATTGGTTCGGTTTTCGATGTTTCACGGTACAGCAACTTAACTGCTTCGGTTTGTTAACCCTAGGGCACAAGCGTGCCAACTTGTGTCTAGCTGTGAACTTCACATCCACGCTATATCTGTTTCCTATATGCCTCAAGTTGTGTGCCAGCCCGTGCACGTAGCGAATGAAAGCCATCCTGCAATTCTTTGAAGTGGCTTCTTGCTCTGAGCGTCCCCTTTTCTCCTCCTTAACTTGTTTGATTAAACTGTGACACACTGAATTCATCAACTGCTTGGGGTAGCCAGATTCCTGTTTTTCACTTCTTGGCTTGGGAAACAATCGCTTACGAGATGCACACACGATTTCTGCAATGCTGCCATGAAACATGCTTTCACGATGCCCCTTTTTACTAACTTGGAATGCCCGGACCTGTAGTCTAGCACTGGTTTGACACTTCTTGGTTGGTGACCCTATCACACATGATCATTATTAAAAACCAGCCGTAAATCTAGAAATTGCAATTCTTTGTTCGAGGGCCGCTCTGAAGTGAAGCAAAGGCCCATGCTATTTTCCCTGAAAATCTTAATCACGTTCACGACTTCTCTGGACGAGTCCCTCCCCGGTGTGAATATAAGAAAATCATCCACATACCTAAAGATGTGATTAGCAATACCAGAGAGGCTTCATTCAATTCCCTTGTCGAATTTGCTCGAAAATATTTCACTCAGGATGGGTGCGACAGACGACTCAATACGTATACCCGAATTCCGAATTCCAGAAATCTTGCTACCCCCATCAGTTGATGAATTCGGTGTGTCGCAGTTTAATCAAAGAAGTTAAGAAGGGGAAAAGGGGACGCACACAGCAAGAAGCCGCTTCAAAAAAATCACAGAACGGCTTTCATTCCCTACGTGCACGGGCTGGCACACAACTTGAAGCATATAGGAAAAAGATATAGCGTGGATGTGAAGTTCACAGCTAGACACAAGTTGGCACGCTTGTGCCCTAGGGTTAACAAACCGAAGCTGTTAAGTGGCTGTAACCTGAAACATCGAAAACCGAACCATTATGTGGAGTGAGCCTTGAAAGTTGTTTATATGATTCCGATTTCTTGCGGTAAGGCATGCATAAGCCAATCTGGTAGGTGCGTAAATGAACGTCTTATGGAACATCACGCTTCCTTGAAAGCTTCAGCCCATTCGCATCTCGCAATGCATTGCCATAAATGCTGATCTTATCGTGTGTTGCATGAAACCGAGATACTGTATCGGTACAGTGATCAGGCAACACGTGAAATAGTGGAGGCATATCATATGAGAAAAACGAGCCGTGACTGTGTTAGTCAACCTTCGATCACGTCACACGATAAGGAGTTTTACTTTCTTGAAAAGTGAAGATTGTTAGTTTCACTAAGCTGTTATCATTGTTCCGGTCCTGACGGAAGTTAGGCCTCTTGTTCGACTACCCATGCGCAATTGGTTCTCTTGTGCTTTTAAATGTTATTCTGTTCAATAAAAATTTCAGTTATGGGTTAAAGGCTGTCCTGTCAAGTTCCTAAATCTTCGGTCCTCGTTTTATGTGCGCTTATTAGCTTTGTCCTTTAACAAGAATGTTCACCAACTAGCCCATCTCACCGTCTTGTTCCATACTTTGCCTTAATCTGTGTACGACATTATTCCTGACAAAAACATCTGCCAAATCTCTCTTGAAGCCTGCCGGCATGTCCCCCTTCATTGAGATTCTCCTTCCTACGAGAATCCCGGAGCAACCTCCAAGCTTTGTTTTGCTTGTTGTGCGCTTCACTGCATTATTCGTTTACTCAGGGAACACGCCGTTTCGAACCAGTGCTGCTGGCTTCGGGTATACATTTAGAAGCGGCATCAATCAGCAGAGCTGTAAAACACTTCACAGCATCTTCTATCGTTAGGCCGGACATCTCAATCCACGTCACGTGAGTAATAGTTCGGAACCATGCCCAATTGGCTGAGTCGAGCTTCCATCGAGGAGCCTGTAGACGATGTTCGTTTTGGTACGGCGACTAAGAATTATGGGGAAATGGCCACTTTCATAACGGTTTTTAAGAACATTTAATTTAAAATAGGTTAAAATCGACAGTGATGAAATGCTAAGATATATGGAGGGGTATGAATTGTTTGCGAGGCCAAAATACGTAGGCCCCGTCGTATTCAAAGGACAAAACCTAGACAAAAGAGAAGCTGTTCAATAAGACGTCCTCGAGCGTCACAGCGAGAATCGCTCCAGATGATACTATGCGCGTTAAAGTCACCAGGCGCCGTATTCTCAAAAGGCGACAATCGCAAAAGTATCGCCTATGGTGCGCGCTGATTGGCTATTGAGCAAACCAGAAAAGTTAGGGCACCATCTGGTATTTCCGCCGACGTCAATGTTGTGTCATTGTGCTCGACGGTGCTCTCGACATATTTGCAATAAACGGAGACACCGTAAACCGTCGGTTGGTGGGGAAGTCTAGCATTCCAGTGTCATAGACGGTAGTTTCTAGTGTTCTTTGTCGATGGCCTAGTTGAAGTTTTCAGAGAACATTTTTGCATTGTGCCTTCGGTGACAGCTGTTTTGTGCGCGCGATTTCGTTATGTAGTCATTTGAACGTGCAGCAGCATGAACCCCGTGTTGATCGCCCGTGCCGGCCCAACCCCGACCAGTGGCGTAACCCCTTCGACATGCCAGAAGAACGTTTTAGGCGGCATTTCCGAATGTCGAACAACACCGTGCGGTTTCGTGCAGCAAGATGGCCCACCTGCTGGAGCACCGCACTGCTGGAGGCCTGAGTGTTGAGGATCAAGTTCTCTGCGCACTCAGATTCTTCGCCACTGGGAGCTTTCTGTCGTCAGTCGGCAGCGAGGCGACGATAAGCATGTCTCAGCCTTCCGTCAGTAGATGTATTGCACGGGTTGCACAGGCATTGTTGTGAACGAGCAGCCGTCAAGCAAAGCTTCTTGCAGCGCGGCAGGCTCGGCGGTGGGATGGGTTGCGTGGATGGCACATTTATCGCCATCGCTGCCCCGTGCCTCGCTCCTGCGCCGAAAGTATGGTTTTGATGCAGAAAGGGATACTACGCCTTCAACACCTGGTGGTAAGTTTGAAACATCGATGTAGTAATTATGAAGCATTGTATCAATGCAAATGTGGAGCGCTAACGGATTGTTATGTTATCCATTTCGCAGGTTTGAGACTCGAACATGAAAATCCTGTCCATCGACCCGCATTTCGCAGGCTCATGCCACGACGGGCACGTGTGGCGGAATTCTGAGCTCCGCAAGCGCTTCATCTCTGGTCGCATTGCTGTGTGAGAAGGAGAGTTCCTCCTCCGTGAGTAGCTGCGATTCCCCATAGAAATTATTTTTGTTTATTTAACATCTGAACATTTCTAACAAAGAAAAAGAAAGGTATGTACCATTTATGGTGAGGACGCCAGGGTAAAAGCTACACTATCTGCAGCTTCACTAACCGCGCCACCCCGTCACAATGCTGACAACGGGCATTACGGAAAAAGTTTTAGCTGTGCGCAAAAGTTCAACGCACAGTGAAAAGTGTGGAAACAAGAACACTCTATATTTCGTATTTACATTAAAAAGTCCACAGCACATCCACGGGGTGAATAATGATGAGTGGGGCGAAGCTCCGGAGGAAATCATCGGTAAACCGTGAATACTCCGAGCGAAAGCGAAAGCGCGCCAACAGCGAGCGGATTTTATTACAACGGTCCCCCTAGCGTACGTTGCCGCACTAAATCGAACGATTGCCTTCCACCAAAGACACGCGCCATATGTGAATCTTCCGTGAATTCTGCCCAGTACATCATCAACGACGTGAGATCGGACGCGTTTATACTAAAGGGTCGATGCGAGTCATGGCGACTTGCAGCTCACTGCAATTTTACATGTACGCTGTGAATTTTTATTGCTTCATCACGCACAGGAGGAATCTCACACAGGCACAACCTTGTAGGTCAAAATCCAGTGCCTATATATATGGGGTGGTCAGTGAACGGTTGTGCAGCGCGGGCAGTCGGTTTTTTCAATCAAGAAACTCGCTAGCAGACGCTGCCTGCGTAGGCCTCGCTGCGCGAGAGGGGGGTGACTAGAGCAAGCATCTGCAATGCAGTGAGCGCGGAGCGTCGGCGTCGCGAGGCGACAGAGAGGGGGGGGACTAGAGCACGCATCTGCACCGCAGAGAGCGCCTCCGCGCCATCTAGGGGTCTTTCTGAAAACTAGAAGTGGCTACGACAGCGCCATCTAGTGAATACTCCAAGAACTAGAGGCGGTTACCTACTACTACTACTAATTACTACAGAGGAGGGACAGACCCACACCCAAAGAAGCTTCGCCCTTAAAAACTAAAAATTCAGACACCACATTTAAAATTGAATTTGTAGTGATAATTGTGAAAATTGATACTTGGTGCTCCACAAGCTGTAGCGTCGCCGGCTACTAGCACCACCTACTGCTGCGAGCGGAAGTGGGAGTGAGGAGAACAGGGCTGCGGCAGTGTGAAAGCAATAAACAGTTCATGTTGTGTTCTCGTTGAGCTCGGGTCTCGGCTCCACTTATTCCGGCAACATGCAACAACTGGCGACGAAGACCGAACCACGTAAACAACGATGCCTGCATTCGGTAGGATCGAAACGTTCGAGGGGGAAGGCGACGCCCGGCCTGCGTACGTGGAGCGTGTCCAAGAGTTCTTCGAAGCCAACGATGTCGTGCCAGCAAAGAAAAGGTCAATATTTTGAGCTTCTGCGGGCCTGATACCTATGCACGACTTCGTAACCTTGTAAAGCCGGAAACACCCCAAGATAAAACGCTCGACGAGATACTGGCCGTACTTGGTAGGCACTACGCCACCACCCCATCCGTCGTGACGCAACGGTTTCGCTTCAGTGCGAGGGTGCGTTCCGAAGGAGAAGCAGTCAACGACTTTGTTACAGCGCTCAAGTGTTTGTCCGAGCACTTAACAACATGCTAAGAGACCGAATTGTATGTGGCAGAAACAACGCAGCGATTCAGACGCGGCTACTCGAGATTCCCGACCTCACATTCGAGGACGCAGTGAAAACTGCATTGGCGATGGAAGCCGCTAAAAAGGATGCCGGTGAACTGTGTCAGGCAACTGCAAGTAGTTTACCGGGTTTGCCAACTCACCGGGTATCGTCCGCCGCCAAGAGCGTGGTGTGTTACCGATGCGGCGACAGAGGTCATTTAGCGTTGCAATGCAGACACAGCAAGTCGCAGTGTCACTCCTGCAATAAAGTGGGGCACTTGGCAGTCGTCTGCAACTTGTGGAAGGCCGAGACATTCGCGAAGGGAAACGCGTCTGCTGCGAGTACTGTACCGCCACGATCAACACGTACCGCGCAGGCAAACGCTGTCGATGACGCTGACGTGCTTCATGTTCCTCGTAATGCTGACGTTCTTGACATGTGGCACCTAAGTAGTGAGCCGACTGTGCCGCATCTCCTTTGCACCGTGGAAATGTTTGGGAAACCGTTTCCGATGGAGTTGGACACCGGGGCAAGCGTCTCTGTGATGCCGGTAGACAAGTTTCAACGGGCCTTCCGAGAAGTGAGTCTAGAACCTCCAAACGTATTTTTGCGTTGGATTAGTGGGGAGCTCGAGCAAGTCAAGGCCAAGGCAAACATTCGCGTCGGGTACAAGGGGCACGAACGGGTCCTTCCGTTGTACCTCACGAGTGGCACTGCTCCAGCATTGCTTGGGCGCAACTGGTTCCAAGCTTTGGGCATTGGCGTTGAAGCATTCAAACAAATTAACCAAGTTAGTGATGTCCGCGAGTTCATTGCTCGTTTTCCTGAGGTATTTGCAGAAGGCGTTGGCACGTTCAAGGGATTTTCTGCCAAAATTCGTGTGCCTCCCGATGCAGTTTGACATTTTGACCGCACAAAAAAGACGAGGACAGAGGGAGGTACGACGACACGGGCGGTAATTACGGGCGGTTACCGCCCGTGTCGTCGTACCTCCCTCTGTCCTCGTCTTTTTTGTGCGGTCAAAATGTCAAACAGTAAGCACCAACTAGGCCAAACGCAAGTTCCCCTAAAGCATACCTCCCGATGCAGTGCCGAAATTCTGCAAACCACGCTTACTGCCGTTTGCGTTGGTTCACCTCGTAACGCAGGAGATGTTGAGGTTGAAGCGTGAGAACATTCTCATTTCCGTGAAGACAGCCAAGTGGGCAGCGCCGATTGTGCCTGTTCAGAAAGAAAAAACGGCACAATAAGAATTTGTGAAGATTTGAAGCAAACAGTCAATGCTGTGTCGCTCATCGAAACCTACCCAGTTCCGCGTGCTGAAGAGCTGTGGGTAGCCATGTCGAAAGGTCAGACGTTCACAAAACTTGACGTGCGAGACGCCTACCAGCAGATACCTCTGGATGCAGAAAGCCGTGAATACGTGACCATCAACACACACATGGCTCCCTTCCAGTATAGGCGCCTACTTTTCGGCGTTTCAGCCGCACCTGCTATTTTTCCGCGACAGATGGAAATCGGCTGCTTGGTGTGCCGAAAACAGCTGTGTACTTTGATGACATAGTTATTACAGGCATCAAGGACGAAAACCACGTGGCAAATCTGACGATTGTCTTGCAGAAACTTCGGGAAGTAGGGCTTAGGTTGAAGCTGGAGAAGTGCGTTTTCTTCGCTCCCGAAGTGGAATACCTGGGCCACATTATATGCAAGCAACGTCCAAAGCCCGACCCCAAGAAGGTAGAGGCCATCATCAATGCACCCGAGCCCCAGAATGTGAAGGAGCTTCAAAGCTATCTTGGCCTGCTTAATTTCTACAGACGGTTTTAGCCAAACATCTCAGCAAGACTGCGTCCCTTGCATCAGCTGCTTCTTGATGGGGAAAGGTGGATCTGGGGGGAAGAGCAACAGGAAGCATTCATCACAAGTGAAAGGCTCTGATCAAATGCACCTGTTTTGGCCCTCTACTCTTCTGAGAAACCGCTTGTGCTCAGTTGCGACGCGTCACCGTATGGTGTGGGCGCCGTGTTGGCACATACCGAAGCAGATGGAACAAAGACCTGTAGCTTTTCCTTCGCATACTATGCTTGCTGCTGAGCGGAGCTACAGTCAGACTGACAAGGAAGGCCTTGCTTTGGTTTTTGGTGTGCGCAAATTTCATCAGTACCTGTGGGGACGGCCGTTCACTGCTGTAACAGAGCACCAGCCATTGCTAGGACTTTTTGGTTCAAGTGAAGGTGCGCCAAGCCAGGCATCACCGAGAGTCCTCAGGTGGGCACTCACACTATCAAGCTATCAATTCAAGCTCGTCTACAAGCTAGTTAGTATGCTAGGCCATGCTGATGGGCTCAGTCGGCTACCTCTTCCCGCAACTGAGGTTCAGGACTGTACGCCTGCCAATGTCTTCATGCTGGAACAAGCATACCCTGATTTCTTGTCACCTGCAGTCATTAGACGTGCTACGGTAAGAGATTCTATCATCATCATCATCAGCCTGTCTACGCCCACTGCAGGGCAAAGGCATCTCCTATGTTCCGCCAATCAACCCGGTCCTGTGCTTTCTGTTGCCACGTTATACCTACAAACTTCTTAATCTCATCTACCCACCTAATTTTCTGTCTTCCCCTCACGCGTTTGCCCTCTCTTAGAATCCAGTCAGTTACCCTTAATGACCACCGGTTATCCTGCCGACGTGCTACGTGGCCGGCCCATATCCATTTCTTCTTCTTAATTTCAACTATGACATCCTTAACCCCCGTTTGTTCCCTGACCCACTCTGCTCTCTTCCTGTCTCTTAAGGTTACACCTATCATTTTCCTTTCCATCGCTCGCTGCGTCGTCCTCAATTTAAGTTGAACCGTCTTTGTAAGTCTCCAGGTTTCTGCTCCGTACGTAAGTACCGGTAAGATGCAGCTGTTATATACCTTACTCTTGAGAGATTACCATTCATGATTCATGAGTGAAATAACTAGAAGAATAAGGATGGGATGGGGCTCATTCGGCAAGCATTATCAAATCATGAATGGTAGTCTACCACTATCTCTCAAGAGATTCTATGCAGTCACAAATGGCTGAGGCTGTCCTGACCGGGAGTACTCTCCGGAGGGTGGAGACTGGGGGCCTGATACTACAAGGACCAATGAACTTAGTCTCCACGAAGGATGCCTCTTGTGGGGAGCCCGTGTCATCGTTCCCAAATGCCTGCAATACCAAGTCCTTAAGCTGTTGCACGATGGCCACCCTGGAATTGAGAAATCAAATACGATTGCTAGGTCCCATGTGTGGTGGCCTGGAATTGATCATGACATGACAAACCAGGTGCGGAGCTGCCCTGTTTGCCAAGCGCACCAGAAGGCAGCCCGGAGGATACCGATTAAGCCATGGCCATTTCCTGACAAGCCCTGGTCCAGGATTCATGTTGATTTTGAAGGTCTATTCACGGGACACTACTTCCTCGTGATGGTGGATGCTTTTTCCAAATGGGTAGAAGTTCACCCTGTTCCATTGCCATCTGCAGAGGCCACAATCTTTGTGTTCAGGATTGCCTTTGCTCAGCATGGTCTGGCAGACATCATTGTTTCAGACAATGGGCCAGCATTCACCAGCATCCAGTACGCTGCCTTCCTGAACAGGAATGGCATCCGTCGCATACGGGTGCCTCCTTATCACCCTGCTTCCAACGGGGCTGCAGAGCGGGTGATGCAGACCATCAAATATAAAGTAGGGGTGTGCGAATATCAAATATTTCGAATACGAATCGAATACGAATATACACCTTCGAATATCGAATCGAATATCGAATATCAAAGGAAAAATGCCTCCACAGTAACAATATTTTATTTAACATGTAGCTATTTGAAAAACAAACATTAACAGCCTGAGTGGCAACAGAACATACACTGCTATCTCCAGAACACAATGTCCACGCTAGCACAATGCACATCACAACACAAGCAAATATCATGGAACAATGAAAGTAATGACTAAATATTATCATGAAGATATATGAGTTGCTCCACATGATCAGGCAGCAGGCGCTCCTTTCTAACAGAGACAACACCCCCTGCCACTGAAAAGGCACGCTCGCTTGGAGCAGAAGTGGCTAGTATAGG
Source organism: Rhipicephalus sanguineus (assembly GCF_013339695.2). Taxonomy (NCBI): domain Eukaryota; kingdom Metazoa; phylum Arthropoda; class Arachnida; order Ixodida; family Ixodidae; genus Rhipicephalus; species Rhipicephalus sanguineus. The sequence goes on along the minus strand of NC_051176.1, from coordinate 8,748,787 downwards.
AAGGTACATAGGGCAAAGCTTTGCCAGACTGGGGTATCTGAAGGTGCCTACAGTCCGCCACCAGTCACAAGGGTCACTGTCTTTCTTCAGAAGTGGTCCCGCATAGTGAACGAGTGGTAGTGCGGCACGTTACGGCCGCATAATATTGAATATGACATGATTGCCAAGAGCGCTGCACGTCGGAGATGCACCAGCAATAAATCGTAAGTATTGGGGCGCTCGTCGCAGGCATATATCGTGCTTCCGTGCACTTACGATGTTTATCGCTCCTCTCGACAACGTTTTTAGCGATACGAACGCAGCAGAAATGTGGAAGACGAGTTATTTTATGCGTGATAATCGAATCGCATATTCAAATTTTCCGAATATTCGAAGTCATTCGAATATTCGAAACTTTTCGAATACACGAATACGAATATTTCGAATGTAATATTCGACGAATATTTGAAACTTTCGAATATTCGCACACCCCTAATATAAAGTAAAGAAAAACACACCGGGTGAATTCAGGACACAAGTGGCCAGGGTGCTCTTTCACTACCATTCAACGCCTCATGAAGGCGTTGAATGGTTGCTCATGGGGAGTTGCTCATGGGGAGTTGCTCATGGGGAGAAAAGTTGCTCATGGGGAGACCAATCAAGACACCCTTGGATGTGATGCGCCCAAGTCTTCGATCATCTGTTCAATTGAAGCAGATAAAGCAAAAGCTGCATGCGGACAAGGGTTGCCGTATGGCGCCAACAATGGACCCGGGTGCCCCAGTGTTCACCAGGAACTTCCGATCGGGCCCACCATGGGTACCTGCTCCTGTTAGCGGTTCTACGAGCTGCGCCTCATCTGAGGTTGTATTACAACAGGATATAAAGTTGGGCTAGTTGGTATAATGCATTCTTGATGCAGCGCTAAAAGACAGAGACTAAGAAGGAACATTCACACAACACAAACGCTGACTCGCAACTGAAAAAATTATTTGAAAAGTTCATCCAAGAAAACAAGAAGGACAATAAAGACAAGTAAAAACCGTGTGCAAAAGCCAAAAAAAAAACATGGTTGATCCCTCCGTCATAGGAATCTGTACAACACGAAAGTAAAACGTGTCTTCACAGACGTAGTTGAGCGTTTGTTGTGCATTGTTTCGCCCCGAGGGCCAAGGAATGAATGCTATAGCAACAAGTTGTAATGTCACGCGAAGAACGGCAAGCAGCTCGAAACTTCCAACGCGTTGCTCAAACAGAAAGGACGCACGGAACGAACATACACAGGATGAGCGCGAACTAACAACTGCCACAGGTCGACAGTTAAAGTGCGCTGGTCAAATGCAAAGGAGGACGCACGACACGAACGCACAAGTATACACAGGATGAGCGCGAACTGTCACAGTTGTAACTTATTTGTTTCTGAGCTGTGCGTTCCTTTCCCAAAAGCGGCCGCTGCAGTGAGCGAAATGAGCGAAAATTCGTCTTGTGTCCTGTCTCACTTTTGCGTTGTTTTTTGCCAAGTTTAACCATGAACCAACTAGCACAAGGCGCGACCATAGTGAGTGAAAGGACCTTCATGCTATCTGTAACTTGAACGGAAACTTGCGGTGAGAGCGCAAGACGTACAAGATAAGCGCGCGCGCAGGAGCGACCACGCCCTGTAGAGGCACACGCTCACCCCACGCGGGGGGCGACGACATTTAAAGCGCGCTCTTCGAGCCCTTCGCGCCATCTCGGTAGTGATAACGAAAACACGCTGATGTACCCTGATCTCTGAGTACCGCCACTGGCAAATGGTGTATATAAATAGCACGCCGTTAGTATGACGAAGAACGTGCCGTTTGTGGCGGAGTCATTTCGCGCTGCGCGCTCGGGATCGAGAGGTCGTAAGTTCGATTCCAGGTGACGGAACTTTTTCTGCTAGTTTTTCTTTGCCTTATGTTAGTCTTTATATTTTGCAACGTCATATCCGTGACGGAAATGCGTCAGTGGAGCCGTGGTGGACCCCGGCCTAAAACACTTTCGTGTTAAAAAAATAAAAACGGGGGTGTGGGATGCCGTGTCGATGGAAGGACGCATCCCAGCATAAACGTAACAGTTTATTAGCGAAGTAGCAGCAGCGCGGTGAGCATACCGACGCTGCGCTCAGTCAGGCCGCGAAGCAAGGATCACTTCAGAGCTTGGCAGCTTGGTTTTATAGCCACCGTCGGTGACGTAAGCCTCCGGTGATGCTGCGGTGGCGCTGTCCCTTATCGGAGGCGCGGTGTAGCATGCAGCCGTGTCACGCCGGGCTAGATAGCGACGAGGCGGAGGCTGCGCCGGTTTGTGCGCAGTGTGTTGCCACAGGGGTAATCTAGTCACTAACATGAGCATTACTTCACAGAACACGCGCCCAGCAGGAAAGAAAACTCCTTTTCCGTCAGTGACAACGATGACTGACTGACGCATGCGTCACCCATTCTTTTGATATGGAAGGCTTCTATCACCTCTCGAGTGACCTTGCATTTGTGTGACGACAAGACTTTCGTATTTGGAAACATTGGAGAAAAACCACACGTGCAACAGTGCGACGCGAGATGCGAAGCATCCAATTTCTTCAGCGACTAGTTATGCTCCTTTAAACGTTCATGTAAACATCTGCCTGTTTGCCCCACGTAAGAATTGCCGCAAGTGGGCTCTGGTAGACGACCCCCCACTTACACGGCACATACGTTGACTTTACATGGTTCATTCAACAGCCTTCACTTAACACGCTACTGTGCTCTATTTTTCTCCTAACGGGAGGACAGATTCCCGAAAATTTATTTGGAGCAGAGAACACTGTCTTAACCCCGTACCTATTGTCTACATTGCTCAGACCATGAGATAGCTTGTGTACATAAGGTTAACTTTTCGTATCTCTGCTTATTGTCAAATTTGTTGGAATGATTCTGACCTTTTAGCCATCTCAATAGCCTCTCAATGCAACTAGACAGCACACTGTCAGGGTAACCTGCTTGTTGAAGTCTATGGATCTGTGTTAAGAAACTACGCTCCATGCCATGTTCGCAAGAATTTGCCAAAGCAGATTTCAGGGCGGAATACGCTATTCCGTTCTTTATCACTTTCGAGTGTCGGGACGAAAACGTGACTAGATTACCCACTCCCCCCTATTTCATTTCTTTTTGCTTTTGCACATGGTTTTTACTTGTCTTTCTTGTTCTTCTTGCTTTCTTCGATGATCTTTTCAAATAAATTTTTCAGTTGCGAGTCAGCATTCGTCCTGTGCGAATGTTCCTTCTTAGTTCCTTCTTACACCACTGCATCAAGAATGCAGTTGTATTAAAGGATGGAACTGTATGGCACAGACATGGGGACCACATCCGCCCCAACCTCGTACAGACGCCGCCACCTGCAAACACTTTGCCTCTAGACCCACAACCTACAGATACTGTGCCTCTCGACCAGCCAGCTGAGCAGCAAGCAACAGATCCTGTGGAGCCTGCAGGATCTGCTAGTGAGTCAGAACAGCCACAAAGTAAGTCCCACCACAGAACTGGGCTACCACAAGCAGTCACTCCATCGGGAGGAAGCCCTGTTATACTGCGAAGAAGTGTCTGACCAAGACGCCCTGTGAACTGATATTCTCCATGACAAGAACTAAAGGGGGAGGAGTGTGACAATTGATACTGTGTGCTGCACCAGCTGTAGCGCCGCCGGCTACTAGCGCCACCTACTGCTGCGAGCGGAAGTGGGAGTGAGGAGAACAGGGCTGGGGCAGTGTGAAAGCAATAAACAGTTCATGTTGTGTTCTCGTTGAGCTCGGGTCTCGGCTCCACTTATTCCGGGAACATGTAACAATAATACAACAAGCTGTTTATGTGTATTCTCCGTCATTTTGTTATGTGCGAGAAACAATCGGAATATGTGTTTTTTCTGCAGGCGACAGTGCTTACCCCCTTGAGCCATGGCTTCTACGCCGGTTTCTGTGCACCCGCATGAGGACACACCCGAGGGTGTGTACAACAAGGAGCACGTGGCCCTACGGCCTACAGTGGAGCGCTGCATCGGCCTCCTCAAAAGCCGGTTCCGCTGCCTGCAGCGCTATCGGGCCCTCCACAATGGCCCCAGGAAAGCAGGGACGATTGTGGCAGCATGTGCTTCACTTCACAATCTCTGCTTAGAAGAGCCTGAGGGCAGTGACGGGGAGGAGTAGGACGACGAACGAGCAGCACACACCTCAAGGACAGTAGCTCCTCCTCGGAGGCGGGCACTGTACCTGCGCGGAAGGGCAACACGTACAAGACAAATCGCGCAGCTGAACATCTCTCGTAATGTGCATCTGCAGCGCATACAGAGAGCTCTTTTGCGTGCACGGCGACACTAGACTGTAGGGTTCTGGCTGTCTTTATTGTATTGCTGCATGCACATGTGGGGCTACTAATAACGTGCCTTCGGCACCCTCCTGCGCCACAAGTATGTGTGCTGTGGTGTTGCACAGTGTTGCGGACACATGTACACCATGTACATGCGCACAGTCGTTACGGACGTGTGTACGCTGTCGCTGCTCCAGGTGCCCTGTACTCCCGTGTGCCCCCTCGTGGCCCACGTGTGTGGGCGTTGTACTGCTGCTGCCAGTCTTCACGGACGTACATACGCCGTTGCTCCTCCAGGTGCCCTGTACTGCCGTGTGCCCCCTCGTACCCCACGTGTGTGCGTGTTGTGCTGCTGCTGCCTGTGTTTACGGACGTAGTTACGCCGTTGCTCCTCCAGGTGTCCTGTACTGCCGTGTGCCTCCTCGTATCCCACGTGTGTGTGCGTTGTACGGCGGCTGCCTGTTTTAAGGACGTATGTACGCCGTTGCTCCTCCAGGTGCCTTGTACTGCCGTGTGCCCCCTCGTGCCTTAGCAACGTCGCTTGTTGGGCGAGTTGGAACGCGCTGTGCGCTGTGTCCTTGTCCTCTCGCTCGTCTGTTGCCTGTTTTTTGCGCTGAACTACATTATGTCCCCCTCGTGCCCCACGTGTGTGTGGGCGTTGTACTGCTGCTGCCAGCGTTTAGTGACACGAGCATACAACCTCGCTGCATATTATGCTTCGTCTTGCCGTATGCACCCTCATGCACCGCACGTGTGTGCGTTATGCTGCTGTTGCCGGTGTTTAGTGACATGTGCATACAACCTCGCTGCATCATTCATGGATTCTTTGTTGCGCTGCAGGTGAGGAGACGAGGACGATAGGACGATACAGGGACACAACACAGGTGGTGCGCAAACTTACTTACTGCATCATATGCTTCGTGTTGCCGTGTGCCCCCTCATGCACCACAATTGTGTGCGTTTTGCTGCTGCCACCAGTGTTTAGCGACACGTGCATACAACCTCGCTGCATATTATTGCTGCATGTATTCTTCAGCGCAAGAACGGCAACGAAGTCCATGCGCATTGAAAAAGGAAGACGACGTCTATGCCTGATTCCTTTTGCCTTATGAAAGTGCCCTGCCCTGTTTTTCAGTTGTGCTGTTCATGGAGGTGCTGGTTACATGTTCGGGACACCTGCCAAGAGCCTTCCGCCCCCATCTAGCCCACAAAGACTTTGTCAAGTTTATACACCTGTTCACCGCAGCAACCGACATCTGCTATGCTTGTCCGAGAATTCATTCATCAGTCAGAAAGCAGTGCCCACGACATGAGAAACCAAACCCGACACAGGCGACTTTTTTGAATTATCGATTTCTTGTGACGTTTTACGACAACACATATGACGACGCAGACAACTTGCGCGAGCAGTTTGTGATTATAGCCCCTGTTAACCGATGGAATGCACACAGAAGTTAGGCCCCTTTTCTAAAGTGATTCTGAACATGGTTGACAAATTGCAAGTGGTCGTCTTCGGATGATTTCTAGTAGAAGGTCATGGGCACGATCCGAAGTACCGCATGTTGAGAACATGCACAGCGACTCGGAATCTTGGATTCAGAAGGCAATGATACCATTGTCATGTTCCTTGAGGATTTGACGCGTCTATTTCGTCTACCAGATTCCGATATGTTCGAAGCGAAAAAACTTGACCACGTAATGCACATCCAGCTCTTTGCTGGTCTCGTGCTAAATCCGTCTACAAGGGTCAAAGATTTTTAGAAGGAAGCAACTGCCATCAAGCACCTACTACAGCTACGCTACAGCCAGTATGGCTGCCCAAACAGCGGTGGACCAATCGACACGACAGACATGACTGTTGTGACAGCAACTGATAAGAGTTCTTTGTGCCAACTGATTAGGGCAGTCGTACAGGAGGAGGTCAAGAAGCTCACCACCACGTCGAATGAATGCGCAATTATGTCAGTCACTGAAGTCGTGTGCCGGGAGATAAGGCAAGCGCTTTCGTCTCCAGAGCCGCACGTTGAGACTCGCAAATGCAGCTATATGCAGACGTTGTCTGCCGCCAGCCTCGTACCGTACAGACTCTGCAGCAGTGCTACCAGCAACTACTGCCAACAACGCCTTTGTACTACAGAGGAACTTTGACAGTGATGCGATCAGCAAAACTGCCACTTGGGAGACCTTTGACTACAGGCCCCTGTGCTTTGATGGCGTGGAAGCAGGCCACATCTGTCAATATTCCCCTTATTGTGTCGCAGAGTACCAACGATTTCCAACCCCTACTTCTCGGTGCCATTTCAACAGAACACTTAACGTCAGTGCGAGCACGGCAGGCTGATGGGATGACTCCCCTGGGTTCCAGTTGCACTCCTCCTCTCCTGGACGTTACTCTCCATGCACTAGACGTAGCACCGCTGACATAGCGAGAGGGCGATCTCCCAGCGCTTGCCGGGGAATCTAATAGCAGTGACTTCAGGGGGGAAGGTTACCAATCATCAAAGCTGAAATTTCCCCATTACCGCTGAATGAGAAGCCGAAAATGTGCAGTGATTCGTCCAAACATGATAATATTGTCGTCGTAATATTACACTTACGACTGACGTTCATGGCGTGTCGTCGCTTGGTTCGCACTTTTTAATAATCAGTGAGAATTTGGAAGATAAGTTCAGGAAGGGAAAAATAGAATGGACAGGGCTACAGAATGCAGGATCTGGAGGGCAGCTGCTCACACCTAGTCAAAAGTGCACCGCAGCAATCAAGATAGGGGAGTCATCCTTCATCGTAACTTTTGTTATCCTTTCAGACTGTTGGAAACAGGCAATTTTAGGCCTGGAGTTTTTGCGTCAATACAGTGCACTTGTCAATATACTGTACGGTGCACTCACTTTTTCATGTTGATAAAAGTGAAGAGCTACACGTAAATTCCTGCAGGACATCATCAGCGTGACCTACCACCGTTATCGGGCCGCCTTGTTTGTGTCACGTGCAACACGCCGCCTTACGTGGAAGCTCTTTTTGAACAAGTTTTTGCGCTTTTGCTCTCTGAGGGCGTTGCCACAGTCAGAGGCGTCATCAGTGTAGTGCATGGGCAAGCAGAGGTTGTGTTGATGAACTTCAGCAAAAATGAAGGCACATTGGAGGAAGCACTTCAATAGCTTACTACGACGAAATTGCAGAGTTCGGCGAATGCTTTGCATTACTACAGGGAGAGCAGCAAGTAGCTTCATCACCACTACCTCGCGATATAAAGGCAAGAATTTATCACCACCACAGAGACAGCGTCTTGTGGATGTATTTCAACAGTTCAGAATGCTTCTTGTCTACCTCGATGGTCAGCTAAACGCCACTGTCCAAGCACCGTATTACAACAGAGGAGCTGGCAAAAGCAATTCGACCAAACCCCTACCACGTGGTACCAAACGTTCACGATGCAATTCAAGAGCAGGTGAGTAAGATGCTCGACACTGAGGTTGTCTAGCCATCAAAAAGCCCTTAAGCATCGCCAGTAGTGCTCATTAAAATGTAAGACGGTAGTCTGCGCTTGTGTGTCGACTGCTGCATGTGAACCCGGTGACAAAAAAAAATTGCAGTGGCTTAGCTCCGCTATGCCAGGATATACGCAGCGCTAGCAAAGGTTGATCTGATTATTCTTAGCTTTCCAGATTGTCTAGGATTATTAGCCTTCTTCTGTTCATTCTTCGTACGCTGAACCGCTAATTGCCAGGCAACTACTTCGGCATCCGATGAGATAAGCTTCTCGGCTCTTCTGCACCGTCGAGCAGCAATTGCGCTCTGCTTCTCCATGGCGTTACCCACCTGCAAACGCCAGTCAGAGGCGCTATCAAGCGGCCCCGGCGCAGTGTCCGACGGCGACCGCACAGCGAAGGCGAATAGCTGCGTGCGCGCTGGCGCCACTGTGTCTACGACGTCACTCCTCTCGAATGCGGCGCAGACCAGCAGCGGCGAGCCGTGCGCCGCGGTGTCCGAGGCGCGCGTGAGATGTCAGCTCCGGTGACGCACCTGTGTGACATCACTGATCCTCGCGCGTGCGCAGCACGGCTCATGACGCTCCACGCGAAATCGGCTGCGGCTAGGCAAGTCTAAGTAACGCTACAAAAAAACGCCAGGTGTGTGCTGAACACACAGCACAGTTGCAGCAAAAGCTGGAGGAGCAGCCTTTCTAGACCAGTTGGGTTGGCTAGCACGGTGGAGTTTACGCCTTCAAGAATTCCATATGATGATTGTGTATAAGTCTGGATGACAGCGCTTTGAGGCCGATTGCCTGTGAAGGCCACCGATAAAGCAAGACGAGGTCCATGTATGATGCCTTTCAGTTTTTCCTAATTAAAGTGACCTGCCATGTTTTCAAGTTTTGATGTTTCTGCATTGTGATACTACGTGTTGCTGTGTGCCCCCCTCGTGTGCCACAAGCGTGTGCGTTGTGCTGCTGCCACCAGTGTTTGATACGTGCATACATCCTCGCTGCATTGTGCTTCGTGTTGTCGTGTGCCACAAGTGTGTGCGTTGTGCTGCTGCCACCGGTGCTTGACACGTGCATACATCCTCGCTGCATTGTGCTTCGTGTTGTCGTGTGCCACAAGTGTGTGCGTTTGCTAGAAGGGAATTTTGAGGGCCGTTTCTTTGTTTGACCCAACCTTAATGAAAAGCAGCTTCATTATCCGCTGGTTTGATTCAGGTTGTGTGAAAGTGCGTGTGCTGTGTTGCCACCAGTGTTTGCAATGCTGATAAAGACCATACATGGATTTTCTTACTGTTGTTTTCCACCGCCTCTACCTATTCAAGTGTTTGATTTCATTTGACGCAGCTTGCTTCATCTATCATATTGGGCGACATGAAGTAACTGTGTTCTGTTCAGCAACGCTTCTCCCGCATAGTGCCTATTCCGTGTTGCTGCACTTATAAAAATTATTTGGAGCACCTCACCTATGACAATTCATCTGGTGTGTAGGTGCTATGCTTACACACGGACTTTGAAACTGCCTTGCATGCTTTAAAGGGGCCCTTGAACACTTTTGAAGCGCGCATTTTTTATTTGCATGTAGTGTCAGCTGGTGACTTGAGATACATTTACGCTTCTTTGTAGGGTATGGCTTCGTTTAGAATGCCATTTCGGTTAGCATGGGACGAGGTTTTTTATCTTTTTAGTGTTCATCAACGTATGGAGCGACTGCGCTGAAGGTGCACCCCGTGACTATAGGAACCTAATTCTGGCATGCTATTTTTCAAAAATCTAAATTTTCCTAAAGTATGTAATGCTTCTTTGTCGGTTAACATTCAGTCCTAGTTTACACTTTTATTCCTCTACATTTGGGCAATTTGGGCAAGCTCAGGACGAGAGAAAGCTGAGCTAGTTCATAGGTAGTCACCAGAGGAGAAAAGGTAAAGCATACAGACATGTACACAACAAGGCATGCGCACACGACGAACAGCTGAAAGGGCAGTGGACCCTTAAGTTTATAGCCGGCTGTTGTGAAGTCTTGTGTTCCACAAATACACTCTTACTGAATTCTTCAAAGACGCCTCAAAGTCCCATACTTGTGTGTCCTACGCAGTGGTCGGTCCATCTTTTTCAGATGGCGGCGCTCTGCACCCACATACAAGCATCTTCACAGGAGAGGCTTATGCGATGGATGCAGCCGTTAAGCACATCAATGAATTACAACTAGAAAGTGCAGTGATATACACAGATTTCTTAAGTGTAGTGAAAGCTTTAAAAGCTCTGAAAAAAAGACAGAAATCCGGTCCTGGTCTCGCTATACTCACTTTTACGCACAATCTGCACACTCAAACAACACGTCGTAGTGTGCTGGGTGCCAGGGCACCGAGATCCAAGGAAACGTGTTGGTGGACCAGCTAGCCGGATCAGTCCACAAAAACGATGCCGAAACGTCAATACCTGTCTCTGCGCTTGACCTAAACCTTTCCCTAAACGAAAGTCAGGGCTCATTGGTAGAGCACATGAGATATGCACACACAAAATAAACTGCACATTATCAAGCCGCAACTTGGTAATTGGCCGCCAGTGTCAAAGTCACGCCGCACAGAAGTAACACTTACCAGGCTAATAACAGGACATACACACAGTCATATGTCAGCAAACTCACTCATTGAGTCGACTCACTCAGATCGAGTCTGAGTGAGTCCGAGTGAGTAATATTTTGGTGAGTTTGAGTCCGAGAGAGTTCGGTTGAGACAAATTTTAGTGAGTCTGAGTGAGTCCGGCTGAGGAAAATTTTGTTGAATCTGAGTCTGAGTGTGCCCTAAGGGCACAATATATTCTATGAGTGAGTCTGAGTGAGCTCCACATGTTTTTTGCCGACCTATGGACACAGTACACACTCATTCCTTTTGTCCGGCGGTGATCAAACGTTGTGTGAGATGTGGTGAAGCACTCACCGTGCTTCACATTATAATCCGGTGTAATGAACTAGACACGCTTGGAAAGGTACACCTTATATTACCCTATCTAAAAAATACCATTACACCCATCAATATTCTTCGGTAGGGAACCTGTTTTTAAACATCAATCACTGTTCGTGTTTTTAAAAGTGCATGGCTTTCACGTCACATACCCAGGCCGTCCATAGTACGACCTCTGAAAAGATGTTTTTGCTACAGGAGCTACATTAGAGAAAGTGCCGGCCTCCCTGCCTTTGGCCTAGTGGGCCTTGTGGAGGCATTCGTGCTCACACCATGTCCTCATTGTTTTATCATCCCGACCACTTGTCATTCATTCTCTATGCACAAGTTTCACGTTACTGTCCTGATTTTATTACTTATATGTTGTAGCCGCCTTTAGTGCGAGGAATTTTAGGCCCCTATACAGCCACTTAACATACCCTTTGTTCACTTTCACTTTCATGTCCTAGCGCTCTTTGGCCATCAAATGGCTCTTGCGCCAATAAAGATCGTATATCATCATCATTGTTGTTTTCTACTGTATCTGTGTTTGCACGCTGTACTCTTTTTTGTCAGGTTATGTAATATCTGAAAAATGTGTTCCCTGTTCAACAGTGTGAATGAAACGTCATGGTCAGGCACGATGTTGCAAGTATGACAATGGCGTCGTGCAGCACTCTGGACAAGTTGGTAATCTATCACTTCAGTACGGTTGTACAATAAGGAGTGGACAAGTGAAAAAAAGATACGGCGCAAGGTGTGTTGCGCTGAGTGTGTCTTCTATTGTGTTGTCCATGTCTTTTTTGTTTCACAATCGTGTTGAAGAAATTGGTACGCTAGATCGAACTAGCAAGCATCACTGGGAAACTCCTCTACATAGGCGCTTCAAGCTTGTGTGCAAATTTCCCTGCATAGGCACTTTAAAGTCATTTTATTGACAGCGCTTTGCAACGTCACTGTCGGGACAAACATGTGACAGCTTAGAAATTTAGAAAAGTATAGAGATTCTTGATCAGCGCCATCACTCATGTTCTTGCTGCAGTAATCTGTCCATTCTTCAGTCTACGCAAAGTACAAGAATAAAAAAGAAGGGGCTTGAACCCTGGTAGAGGGCCACTTCAAAGGATAGGCAGCCATAATATCCACTCGCATATATTTTGTTGATATTGTGCCTAATTGTCCCAGCATGTTTAATGTTCTTGATGTGATTGGTTGAAGCTTGATGGGAACATGGCCGTTCTGCAACACTTGTTTAAAATTTTTGTATGTGCCGAAAGCGCAAACGTGGTGCATGGTGCAGCGCGTCATCAATAAACGGAATGTTACAAGGTTTTCTCGGGTCCTCGAAAACTGTTACGTTTGGAAATGTCATTTGTAAGGCCTTGAAAAACGTAGAGTATTTTGTGGAGGTTGACAACCCTTCATTTCCGGGCAATGCATACGACCAATATGCGGCACTTTTTTTCTTAAAAGAGCCAAATCCAGAAACCGAAACTGGGCTAAATTTCACGGGAGCGTAAAGCGCACCTAAGTATCTTTCTCCTTTAAAACATTTGTAATCAAAATGGGGCAATTCCTGTTCATAACGTGGACTCAAAAAATCAATTTTGAAAAAAAAAAGTGAGCCAATCCTGCATCTGTATGGATCAAACAGCGGCTGATTCATTGAACCAGCGCTGTGTCAACAATAATGTCCAGAACAACCAACATCGTCGAATCTAATCTTTTTCATGTCTTCTACTTCCTTTGCTATCGTGCTTTCGTTCCACAATTGCTTTTTCTTGGGCGAGTTGGTACTCGCTGAAGGTCGTTATGTTGTAGGAGAGAACTCGCAAGAGTAGCAGGCTGACTTTCCTACCGTAAAATCTCGAGTAAATGCCCCCCTCCTTTTTTGAGAGATTTGAAACATTCCCCAATGTCAGAGCAAGCACCCCCACCCTCTTCTCCCGCCTTTTCAGTATTTTATTCACTATTTTGGAAGCAGGAAATGCTTGCGTACTCAATAGGGCAGTTCATTAGAACCACGAGTGCTCACTTTTTATTCCTAGTGATTCTTCCTCCGCCACCCTGAATTTTGCTCCATGACCAGGCAAGGGCCCCCCTCCAAATCTTGTCGGATTATATTTCACTGTAGCGTCGAGCGCTTGCTCGAGATTTTATGGTAGTTGTTTCTGTCTCTTGGTGTTTATTTTCGAGTTTTACGCTACAGTATTATGTCCTTATTTCACTCGAAGACTGTATATTTCAAATATAAGCTAATTGAAATAAAGATATTGGCCACCAATCTATTCCTTGAAAAAGAAGTAGTGATCCCAAACGGCGCAGCATAAAACGAGCTAAGAACATGAACTGAAACATTTTTTGGAGGCGTTATAGCTGCCAACCACAAGAAAAACTGCCATCTTGAATGAATAAAACGCGCGAAAGAACGAGGACGAACAGAAGAAACAACAGACCACAGCGCTGGCTCGCAACTAAAACTTTATTTCGCAACAAGCAGAGTAAATATCATCTGAGAAAGGATATCAAAAGACTATCACGCATGAACAAGGCGACAAAAGTATCAACAACAACAAAAAATATTATGTTAGTGATTAGTCATGAACATGAAGCAAGTTATCTCTGAGATACGACACTTCAGTGTGTAACAAGGCTGCTAAAGGTTGGCTGACGCATTTGTGACCTTTCAATGACATGTAAAAAGCTCCCATTATTTCTCGTGTGCGCTTATCCCTGTTCCTATGCAAAATTTCTGTCCTACAAGACTGGGATTACAACCACTTTTGCCACAATGAAGAACCAAATGAGAACCTGTGCCATTTTTAACATTTTCCGCATGCTCTTGGATCCTAACGTTTATGCACCGACTAGTTTGCCCTATGTAAATCTTACCGCAGGAACATGGAATCTTATAAAATTGGTTGCTGGTCTAGTTGGTGCATAGTTAAAATATAAGAGGGTGGCGCAAAATGGGACAAGGACGAAACAGGAAGAAGAGACGTATACAAGCGCACAGTGCCAAGTGATTTATTCTCGAAAAGACACTCAGTACATATGGCGTTACGAGCATGCGCGACGGCCGAAATCAAAAGCGATCTTGCAAAAAAAACAAGCTCAGTGCTGTGCAGGACGGTAGGAGGAACGCTGACACACCCACTCCCGTACAATTTATTGAAATAGGCCTCAGCCAGTTCTCTTACGACTGCGTCACAACTTCGCTTTAAGATTTTCCTGGATGAAAACAGGGGCACACATGCACAAGATTTACAATGAAATGGCAGATGCGAGTTCGTACCATTTTTTATGGACAGTGCATGTTCCTGTAACCGAACATTAATTCATCGGCCTGTTTGGCCGATGCATACATTGCCACAGCTCAAAGGAATCAAATACACCGCTCGGACACAACACTCCCCAAAAGGATGCTCGTGCTTAATATCGCAGCAACGTTTCGTATCACCAGGTTTCATTACTCGCCTACAAACACTATACAATTTTCATGGCGCCGAGAAGACCACCGGAACATTGAACCTTGTAGCAACCTTCTTAAGATTATGAGCGACTTTATGAGTGTACGGGATGACAATAGGTCTCGTTTTTTTTCTCTTGGCGATCTAAGGCAGGACGCTCAGTCTTGCCTTTCATCTTCTTTAGCATTCTTTCTACTGCAGAAGCAACCACAGTCCGGGGAAACCCGGCAGCTGAGAGGCGCGAAATTTGTAGGTCAAAGCTCTCCTTCATGGTGTGCATACAGGACTTCTAAAGCGCTGAATCTAAATGGGCAGAAGCAATAGCTCTTTTCACTGTTTTGGAATGGGCAGAATCAAAAGGTAAAAATTCTTTTCGCACACGTGGTCTGTACATCCAACAGATGTGTTTGTCACAAACATTTAAAAAGATGTCTAAAAATTGAAGCCCGTTATCAACAGGCCTCTCAAACGTGAATGTAAGCCCATTCCCATCGTTGATAAACGCATCTAAAACCACAGACACACGCTGTTGCAATGATACCCCCTGCTCTTTACCCAAGATAATAAAAAAATCGTCAACATATGTAAAGGTACGTAAACCATTGACCCCCTGCATTGCCCTATCTAAACGTTCATCAACTTCTGCAAAAATATTTGGCTTAGCACCGGTGCTACACAACGCCCGATGCAAATTTCTCGCTTCTGCAAAGAAAACTGATCCTCAAAAGAAACAACCGTGGCACCAAGATAAAACTCGAGTAAACCTAAGAAGTTGTCAACGCTAATGCTACACCGATTCTCAAAAGCCAAAACCACAATCGGTTACAGGATGATGATGATGATATGTGTTGTTTTGTGGCGCAAGGGCCAATGATGGCCAAAGAGCGCCAAAAGGTATTTGATGTGTAGGAGATGATGCGGTCAGTGATAATGGCAGTGTGTAACGTTGGCTGTATATGGGCCTAAAAACGTTTGCTGTAAAGTGCGTAAGACATAAATAGCTGTTAAAAGAATGTTACGATTTCTGAGACATACAATGAGTGTGCTAATATGGTATGAATAAATGAACTTATCAAAGGAAATTCGTATGAAGGTAGCACTTCATACCTCGTCAGGGTCCTTGGAGACAAGGGCGACGAGTACGTGCTATAAGGTGTACAATCATCGCAGCAGCGGCCTCTCAAGGTAGGCCGTGCTACGTATTTTTAGGCCTAATAATATGCAGTGTGGTAGTTCTGTCAACAATATTCAGGACTGTGTCTGTGTCAAATATTGGATCTCTTCCGAGGAACATTGCTGGGTGCAAGGGAAAGTTTTCTCGGTAAGCCTGCTGAAAATACGTTTTTCTTTCAGGTTCATCTTGCCGACACTCTAGGACAGCGTGATGAACTGTAAGCCCTTCACCACATTTATTGCAGGTGGGTGGGTCCTCACCAGTCAGCAAGTAGTTATGGGTAGTACAGGTATGACCTATTCTTAAGCGGCAGATCAAGACCTTACGTCTACGGGACTTCATCGTTGATGGCCAGTTACCTGAATAGGGTTTAATTAAGTGAAGTTTGTTTGATGTTCCTCTGTCCCACACGTTCTGCCAACAGCTTCTAAGTTTACTGCGAAGGAGTGGTTTCAAATCTGTAACAGGCACCGCTTAGGAAGTGTTGCCACCTTTCATCCCTGTAGATGTAGCAAGTTCGTCGGCAAGGGCGTTTCCTTCAGTCCTTCTATGGCCCGGGACTCAGCACAGAGTGGCGTGCTGGTTTAACACGTACATGCCGCATAAAACAGAGTACAGATTGTGAACTACTTGATTTTTGTGCTTTTGGACTTTTATCAAGGCTTTACTTACGCTTATAGAGTCAGTAAATATTACTGCCTTTTTTAACTCAAGGCTTTTTATGTGCTTTGCGGCAGTTAACAGAGCGAAGGCCTCTGCTGTAAAGATGCTCGTTTCCGGGTGCATAACTCTCGATTCCAAATACGACGGGCCAATCGCTGCATATGCTACACCACGTCAGCATATGCTACACATATGCTGACGTGGACGCGTCAGTGTAAAATGCTGGACAAGCATATTTCTCTTTAAGTACAAGGAAATGCATGCGGATATGCGCCTCTGGGGCATGTTTCAAAACTTCGACAAATGTCATATCACAGTCTATCTCTTGCCATGACAAGGGCGGTAGAAGGTTCGCTGCTGGCATTAGCGCATGCGTAAAAAGTGGGACATCCATGTCTTCACAGAACCTCCTCACGCGCAATGAGAAGGGCTCTCTTGCTGTAGTGCGGTTACGAAAAAGGGCCTCGCATGCAGTATCATTAATAACAGAGCAATAAGGATGATATATATTTGCATTCACCTTCCAAAAGTATGCAACGCTAGAGTATTGCCTCTGGAAATTGAGTGACCATTCGCTTGATTCAACATAGAGCCTTTGGACAGGACTAGTCCTAAAAGCACCGGTAGCAAGGCAAATGCAAAGATGATGGACCGGATCCAATACCTTTAGTGCGCTTGGTGCCGCAGAGGCATACACAACGCTACCGTAGGCCAAACGTGATCTTACAAGGCTTTTGTGTAGATTCAGTAGACACTTTCTGTCACTGCCCCATGTCGTGTGTGAAAGTACTTCGATTATATTCATAGTTTTTAGACATTTAGCTTTAGGGTACTTAATGTGGGGAGGGAAGGTGAGTTTTGAGTCTAGTATTAGACCTAAAAATTTGTGTTCTGTGCTCACAGGCAGGAACTGCCCGTAAAGCTCAATATGAGGCTCTGTAACTAGACCCCTCTTCCTTGTAAAAAGGACGCAAGAGCTTTTCGGGGGTAAAGCTTCAACCCGTTTTGATTAGCCAACTTTGACACGTTATTGAGGCCCAGTTGGATATGTCGTTCACAGATAGCGGTATTACATGACTTAAACGCTATTTGCACCTCATCCACATATATGGAATAAAACATATTGTGTGGGATAAAGTTGCGCAGGGAGTTCAGTTTTACAATAAAGAGCGTACGACTTAGTACTCCACCTTGTGGTACCCCAGTCTCCTGCACATATGGCTTAGATAACACATTGCCGATTCTTACTCGGAACGTACGGTTGCTTAAGTAGCTTTCGATAACGTTTAACATATTTGCACGGATACCAATTGGTGACAGGTCCTGTAGAATTCCGAAGCGCCACGTGGTGTCATATGCCTTTTCGAGGTCAAGAAACACTGCCAAGAAGTACGGCTTATGAACAAATGCATCGTGTATGTCAGCTTCAATGCGAACAAGGTGGTCGGTTGTTGAACGACTCTCTGAAGCCACATTGGTGTGGATCAAGCAGATTGTTCGATTCAAGATAATGCAACAGAGGGCGATTTATCATTTTTTCAAATAGGTTGCATAAGCAACTGGTGAGCGCTATCGGGCGGTAGCTTGTTAATACAGATGGGTCTTTACCCTGTTTTAAGGATAGGGACAATGATAGCCTCTTTCCATGCGGCAGGAAGATATCCGGTGGCCCAAATATTGTTAAGTAGCGCAAGCAGTGTCACCTGAGTGTCTGCATGGAGGTTTTTAATCATGTCGTATACGACTCTGTCAGCTCCCGGTGCTGAGCTTTTGCATGCATTTAACGCAGCTCTCAGCTCGGCCGTGTTAAAAGGACGGTTATATGACTCATTTTGGTGGCAGTTGCGGTTGCGTGTCTTGCTTTCTTCGATTTCTTTGTATTTGCGGAATGATTCGGTGTAGTGCATGGAACTAGAAATCCTCTCAAAATGGGCACCAAGGGCATCTGCCTGCTCTTCCAAACTGTTTCCTTGCTCATCTACCAAGGGCAACGGATAAGTTTCCTGTACCTTCAGCCTTCTCAGCCCATTCCATACCTTTCTTTCCTGCGTATACAAATTTATGCCAGAGAGAAATTTCTCCCAGCTTTGTCTCCTGGCTTGCCATCGGGTACGTCTTCCTTGTGATTTAGCCTGTTTAAATTCAACGAGATTTTCAGCGTTTGGATAGCGGCGTAGTATGCCCCAAGCTTTATTTTGCTTCTTTCGCGCCTTTCTGCAGTCTTCATTTCACCAGGGAACACGTCTTTTGGATGAATAACCATTTGTTTCGGGGATGAACGTTTGTGCAGAGTCAATGATAAAAGCAGTAAAATAGGTGACTGCCGCATCTACGTTTAAATTCTTCAAGAAATCTCGAGACAAGCGAGATGATTCCCTAAAACCCTTCCAGTCAGCCGACGCTAGCTTCCATCGAGGAAACTGTGGCGGAGAGCTTTGTTCCTCCCTTAATTTTAACATTGCAGGGAAGTGGTCACTTCCATACGGATTTCTGATCACATCCCATTCTAGATGTGGAAAAAGTGTTGCAGAACCAATTGTCAAGTCTATTGAGGAGTAAGAGTTATGCTGCGTACTATAGTAGGTCGGTTCCTTTTTGTTAAATAGACAGGCACCGGAACTAACTAGGAAGTTTTCTATCAATCTGCCTCTCCCGTGGCAGCGGGAGTCTCCCCACAGGCTGTTGTGGGCGTTAAAGTCACCGGCTAGAATGTACGGTTCCGGAAGCTGGTTAATTAGACTGTAAAATTCTGTCTTGCTCACTTGAAAGTTTGTTCGGAGATGTATTGAACAGATAGTAATTAATCGATTGAAGAGAATCCCTCGTATTGAGACTGCTTCAAGCTCGGTTTGAAGTGTGATTTGTTCGCAGGCAACAGACCTGTCTACAATAATCGCCACCCCACCGGACGAGGCATTTGCATTGTCACGGTCTTTGCGTAAAATAGCGAATTGTCGTAGGAAGTCAAATTGTTTCGGATTTAGATGTGTCTCCTGGACACAGAACACCTTAGGCTTATGGTTACAGAGTAGTTCAGTTATGTCGTCGATATTGTGAATAAGTCCTCTCACGTTCCATTGCATTATCTGTGTAACCATGATGACAAAATAAAGGATGGTGTTCTGCGCCTACTGGAGAACTTTGGACTTTCAAGAGTCCTTTTCTGGATACTGGATTTTCTGCTTTCCTTTCGGGGCGCGCTCCACAAAGCTGCGCCGGTGTTTAGGCACGAGAGGTGCCGGTGTTGTGTCTCTTGCCTCCCGCGAGGCGCTAGACGCCCACGCACGCAGGCTGACAGTCCGTGCTTCAGACCTAGCCTCGCGAGCCGTGGCCTTGAGGCCCGACGACCCTGGAGTCGCGGGACTCTGTGACTGAGTCGGTGGAGCAGCCTTAGCTACTGCCACCACGGGGCGGGCGCCACAGCCAGCGGCTCGCTACAGGCGGGTCGTGGGAGTGACGCAGGCTAGTTCGACGCTGCCCCCTCACGCGCCGCATCAGCAAAGCTACCTTAATGAAAAATGGAGCACCTTCTATGGCACCTTTATATGATATGTTTTCTCTTATTTTCAGGGTGATTACTTATTTTTCTTTCTTCCAGGTTTCACAGGATCGAGAATATGCAGGATGATCGCCATCACAGTTTATGCAGTGGGTTTGGCCAGAACAGTTTTCCGAAGAGTGGTCTTTTTCTGCACACTTTGCACAGGTAAGGTGGCCTAGACAGCTTTGAGAGCCGTGGCCATACCTCTGGCATTTGAAGCATCGGCGCGGGTTTGGAATATAGTGCCTTACCCGCGTTATTGTGTAGCCCGTTTCGAGGGTTTCTGGCAGGGTGCTTGAGGCAAAAGTGATGATTAGGTGCTTTGTTGGTATTTCGGTGTTATCACGTCTGATCTTAATTCTTTCTACATTGATGACATTCTGGTCCTTCCAGCTATCCAAAAGCTCTGCTTCTGAAAGTTCCAGCAAGTCAGTTTCAGAGACTACGCCTCGGACAGTGTTCAAAGATCGGTGGGGTGTCACTGTTACTGGTGTGTTGAATCTACCGCGGGAAAACGTTGGCGGGAAACGCCATGCCACGCACAAGACGCGCGAAGAAGCGGGCGTAAGGCGGGGCTGCTCGAGAGCACGCAATAAAGAAAGAAAGAAGTGTTCAACCAGGGCAACACGGGTGTCGGCCTCTTCTCTGTCGCTACATTATTGGTGCCGAAACCAGGGAGAAGGGCGACATCCTCCGCACCGATGGCGTACCGAGGATGAACAAGTTACGCAGACTTCGAGGCGTCCTTCGCGGTGCCACTACCCGACTGCTGTCCGAGGCCAGCGGGATCCTCCTACAAGGCACACTACCGTCTTCCGCCGACTTGAAGGAACTCATCAACGAGCTTCGCGACAAGGACTCCGCACTCACTGAACTGGACAGACAGATCGCCTACGCCCTCGACGGGGAGGAGTTTGCCGAGGAAATTACGGGCGCGATTGAGTACCACGAGAAGATCGTGAAAGCCGTCAGCAGGCTTCGGTCCGCGCTTGGCGCGCGTGCATCGGTTGGTCCTACCGTCATCGAAGCCAGCCAGTCGAGGCACGCGTGGACAAGAGATGGATCCAGCAATTCCATGGGAGCAGCCCACTCGGACGTGACCAGTCAAAACCTCAACGATCAGCGTAGGCCGCGAGCACCAGGCCTACAAGACGCCCTGCCGAGCCTTCAAGTACCCGTCTTCAGCGGCGAAAGCGGTGAGTGGCCGGGGTTCCGGGAGCACTACGAGGCGACCATTAACACGCACCCCGATCTCACCGGTATCGAGAAGTTTGGGTACTTGAAGATTTACTTGGCCGACACTGCGAAGCGAGCCATCGAAGAGATACAGCTGAATGAAGCCAACAACAATATCGCCGTCAAGGTGCTCATCGAACGATATGGCCGAAGAGACCTCCTCATCGAGGACCACACAGACAGCTTGCTTGCCATTGAATCGGTCCAGTCACCGTCACAAGTATCTAAGCTGCGCAACATCGACGAGAAAACACAGTTCAGGAATGACTGTTTAGACAGCCTTTGCATGCCGTCTGCAGAGTACGCGGTTGTTTCGCATCGACTGCCGATGCGCTCATTGCCAGAGGACCAGGCAGTCTTGTACCGTAAGCGCACGAACACCGACACAGACGTCGCAGACTCTGCGGGGCAATCAAACGAAGAGCAAGTAAAGGCAATCCTAAAGTTCATTAAAGTGGACATTCAACGGCAGAGACGAATGTCAGGTGAGGAAACTACTTCAGGGAAAGTGTCAACAAACCGCAACTCAACGGACACCTCAACTTCGCCTCATCTACCGTCCACCATAACAGTGACAGCGCACTCATCATCGCCAGGATCTACTTCAAGGCCTAGACAGACCATATGTCCTCTCTGAGGCATGCCAGTAGACGTGACGCGTGACTGCCTAGCCACAACATCAGAGGAGGAAAAGCGCAGACGGCAATTGAGGCAGGTCATCTACTGGGACGAGCCTCTTCCTCCTGACGTCGAGGACTTGTGGAAGTGGGCATTGGAACGTCCTGTTCTTTCTGACCATCGCTTTTCACTTTACCCGTCATTGGCATCTGAAGACCATAGAGGCGTGACAGTACATGACCGCCCTCTAACACAACCCTGCGAGGAAACCAAGGATGCACGGGCGCCGACACGCTCGCATCTCCTAACTGGCAAGCACGTCGTGCGGCTACCAGCAAGAACTGCAGGGTGTTTGCCTGGTTCCACCGCGCATGACCTGCGAAGGCGTGTGAAGTGCGAGCACGAGCTTCTGCAACGGTTGTGGAAAAGCAGGAAGAAAGAATATTTGCTTCGCCTGCGCTCCGCTCATCAGTGCCATCCATCTTCGTTCCGACTGCACGTTGGCGACATTGTGGCTATCCAGAATGACAACGTGCCGGTACTGCCGTAAAAGTCACTAGAGTGGTCAAGGCGTATCCAGGCAAGGACAGCATAGCGAGATACTTCAAGCTCGCCTATCCAAACGGCCATCGAGTCCGGCGCACGGCTCAGCGGCTGTACCTACTGGATGCAAACGATCACAGCGCGGCCCCGGCAGGATGTTGAATCTACCGCGGGAAAACGTTGGCGGGAAACTCCATGCCACGCACAAGACGCGCGAAGAAGCGGGCGTAAGGCGGGGCTGCTCGAGAGCACGCAATAAAGAAAGAAAGAAGTGTTCAACCAGGGCAACACGGGTGTCGGCCTCTTCTCTGTCGCTACAGGTGTGTTAGCAAAAGCTGTAATGTTAGCAAGCTTCTCATGCTGTGCCTTGTCACACAGCTCCAGAAGGAGGTCGCCGCTTGCCATTTTGCTCGCCTTATATCCCGGTCTGATTGTTTGTGTCAGTGAATTCGCCACGAGGAATGGCGAGATCACTCTTACTGGCTTCTCAGGTCTGTTGCTATGTATAACATGATAGCGGGGGAAAGACTCATTTTGCTTGAAAAAGAAGTTGACGGAGGCTTCGGTGCGCGCCCGCTTTGAGGCAGTGCGATCAGCTAACAAGGGAAACGCTTTATGCATGACTTTCGGCAACGATGGCGGCCACACACCACGAAGCTCAGCGAGGGGACGGTACGAATTTAGGATTACTTGCACGTGACAGCCGTACGTCATTTCTATAACCTAATGTGTCTAGACCAAGGTTGGCTATTTGCACAAGGTTAACCCTTGCCGCCAGGAAAAACGGAAGTTAATTGAAGGGAGGAGAGCACAGGAAAGGTTAAAAGTGAGAGAGAGACGAAGATGAGGAGAGAGAGACAGGAAAAGGCGACTGCCGATTTCCCCTGGGTGGGTCAGCCCAGGGTGTCGTCTACGTGAAGCCGGGGCCAAAGGGGTGTGTTGCGTCTGCCGGGGGGCCTTAACGGTCCTAATACCCGGCGTCGGCTCAACCCCCAGGATCGCCTTTTCCCGGGACACGGCAAAGCCACGCACGGCGAGGCGTGGGAGGGGTCGAAACCCCTCGTTAGCTCGGGTCCGTGGTGTCACTACACACCAAACGCCTGCTTGCGCAGACGCCCCTGCGGGGGGTTACAGGAACATGCGCTGTCCATAAAAATGGTACGGGCTCGCATCTGCCATTTCATTGTAAATCTTGTGCATGTGTGTCCCTGTTTTCATCCAGGAAAATCTGAAAGCGAAGTTGTGACGCAGTCGCAAGAGAACTGGCTGAGGCCTATTTCATTACATTGTACGGGAGTGGGTGTGTCAGCGTTCCTTCTATCGTCCTGCACAGCAGTGAGTTTGTTTTTCTTTGCAAGACCGGTTTTGATTTCGGCCGTCTGCGCATGTGCGTAATGCCATATATATTGAGTGTCTTTTCGAGAATAAATCAGTTGGTAGTGTGCGCTTGTATACGTCTCTTCTTCATGTTTGGTCCTTGTCCCATTTTGCGCCACCGTCTTTTTTTTAACTACGCACCAACCAGCCCAGCAACAAATTTTATTGGACTATGTTTCTTGTACAGTGGGCCCTTTTAGTCATATGTCAACGTCACCTCCAGTCCTGAATGGCCTTAGCAGTCAAATTCCCTTCTCGTCGTGCCGCGCGAGGGCGATCGCCTTCTGCTTGAGGAATGGCCTTGTGCCTGGTGAGGTGTGTGCGCTTTTTGGGTGCATGATGCCGTCTGTGGGACATGCGAAACGCCTCCTGAAGATACTGCGTTCAGAGTTATGGCGCCAAGTGCGTCTACTGCACGACCGGATGGGCGTGGTATGCTATGTTATGCATTCCAGCGTGGTGGCGGAGTTAGGGTACCGTTCTATCATGAAACAGACGGCGCAGAATACAGAATTCCTGTGGAAAAGGCTACTCCTTCAGCTGCCCAGGCGCGCCAAGTCTCGGCGTGGTGTGGGTAACCTGGACGCGCTTGACTACCTAAATGTACCGGAGGAAGTTGCCGATGGTCTCAAGAAAGGGCCGAAGTTTAGTGTGCAGCCCAGGATACCTGCGCGCGAGCTCCTGTCACTTAATCGTCGGGTGTCAAGGAAAGCACAGTCGGAGGATCAGTAAAGATGCCTTTTGGATGGTGTGGACTGTCTCATAAGGTCGGCTTCGAAGGTGCACCCGAGGAAGGACCACAAGAAAAGCGTCGAGAACTATCTCAAAGAACGGGACCTTCGCCTGCTGGTGTCCGACAAGCAGGGTGGTTTTGTGGTCATGACGTCCGGGACTTTTGGTGTGAAAGCTGCTCAGGCCTTGGACAAGAACTTCACTCAATTGAAGAAAGCGGCGCTCAGGGAAAAATCAAAGGCGATTTCTTTGTGCAAAGATCTTAGGTTAATGAAGCTTGCTAAGGGTATCGGTGACTCTAAAGGTAAGTGCCTTTCGGTATTTTCTACGGCCAAGACATATAAGCCTGGTGTTCTGTTCAGGTGCACTGTCAGTGAGAATGGTGCTTGGCAGTTGAATCTTAGCCGGTACCTTCAGAGGCGCGTAGAGTCCTTAGAACTGGATGATCGATTCCGCGTAAAAAAACTCGACTGAAATAATTGAATTTCTGAAGGATAACCTGTCAATAGGCCATGTATTCTCCATAGATGTGGAAGATCTATTCTATTCCATTCCCCACCAAGAGCTTTTCAGGGCCGTACGGGTGTGCATTGAAAAGAATGGGGTTTTGGCTTTCGGGAATCGGTGTGGCATTAGCGTTGATAACTTCTTAGGTTTACTCGAGTTTTATCTTGGTGCCACAGTTGTTTCTTTTGAGCATCAGTTTCTGTTGCAAAAGCGAGGAATCTGCATATGGTGTTTTGTAGCACCGGTACTAAGCGAAATATTTTTGTAGGAGTTGATGAACGTTTGGATAGGGCAATCCAGGGGGTGAATGTTTTACGTACCTTTAGATATGTTGATGATTTTTTGATTATCTTTGGTAAAGAGCAGGGGGTATCGTTGCAACAGCGTGTGCCTGTGGTTTTAGGTGCGTTTTAGACATCTTTTTAAATGTTTGTGACAAACACGTCTGTTGGATGTACAGTCCACGTTTGCGAAAGCAATTTTTACCTTTTGATTCTGCCGATTCCAAAACAGTGAAAATAGCTATTGCTTCTGCGTGTTTAGATTCAGCGCTTAAGAAGTCGTGTATGCACACCATGAAGGAGAGCTTTGACCTACAAATTTCGCGCCTTTCAGCTGCCGGGTTTCCTCGGACTGTGGTTGCTTCTGTAGTTGAAGCAATGTTAAAGAAGATTGAAGGCAAGACTCCGCGTCCTGCCTTAGATCGCCAAGAGAAAAAAAACGAGACCTGTAGTCATCCCGAACACTCATAAAGTCGCTCATAATCTTAAGAAGGTTGCTACAAGGTTCAATGTTCCGGTGGTCTTCTCGGCGCCATGCAAATTGTCCAGCGTTTGTAGGCGAATAATGAAACCTGGTGATGCGAAACGTTGCTGCGATATTAAGCATGAGCATCCTTTTGGGGAGTGTTGTGTCGGTGCGGTGTATTTGATCCCTTTGAGTTGTTGCAGTGTATACATCGGCCAAACAGGCCGATGCATTAATGTTCGGTTGCAGGAACATGTGCTATCCATAAAAAATGGTACGGGCTAGCACCTGTCATGAAGCGAAGTTGTGACTCAGTCGCAAGAGAACTTGCTGAGGCCTATTTCATTACATTGTACGGGAGTGGGTGTGTCAGCGTTTTTTCTATCGTTCTGCACAGCAGTGAGTTTGTTTTTTGCAAGATCGCTTTTGGTTTCAGCAGTCTGCGCATGTGCATAATGCCATATATATATTGAGTGTCTCTTCGAGAATAAATCAGTTGGTAGTGTGCGCTTGTATACGTATCTCCTTCCTGTTTCGTCCTTGTCCAGTTTTGCGCCACTCTCTTATATTTTAACATAGAATCTTATATACATCATTAGTTTCACAATCTACAAATGTTTTCTTATGTTTGACCGCGCACCAAAAAAACTGCCCACAGTCCAGAATGGTGCGCATTTCGAATAGAAGACCCACTCTTTCTATAAGTCTAGTCATTGCCATTACGCCCATGCAGGAAAGGATGGCATCGACGGAAGCACAAGGATGGTGTTACTTTTGTAGCAAAACATTGCTCTATCATTCATACGCTGTCATTTCGTTTTGCACGAGCTAATTCAAGCTCAAATAAAACGTTGCAATCTATAAGAGCCAAATCCAAATTTTACTCCTGAATGTTGACGACAGTGGGCTATGTAGCTTAAAGCCGCAATATAGATTTATGTATTTGGGTGACATGAGCACACTGTCAAAAAATTGTTTTAGCAGGCCCGACCATATTTTCAATAGTAAAAAACAGCGTTTTCCTCTGTCTCACTTAAGGTAAACTAGGCTCTTTTAGAAAAGAATGCCACATATGTTCTTGTCTGCGATGGCTCTCGGTATGATTACCTCCATCAATGAAACATGAATTTTCACATGAGCTGGTGGAACACATAAAAAAAGCAAGCATACTCTCGCCACTATCACTTGCAAAGTATCTGAAACATTCCATGGGCAGGCAGAAATGTAGATTTACCTTTTTTACAGCGTTTCCGGAGCATGTTCACTACATTAAAGTGGCGAGTTGGCTGTGTTCTTGTATAATTGCAAAATTCTCCACTGAAACAATATTTCCACACAGACGAAATAAGATGACAGGAAGTAGTGGTAATGTTTGCAAAAGACCAGCAAGAAAGTTGTCAAGTACGCTATGTTGATTTAGACACTTCCAGTCTGCACGTGGTACACAACACCTACAGAGCATATGCAACTGCCAATAAGGGCTGAGTGGACATTATGGTGTCTACTATCGTCGCATTGTCTTCTCAGTGCTGTCTGGGAAGAAACGATTACCACTAAATATGTAGCCCTAAATACGTTGAAAACAATTCAGTGTATGAATGGGCTCTTTGCAGCCAAAATGTGCTTCCTTGGAGAACTCGATTCATTGATGTGGCCACTGACTAGTCACGCCAACAGTTACGTTTGCCTTCGTAGTTGCAGTAATTGTAAAAAAAAATTCTTGCTGACTGTTAGGTGCAAGGCTCGTCCCCCCTCCAACTCGGTGCGTGCAAACTAAGCCTGTGTACATTCCCGGTAGGTCTTCCTCCCTGCACTCCGCTCTGCTTGTTTTCTTTCGTTTATTTAGAATTTTCCTGTTTCGTCTCCTGATTGGACACACCAATCTGTCTTAACAGCCCTACGCTGGACGTTCTTTTCCTTCACCCACCTTTTCCGCACTTGCCATTTCTGTCATTGGGGAGAGGGATAAAAGCGCACACTGCGCTAGGGAACACAGTTCCTGCCTTGACAGAGACAAGTCTGTTTGTCGAAATGTCGGCTCCAGCAACACCCACCTTGAAGACTTTTTCATCTCTGCAAGCTTCCATGTTCCCCTGAACTTATGTTTTATTTGGATATACACGTCCATTGTATGCCCTACCAAATAGGAAATTCTTGTAACCAGTATTACCATCTACCGCACTTTAGAGCATAACTTTTAGGCCCACGTACAGTCAATGTTACACAATGTCGTTGTCATTAACCACAGTATTTCCTATGCATCACCACACACATTTCGGGCTCTTAAATTGACATAAAAACTTGCTCTACAAAAACACTACATGTCCTCATCATCGCTACCATATTCAACGTCACCTATTTATTCGGCAAGTGCATGGAATTCGAAATGGTTGGCCGACTTATCATAGCTTGGTTATCACGGTCACGATAATGTATTGTTTTAGACTATTCGTTCAGAAATGTCCAAAGGCCTGGATAATTTTTTGTGGAGGTGTTTATTTATCACAGGTTGCATATGTGCAAGAAATAGCATTTTCTCTAGTAGCATGACGCACTCACTGTATCGGAGCAAACATGGCACACAATACATTGGAAAAGGCCCTAAAACACTTCATTATATTACAAAAGTTATTGCATTATTTCAGCACCCTCATGCACTAACAACGATGATTTACAACACATAAAATGCACTTGTGTCTTATTGCAAGGACAATTGCCTTTTTACACGAAAGTGTTTTATACCGGGGTCCACCACGGCTCCACTGACGTATTTCCGTCACGGATATGACGTTGTAAAATATAAAGACTTACAGATGACAAAGAAAAACCAGGAGAAAAAATTCCGTCACCGGGAATCGAACCTACCACCTCTCGCTCCGCAACGCGCAGCGTGAAACGATTCGGCCACGGCCGGCACGTTCTTCGCAATGCTAACGGCGAGCTATTTATATACACCATTCGCCGGTGGCTGTACTCAGAGATCTGTGTTACAGCGCGTTTTCGTTATCACTAGCGAGATGGCGCGAAGAGCTCGAAGAGCGCGTTCGAAAGGTCGTCGCTGTTGCGACGAGCGCCCGCGTGTACAGGGCGCGGTCGCTTGTGCCTACGCTTACCTCGTGATCGCGGTGGTTTGTACGTTTCAGAATGTGGCATAGCGCTAACACACACGGACGAGGAAGAGACAACAGGACAGGCGCTAACTTTCAACTGATTGTTTATTTTAGAAAGCAACGGTATAAATAGATCCGTACGCAAAGCACCACTCATCGCCCATGAAAACCTGCAGCGTCAAGAAAGGCCAATTCATTAGCAGTCAGCGCCACCGATGGGCAGCTGACACAGCTATCACCGGCCCTCGCGTTCATGGCGGCTTCCACAAGCTGTGTCAGCTGCCCATCGGTGGCGCTGACTGCTAATGAATTGGCCTTTCTTGACGCTGCAGGTTTTCATGGGCGATGAGTGGTGCTTTGCGTACGGATCTATTTATACCGTTGCTTTCTAAAATAAACAATCAGTTGAAAGTTAGCGCCTGTCCTGTTGTCTCTTCCTCGTCCGTGTGTGTTAGCGCTATGCCACATTCTGAAGCATATAACCAACTAGCCCAAAAATCCACGTTGAC
The DNA here is from genome assembly GCF_013339695.2 of Rhipicephalus sanguineus. Classification (NCBI taxonomy): domain Eukaryota; kingdom Metazoa; phylum Arthropoda; class Arachnida; order Ixodida; family Ixodidae; genus Rhipicephalus; species Rhipicephalus sanguineus. The sequence goes on along the minus strand of NC_051176.1, from coordinate 8,719,803 downwards.
AGGTTTGTACGTCTCGCGTTGAGAGCACGAAGGTCACTTGGCTCACTGCAGCGGCCGCTTTTGCGAAAGGAGCGGTGCTCACGCAGAAATAAGTTACAAATGTGACAGTTAGTTCGCTCTCATCCTGTGTATGTTCGTTCCGTGCGTCCTTTCTGCTTGAGGAGCGCAGTGGAAGTTTCGAGCTGCTTGCGTTCTTCGCGTGACACTACAATTTATTGCTGTAGCATTCATTCCTTCGCCCTTGGGGCGATAGAATGCGCAACAAGCGCTCAACTACGTCTGTGAAGAGACGTTTCACTTTCATGTTATACCGATTCTTATTACAGAGGGATCAGCCATGTTTTTTAAAACATTCGTCGCTCCTGTTACATTGGGTTGTGTTTTCAAATGAGACAGTCTTGCAGCTGTCATATGTTTAGACAGAAATGAGAACACATTGTTTTCATTCTTGATTGAGGTCCAAGAAGTCTCCCGAGAATGTTGAGATAGCCGGTGAGCTCTATTCGCCGCGAGGTCGGGCTATAGATGGCAGCACCATCGCCGCGTTTGTGTAGATAGGCGGTCGGCGGCATGTTAACAAATGTACGCTGCGGCGCTTCGCCGTAGGCGGATTGAGTCGATTGTCGCCGAATAAAGCGCGTTGACTGCAGCCTATTGGTAATGTATATGCCCTCCATGGCCATGTTAATGCACGAAACCGGCCTATTTTTCCTATTAGTGTCAGAGAAGCGGAATCTCTCAATCCATGGGGCACTGGCCTTCGGTCACATTCGTGTTTTGCACTGTGCTCGATGTTTTTTCTTGCTTTATTTGCACGTGTATAAATTGTGTTTTACCTATGCCACAATACAAACAGTGCTCCTCGACTGAGCCAACTAAGTATTTATTTCCTGCTTTAGCGGCTACAAAAAAAAGAGAGCCTGTATTTCCGCGTACTGAGATGAAGTAGAACGTTGTGCACTCTGCTTTTCTGTTTGTATGAATACGTGTACTGCTATAGAAATGCGTGGCTTCGGGTCTTTTTTACCGCTAAGCGGCCTCTGCAGACGCTAGTTCATGTTTTGCGGTATCACAAGGATTTCCAAATCGCCAACACTTCACGAGATGGGGTCGCTAAAATTCTGCATTCACACCTCGACGTTTAGTATCTTTTTTCGTTTCGACGCCAAATGATGTGCTTGATCGAACGACAAAATGGTACCCACATTGAAATAATTTTGGCGAATGGACGGTACGATGGTTAGACGTAGCGCCATACCGATACGTGCATGCACTCGCTTATTAGAGTACAAAGAAGCCTCGTAAGGCGAAATGGTTATGCCTATCGTGTAGACACACGTACAAGCATTTGCTACTGTGCTAGCAAAACGAAATAAGCTGTAATCTGAGGACGTGCATGACGTACGCAAACATTCGAACACGGTGTGGCTACCAGACGACGCGAGGAGCCATCCACACCACGGGGTTTCGTCCGCTCGCCGCTAGGTGCCCACTCTGCTCGATCTCACTGTCAATAGATGCCAGTGTATGGTGTACCTTACATTTACATTCATTACATCACACACTCACAGTTCTGTGTCTCTCACGATGGCAGCTGAGCATCCTGTGGTGTTGCACTGTCAAGCTCGAGAATGCTGGTTCAAAATCCAGGGCATGACGGCCACATCTCATTGGGGGCGAAATTGAAGAAATGGCCATGAAGTTAGATGTAGGTGCATGTTGCAGAACTTGGGTGCTCATAGTTAATGCGAAGTTCTCTTCTATGCTGTGCTTCATTATCACTCTGTGGGTTTGGCACATATGAAACTCTCCAATGTACTTAAAGTTAGTGTTTTTGTGCCGCAGACAGATGCCCTTATTTCTTTGGCGTCAGTGCTTTGCTTGTAAAGCATCCAGCAGCTTTGCAAGAAGCTCACAACATTACGCTGCATGAATGGTTACACCTTTTCGCCAATACTCTCCTCAGATGTGTACCACATAACTTTTATGAAGTGGTCAACGTGGCCATTTCAGATGGTAGCACAGCGATGTGATTTGTGGTTTGTCCGTCAGAGTGTTCAGTTTGTGATATTTAGTTAGTAGTGCGCACTTGTAAACAAAGCACTATGCTTCGCTTGTGGCACTGCATGTCACACGTACGATCAAACATGACCAGTGCACACTTGTAAACAATGCACTATGCGTCGCTTGTGGCACTGCACGACACATGTACAATCAAACATGACCAGTGCACATCTGTAAACAATGCACTATGCGTCGCTTGTGGCACTGCACATCACACATACAATCAAACTTGACCAGTGCAACTTTGTTAACAATGCTATATGCGTCGCTGGTGGCACTGCACGTCACGCGTACAATCAAACATGGCCAGTGTACATTTGTAAACAATGCACTATGCGTCGCTTGTGGCGCTGCACGTCGCACATGCAATCAAACATGACCAGTGCACATTTGTAAACTATGCACTATGCGTCGCTTGTGGCGCTGCACGTCACACGTACAATCAAACATGACCAGTGCGCATTTGTAAACAATGCACTACACGTCGCTTGTGGCACTGCACCTCACACGTACAAGCAGACGTAGGACACAGAAAGACTTGACAATGTATAACATGATCAGTGCACATTTGTAAACTATGCACTATGCGTCGCTTGTGGCACGGCAGGTCACACGTACAATGAAACATGACCAGTGCACACCTGTAAACAATGCACTGTGCGTCGCTTGTGGCGCTGCACGCCACACATACAATCAAACATGACCAGTGCACACTTCTAAACTATGCAATATGCGTCGCTTGTGGCGCTGCACGTCACACGTACAATCAAACATGACTAGTGCACACTTGTAAACAATGTACTATGCGTCGCTTGTGGCACTGCACGTCACGGGTACAATAAAACATGCCCAGTGCACATCTGTAAACAATGAACTATGTGTCGCTTGTGGCAACTGCACGTCACACGTACAATCATACATGGCCAGTGCACATTTGTAAACAATGCACTATGCATCGCTTGTGGCACTGCACGTCACACATACAATCAAACATGACCAGTGCACACTTGTAAACTATGCACTATGCGTCGCTAGTGGCGCTGCACGTCACACATACAATCAAACATGACCAGTGCACACTTGTAAACTATGCACTATGCATCGCTTGTGGCACTGCACCTCACACGTACAATCAAACATGACCAGTGCGCATTTGTAAACAATGCACTACGCGTCGCTTGTGGCACTGCACCTCCCACGTACAAGCAGACGTAGGACACAGAAAGACTTGACAACGTGTAACATGACCAGTGCATACTTGTAAACAATGCACGATGCGTCGCTTGTGGCACTGCACGTCACACATACAATCAAACATGACCAGTGCACACTTGTAAAGAATGCACTATGCGTCGCTAGTGGCGCTGCACGTCACACGTACAATCAAACATGACCAGTGCACACTTGTAAACTATGCACTATGCGTCGCTAGTGGCGCTGCACGTCACACGTACAATCAAACATGACTAGTGCACACTTGTAAACAATGTACTATGCGTCGCTTGTGGCACTGCACGTCACGGGTACAATAAAACATGCCCAGTGCACATTTGTAAACAATGAACTATGTGTCGCTTGTGGCACTGCACGTCACACGTACAATCATACATGGCCAGTGCACATTTGTAAACAATGCACTATGCGTCGCTAGTGGCGCTGCACGTCACACATACAATCAAACATGACCAGTGCACACTTGTAAACTATGCACTATGCATCGCTTGTGGCACTGCACCTCACACGTACAATCAAACATGACCAGTGCGCATTTGTAAACATTGCACTACGCGTCGCTTGTGGCACTGCACCTCACACGTACAAGCAGACGTAGGACACAGAAAGACTTGACAAGGTGTAACATGACCAGTGCATATTTGTAAACAACGCACTATGCGTCGCTTGTGGCACTGCACGTCACACGTATAACCAAACATGACCAGTGCACACTTGTAAACAATGTACTATGCGTCGCTTGTGGCGCTGCACGTCACACATACAATGAAACATGGCCAGTGCACATTTGCAAACAGCACTGTGCGTCGCTTGTGGCGCTGCACGTCACACATACAATCAAACATGACCAGTGCACACGTGTAAACTATGCACTATGCGTCGCTTGTGGCGCTGCACGCCACACATACAATCAAACATGACCAGTGCACACTTCTAAACTATGCAATATGCGTCGCCTCTGGCGCTGCACGTCACACGTACAATCAAACATGACTAGTGCACACTTGTAAACAATGCACTATGCGTCGCTTGTGGCAGTGCACGTGACACGTACAAGCAGACGTAGGACACAGAAAGACTTGACAACGTGTAACATGATCAGTGCACATTTGTAAACAATACGCTATGCGTCGCTTGCGGCACTGTACGTCACACGTACAATCGAACATGACCTGGTGCACACCTGTAAACAATGCACTATGCGTCGCTTGTGGCACTGCACGTCACACGTACAATCAAACTCGACCAGTGTACACTTGTAAACAATGCACTATGCGTCGCTTGTGGCACTGCTCGTCACACATACAATCAAACATGACCAGTGCACATTTGTAAACAATGCAGTATGCCTCCGATTGCGGTACTGTACGTCACACGTACAATCGAACATGACCAGTGCACGCTTGTAAACATTGCAGTATGCCTCGATTATGGCACTGCACGTCACACGAACAATCAAACATGATAAGTGCACATTTGTAAACATGGCAGTACACCGCACTTTTTGGTGCTGCGCGTCACAAAAAAGAACACATAAGTAAGCACACGTATAAAAGACACAAACTAATGAAACGAAAGACATAACAAATTTAAATATCTAAAGGAAAAAGATGCCATAAGCAAGTGTTTTGTCAAAGCAAGTAAAATAAAATGCTAACAATAAAAAACAAGAACTGAAATAAGAAGAAAAGTTACTGTTGTGGCTGCGGCGGCTGTTGCCCTGCATGGGCTGCTGCGGTAGGTAGCACCACTACAGAACTTGCAATTGTGGCGAGGGGCGAGAGGTTCTCCTCCATCCTTTGGAATCGCTCCTCCTGCCGACGTCCAATTTCGCACAGCTCTTTGACCGCGTCGGCCACTGATTTGAGGCCCTTTTCCAGGGCGTCCGTTTGCTCTTCAATATTAATGCAGAATTGAAAGTGTAATGTTCAGAGTCGATGCGCAGTGTATTGTATGATAATGTACGATATTACAAAGTGAGCAAATGCCATGTAAACGTTATGGTTGCATTTGAGACACAGCCTTGCCATGACAGCTAAGCATATTTGGCAGTAACATGCCGAGTACATAGGCTTCGCTTCGTTTCTCAAACGTGGTAGCTGCATTCCATTGTGAAAAAATGCACTTGCTCATCTTAACTCTACAAGAGGGTGAAGCGTGGAAACACGGACACAAAAGAGCAAGAAAACACAGTATATGTTGTATTGTTATCTTCTGTGTCTGTGTATGCACATGTTTCTTTCTTTTGTAATGAATCCTAGCCAACTAGCTCAAGTTTTTGTTGTTATAAGCTCTTGCTAACAAATAGGTTGGTTTACATGCATGTTCCTGAACCCCAGGTAGACAAATTCAGTACAGTGCAATACTACAATAAGCTTCATTAGTACTTCCCCAGGCAGCACAGAAAGTTGGGCCGGTGTCGGCGATAGACTGGCCGTTCCTGGCCCAAGAACGGCCCATGATTGACAATGTGCCGCCAATATTGGCTGCGCCAGTCTAATGGAACGCCGATGTTGGACCAGCATTGACAACGTGCCGCCAATAACGGCTGTGCCGGTCTAACAGGACGGTGACGTTGGGCCGGCATTCAGTATGCGCCGCCGATATCGGTTGTGCCAGTCTAACAGGACGGTGACGTTGGGCCGGCATTCAGTATGCGCCGCTGATATCGGCTGTGCCAGTCTAATAGAACGGACACATTGGGCCGAATTATACAAGCAGCAGCCGATATGGGCTGAGCCATGCAATTAAGCCGGAATTATTGGCGCGCCGTTCGAACGACTTTGCTGATGTCGGCTGAAGAGTCAATTTCGTTGGCATACATCGGTCCGTTATGAGCCAATTTCTGTGCCTACTGCCTTTTGGTGCTCTTCCGTGGTCTAGGCCCGTAGCCAGGGCCCCCTAGAAATTTTGGTGAAGTAGGTGTTTTTACCAAAAGTAAATAATAAAAATACGTGTTTTTCTAAATAGCCAATGTTTTCAGCAAGTGCCCGCCCCCCCCCCCCCCCCCCCCCCGAAAAAAAATGACTGGCTACGGGCCTGCCGCCCTGCGGTGGTTCCACTTGACACGCCGATTTTTCAAGTCTGAAGGAGTAATGTGCCGTACACAACATAAGATATTTTGGTCATTAAATCATACTCAGCTTGTAGATTTGCATGATCGTTGGTTGAACTGGCGCAAGGCTATTTCACTGAGAAAGATTTACCCAGTTTATCACCTGCCAGGCGTCTGATCCCGTGCTTCGGTACGACGAAGTAACAGCGGATCCGGCTGCCGTACGTAACGCGACCGTAACGGCGCGCTGAACGTCGGATCGGACGCAAATTGTATCGTATCGTGTATCATGCTTTGTTATCGGCGCGATCGATTTGGCTGTTTCGCGTTGTTCACAGCGCAGTACCAGTTAACGGCTTCTCACTTGGAGGTGCTGAACGTGTGCAAAGTGAGAGTTATCAGTTCAGTTAGAGCGTTGTGGTGATTGATTCGTATAATACGTGCAGTTGCCGTAATCTGATACATACCCACAGCCACGACCACATAAGTTAAGTACAACGTATCGGAAATACGCGTAGCATGGTGTGGCGGAGTGTGTAGGCGTCAAGCACCTTCTCTACGTGCCGCGTCGTAGCGAGTTCGAATCCCGGTCTGCTGCCTTTCTTTTTTCGTGTTTTCGTTTTAGAATACATTGTTTATACCCTACTCTGCCCTAAAACAGCAGCCTGCGCGGTAGGCATGGGTCGCGCAGGACGACGCGAAAAAAAAGAAAACGCTTCTGTGAACCGTAAGTAACAAAAGAAACAAAAAAAAAAGGAAACGCGTGCATGCGGCGGCAAAAAACACTTTGATTAAAGACAGAACCAGTAACGTCCCCCCTCCCTTTTCTTTTAAATCGATGGAAAGAGGGGTGCATTCCAGACATATATGGAAAGCTGTTGCCTCGATCAAGAGCGGAAAGCTTTATTTTAGACCCGCTCTGCATTGTTATTATTTTCTCGTTTAGTGGTCGGGCAAAGCCACACTGTTTTTCAGGCGATTTTGGACGTACCCATAGAAAATCGGGAGAATCATTTGGCATCTGGTGCCAGGCCTTGTCCACCGCACTGAAAATGATGTTTATGATTAAATCTAGAAAGCTACGATTGTTGCAATTGCAACCAAAAAGCTGGCATGAGTGACTGTTGACAGCACTAAAGAATGTGCCAGTGAGCAGCAACAAATTTGGCCATGTGCTCTGTTTAAATTTCTCTCTCCCAGTGTCTCAATATTTTGGTCCTATATCCTTATCTTTCTATATAGTTCCCTCCCTCCTGACTCAGTGTAGATGAGCAAAAAGGATTTTTGTGCTCATAACCTTGTTTACTTGATTATCACATCTCTCTATGCAATTCTGTTCTGCGTGCCTCCAGAAGCTTCTAATTGAGTCAAGCAGAACTAGAAGCAAGGGGGAGGAGCATGTTGGTGCAAGCCAAAGTAGCTGCAGGCGCATATCACTCTTGCCGTATTGTCCTTATGCACACATAAAGTTCTCATGGCGTCTTCATATTCATATATAGTACAGGAACATGTTTCCCGCAAGACTTTGTTGAACTACAACCATTTTCAACTTACTTTGATAGTATACTGAACATATTGAGCTTATCTGTATTAGTAAATTTTAAAATGGCCGCTGTTACTAGAGAGGCAGTTTAATTGGTGAGCCACAGAAGATACAAATATGCGAGATAAGCACCTTGTAGTTAGAGCCAGTTGCGTAACCATGGCAGTGGTGCAAATCATGGAGAAGTAAGGGGGGTCCTGACCCCCCTTGTATTCAGGCTCGACACCACTTGCAAGTGCCCCTCTTGAGATTTATCTTTGAAATACCATATTTCAAAGGCAAATATGTCAGTTAAGCAATACAATTGAATTGCTTGACAGATAAGCACAGTGCACTCTCCCTAAAATCAACTCTGAAATCTGAAACCCTTCCAATGAGTAGAAACGAATTACTACAAGAGGGAAAGCTGTTTTTGGTTTTAAAAGGCACTGTAGATGTCATGCTTTCCTACATGATACAGGTGGCTTCTCACGTGCCGAAAATGTTTATTATGCTGGCCTTTGAAGTGCAAAGTAAAGAATCCCCGATCAGCTACTGTTATTTATTTATGTAGATAATTGGGTAGAAGCTATTGACAACAATCTATGAGTTCGATTTCTCAAATATAGTCGCGTTATTAAAAAGATCATTTGTTAATATTCATAAACACGCTTCACAAGAATTATTCTATGGGTAAATCGTGGGATGCTAACAGGATATACGGTTGGAGGTGAAGTTATATGTATAAAAGTATTTCCTTTATGCGTTAAAATAAAAAAGCGCAAGCATGTTTATTTGACGGTCTAACCTGAATGACACATCAGCTATAACATATTAGTGACATATGCTACAGCCTATGCCTGCGAGTTACACTTAAAAACTATCTTTACCAACTATATTCACTGCTCAGGCCCATTCTCCTTATCTTGTTAATTAGTTTGAAAGGGCGATTTTGATTTTTATATATAATTAAGAAGAACAAGATGGCCACCATGGCATCGATGTGTGTGTCTCTCCTTGAGATGTTTCTGGATTTATGCCACTGAGCCAGGGAATAGCACACCAGGCACGTGCTACCCCTCCCCTCCCCCTTCCTCAATATTTTTCTGCCACAAGATACCGAGCACAAAATGACACTCGACCGCACTTAACAAAACACAAAGTTGCACTTTCTTTTTCAAAGCCACTGAAAGAGTGCCACTTAAGGCCACACAAAATTAAAATAACTTCTTCACTCTTATTTGGGGCACTCGAGAGCTAGCACATTTGCAAGCCCCTCCACAACATAGATTTACTCAATGGTATGAGATATAACTTCAGAGCAATGATTCAATAATTTTGATAGCTATCATAACAATAGCGTCACAAACACTGTTGTGGGTTATGCATTTTTTTTCTCACAGCTAAATAATTATTTCGAGGTGCCAAACTTGGTGCATAAATGAAATACAGAAAGAAAAATTTTCCAGAAACTTGAAGAGCTGATGGCGTAAAGATTTTTTCACTGGCTTTACTCAAAACTAGTGAACATGCAGTTTGAACCATGGCCTCCTGCAGAATGTTTATTGACGCTGTGAAGTAGGATATTTTTGCTCTTTCAGGCCATTTGCGTACTGATGACTTCCACATAAGTAGTGAAACACCTGTTTTGTTTCCTTGACATATTTGATTAAAGGTTACCCAAAAGAAATGTTTTGTGCAGTGCGCGCAGCATGACACAGATGACGGACGCTTTTCATCCTGCATCGTTTCATTAAAATATGTACAGCACTCAAGTTCACTGCTCACATATGTATCTTCCTTCCTGTGCGCTGTCACAGAGCTGTAGGTCAGAGCTTCTTCATGATGTCATGTATACGGGATGTGTAATCACCAGCAGGAATGTCGGATTGGTGTTGGTCAGACTCAAAGAACTTGATAACTCGGCAGACCTACAGTCATGCCGTAAACAGGTTTTACAGTGGTTCAGCCAATATGTCTGCCTTGAATGTCAAGCGTATATGTTCCATTCCATTGCTCATTGGGTGGTAGGTCGTGGTCGAATAATGTGGGCTCAATTTGGCTTTCTGTCTCTGTTTTGATGGAGGACGACATGCGAATGTAAAGTGACACAGCCGGCGGCTGACAACAGAGGGAGCAACAGTTGCAGCTGTAATGTCTGAAGTCGGATTATATTCCATGCAGCACTTGAAATATGCGGTCAGCCCGAGCCAACAAGTTTGGCTTTGGTAGGGTGGCAATGGCACGATGAGGTCCAAAAAAATGTGGTCGAATCAAGTATTTGGGCCTGCAAACATATCCAACAATGTCACAGCATGACTGAATCTTGAAGTGCTGCAAAGCGATCAACACTCACGAGTCTGCTGGTGGAACACCCCCGTGATGCTACATCACATGAAATCTATCGTGAAAAACTTTTGGATTGACAAGATACTAGGGTGTGAAAGATTCTCTTGTGGTGTGAATTCTTAATGATGATTGCAAGTGGGCATAAATGGTCACTGCTTGTGTCACAACATGTGTCACAACAAGCGTCTCCTGTTCCTGGCAAAGGAAACCACTGAAATTGTAGCAACGTTGAATCTTATAATTCTTGTACATGGCAGAATTCCTCGTCATCATGTCAAGCAGTTGCCACTATTTTGAGGTCTATTCCTCTGAGACAGGTGACAGCATTAGTTGGGCAACGTGTCAGGGCATCAGTGACAATGTTGTCAGCTCCCTTTATGTGGCTAATGTCTGTAATGAATTTTGGTATGTAGGACATCTGCTGCAGTTTGCGGGTAGAGTGGAAACCACCGTTGCAATTGAGGAACTTTAAGGCATACTTGAGATGTGGACTTACGTATTTCATGACAAAGAACTCACTTCCTTACATGTAATGATCAAAATATTGTACTGCTGCTTCAGTCTTCACTCAAACGTGCTGTAATCTCAGTGGTTGTCAGTTTTCGGGAAAAGGAAGCGATTTGGTGCCTGCACTTCTTAGATGAGTTGTTGGCATCCAGCACCTAAAGCTGCATCCAAGATGTCAATGATGATGCATAGTACGTTGAACTCTCATTTGATTTTAGGGGATTCATCTTGTCGCCAAGGCATCTCTCGATCCCCGAAAGGCTGCTCGGGCGTTCTTGGTTCAGGGGAGCTCAATAGCAGCACTTCTGTGTATCAACAGCAGGAAGTGGAGAGGATGTAGAATGGCCTAGTGCCAAGGTACAAAATGGTGGTAGTAGTTCACAAGACATAGGGACTTACAGAGCTGACATTTAGTATTCAGAGATGGGAACTTCTCAACAGCCTTGACTCTATCTGGGTGTGGTTTAATACTGGCGACGAGATGAAATGGCCAGGAAAGGTGAGCTTGCGGATGCCAAATATAGATCTATGTTGACAAATGTTCCAGGCTTGGCCAGTTACTGGATCACAGATAGCAGATGTGAACTGGGCTCATTTGATGAACTGCTTGCGACGAGTAAGTTGTGGAGGTAAGCATGAAAGAGGTCGAGGCTGTGTAAAACACTGAAATGTCCATCTGGAGTTTCTCGTGCCGAATGGCATAGGAACTCAAACACACAGAAGGGTGTCAATATCATCATGTTCAGGATGTCTTCTGGAGCCAGAAGGATTTGATGGTAGGACCGTACAAGGCCAATTTCGGAGAAAATTGTTGCACCGTGTAGTTTGGCTGTGACATCACGAGAATGTGAGGTACACTGAGTAATGATCGGGCATGCTTGCTTGTTTGAACTATATGGCTCAACTGGTAGTTGCTGCGAGGCCATCAGCCTCCTGGTTTAGACTTCAAAACCACGTGCAGAGCAACCCCAACACAGAGAACACGTTGGGCTGCAGGTGAAAGTCAGTCAAAAATCTGAAAATCTATATATTTGAGATGGCGGCCTCAAAAATTCTTTTGAACTGCAGCCGAAGGCCCTCCTTCCAATAAAATTTATCAGTTCTATGGTCCCGCCAAGCCGCCCAAATTTTTATATTTCTGTCTCTTTCTCAGAGACGATATTTCATACTAAGTTTTGATTTTGTAATGACAATTTGACTACACGTTAAAATGAATACAACGGTGATGATGTAGTGCGCAAGAACGTTGCAACGAAAAGAAGCAAGTTGGCAAGCCTAAAAACACAATAGTAAACTGACATATCTTGCACCAGGCCCGTAGCCAGGGGGGGGGGGATTTTGGTGAAGTATGTGTTTTTACCAACAATAAATAATAAAAATAGGTGTTTTTCTCAAATAGTCAAGGTTTTCAGCAAGTGCCCCCCCTCCCCTAAAAAGATTCCTGGATACGGGCTTGTCTTGCACAGATCCAGGGTGTTCTTCATTGGTTAAGCTGTCAAAAAAACGTAATCTTGTTAAAGCTAAGCTAACAGAGAAGGCTGCGGGCGTGAGTAGGTGGGCTGTTATGGACATGCGCGTTCCTTAAACCATGGATGCTTGGTCGTTGTTGTTTACAAGCTGCCTTATCGTTTGTACGCAAGGCGAGGTGCATTAATGTGATATTAGAAGTACGTACACACGCCATGTGACCAACTAGGTCGCTTTGTGAAGGGCGCAGCCAGAAATATTTCGGGGTGAGGGGTTCAAACCCACCTGATGGCAACGCCTTAGCAGACCATTGCAATTAAGTGCACTTGTTCGCCTCCATATACGAAGTCATTCTCATGGCTTTTAACACATATGTCGGGTTCAAGATGACTGCAACTGCATGAGTCAACCATCCGGAGCTTCAGCATGATGAAACAAAATATATGCTACATTCTCGCGCCACCTGATCTTGATTTACACGTGACTGCGTCGATCGGCTGCGTTTTCTTTTTGTGAACATTCTTTGTAACGGTGTCTTTTGATCGTGATCGGGCCTATCCGGATCGAATTTCTTTATTGCGTTCGACAATGGTCGCTGCTACACGGTGCAAAATAATCCGGGTTGTGTTTGGTGCACCGTCTTGATCCCACCGCCATCAAAAGAGCCCTGTGACACCTGCATTTAGCACAGTCGTGGTTCGCTTGTTTTGTCAGCTGGCGCTCTATGAAACGTTTCAAGTTCGTGTTATTTTTAGAAAATTCTATTTGAGAGTAAGCGCGCCATTCTGTTGCTGCCCTGTGCCATCATACCAACTCACCCAGCTGAGCGAAAAGCGGGTTTGATTGTTGCTGGTTGATTGCACCATCGCTGCCTTTCTTCTGACTGCTAAATACGGATAAATAGAACTTTTGTTAGAGAGGCTTGAAGGCCTGTTTGCTTTTGTTATGTGTGGATACTCCTCTGGCTACATTTCGGGATATTTCTGATATTTCAGCGACCTTTCTTCACGAAGACCTGGCAACCCTGCTTTTGTCATCCGGGAATCGCCCGGCGCATCAGAAACAGTCAGCTGACGTTAACTTGTATAAGTTAGTGTTCTTCCCTACGAGTGTTTTCGTGTTGTTCACGCGCATCCTAATGAACTGGTCACCGTCGTGTGCTAGTGTTCGGCTAGTTAGAAGGGGAACAGTTGCGGCTAAGCCATCAGTCGCGTACGTGCGATCCGAGTGATCGATCTTTGTTATGTCGAACGGAGGGTACACAGTAGGGCGCTCTATTGAGGGATTTCATGTGCAACTTGCGTAACCGTAACTTGCAACTTGCGTAAACGCACAGTTAAATGACAACAGCCTATGTGCCAGCCTCTGTCTCAGGCATCGTTTACAAAAGTGCCACAAAATTAATGAGCTTTTTGCGCAAGAAATTTCGGTGTCACAATTTTGACAGTGTAGTGAAGAATGCCGTGTGGATTTGATGTGAACAGTAAACAACCTGAAAAACAAACGTAACAGACTCTTTTGGTGTTTACTGTGGACAAACGGTACACTTTGTCCCTTGTGATTGGTGCGAGAACGTGGTGTCACAATGCACCACCACGCTTCAGCCTAGTGTTCTTCAAATTCTACTGATCATGAGTTCATGGGCTGGCTGGGTTCTCATATCAAGGATGCAGGGTAAGCTTTATATTTCGTGTGCATTTTTTAACAAGTTGAAGAACCGTTTTCTAAGTAACTAAAAGAGGCATCAACTTAATGTGTGTATCATTTTCTTAAAAAAAGTTGCGTTCTTTTAAGTGTAGAAATTTAATCGAAATGTGACTAAAAGTACTATTTTTCCAAAAACGTTCTTCAGCCAGAAATAGCAACTTTCTCAGAAAGGAACGAGTACACAAAATATACACAAACGGATACACGTCCATAATAGCAAGGAAAAAGAATTTTAACCTTTTAAAAATTTTGCCCTACAGTGTGGTAGTACAGTGAACCTGCGTGCACAAGAACGAGGACAATGCTTTTTTATGCTGTTTTTCTTTCTTTAGTGACATCTTCCCCGACAGTAAGCTGGCACTCATTCTTGAGTCACCATCTTCCCTGTGCTGCTGCCTTATTATTTTCAATTCTGATCATGCTCACCACCTTGTGCTACGTTTTCCCTCTAAGAGACTAGTAGTATGAGCCACGTGCTACAATATACACGCTTGTCACTAAGGCTAATTTTATCTGCTCACATGTCAAACTTGGGCAGTGGATCGACAGTGTGAGACAAATGGGGCATGTACATAGCAGAGCACGTGTAGCACCCTTTAGCAAAACCACATTTTTTGTGTACATCTAAAACTCGGCCAATTACTGGAAATGCCGTGACCTCAGCGCGGTAATTATGTGCAGCACGGCCCATTGCGGCGTGTCGCAGTTCTGTGTGGGAGGTCAGTACGCTAGACAGGGTTTCTGTGACTTGCCACCTGCATCAGATATAATGTGCAGCGATATTTAATAGTTTTGTGACAAGTAATGAGTTGGCTTACATCATTACGAGTAAATAAAAGTGGCACCTAAAATTTGTATCAATTTGCTACGAAAGGTGGGCTTACTTACCCCATTTTTTTCATTCCATTATAAGTACTACACTTCTTTTCAGTTAGTTCCAAAAATTCACTGGTGTCAAATGTGAGGCATAAAATATAAGATTACCAGTCACGATTTTCCCAAATGCTTATCTTTGCTTTGTCTGTCAGCTTCATGTGGCTTTATTAACAGAAACCAAGACCCTCAGTTCCTCTTTCACAAAGAACATTTGTGTTTTACCAGAACACTGCTAAAGTTTGTGCTTTAAAAAAAAAGTAAAGGTCCGCAAAGTGATGCATGTGACTTCCACGTTTGGTGGGAGAAGTTCATGTGTTGTGCTGCTGCTTGTACCCACGCCATCATGGGCACAATAAACTCTACGGGATCGTAACCTGTGCGGGTTGCAATGATTCAGCGTCAAATGGCAACACACACCAAAGATAATTGGTCTGTGAGTGACCTGAAGTCCTGGACTTGGTGATTAGATATTGCGGGTCACTTTCAGACAAGATGCAGTCGCTGCGCTGTATTTCACAGTGGCAACACTGAAAATGTGACAGCCGTCTTCCTGCTGCTGAAAGTACTCCTTCACTTCTTTATTATGGTCTGTCACTTGCAGTGAGGTTACCTTGACTGTAGGCGGCTCATTTTCTTGATAGCCATCGAATGAAAGCTTAGCACGATCTTCAGCCATGGCTCGCACCTCCTTGTCTGTCTGTTGCTCGGTGTCTATAACACGATTGTCAATTGTGACTAAGTCAGTGAAGCTCTCTGCTTGAATGCCTCCTTGAATCAAAGCCACACTGACTGGTCCTACGGCTCGTCGTTCAGGTCGAACAATTCCTCGCTGTCACGGTTGTTGTCTTTCCTGAAACCGGCCTTCTCAAGCAGTTCTTATCAAAGAACCCCTGGCATCAAAACTGCAGCTTTGGCATGTTTGTGTTGTTTGATTGTCCTGTATACATGGGCACTTGTGACGAAATATTGGTGGTGTACATTGCCTTTAAGATATTTTAATTTGGTTTTAGAATAAGCGTGAGTGCTCATATTACTTGGCAGCGCCTCGCAACATTGCCACTCTTTGTGACGTTTCAAGAGCGAAGCGAGTATAGTCGATGCCACAGGATATTTGCGGGGCGCACACAATACCATGACTGGCAGCCGGCATGGGCCTTTTTTACTCACGCTTTGTTGTCTCGCTCTCAAGGCAGGTATGGCTGCTTAGGCGAGGAATGCTTTTCTTTTTGTGAGGGGACACACACTTAACAGGCGTAACTCATACCGAAGTAACCACATTGTTTCATTCCTTACCGTGTTCAAAACCCGACTTGAAAACTGCACTTTCAATGTCACAACAGCTTGGGCGCATGTGACCTTAGGTGCTCCCCCACGGTCCGACACTAGAGTCGGATACAACTTTAGAATTCAGTGGCATTTCTTCCTCAAAGGCGGATGAACACAAACCTGCACCAGTGGGCGCGCACTCTGGACTGACGTCATGAGCGGGACGGCCAATGGCTCCGCCTTCGGAGAACATCGGCGCGTGCATGAGCAGAACTATTTCTTTAGTCGCGGAGGTGATCGGCTGCCGCGCTTCGGTCGTCTGCGTGGGGTTTCTCCTGTCTTCTGAAGTTGTATCCAACTATAGTTGCTTGCGATTTTAGGCAGCCGTTTCAATGTGACGCTAAAGTGGTCACAGATAACTATGCTAGCAGTATATATATGACACGTTGTAGCATTTATGATGGAATATCAGGATCACTAGACAAAAAGCTACAAATTCCTATAAAAAAGTCTCAAACAAAAATTTTCCTGCCAGGGGTCCTTTAACACCTGTTTTCAGCTTTTTCAAGATGCCTGCCAACACTTTGATAGGAATGCTTTTGGATTCCCGATTCCTCTGCATGTCGAAGAGTTCGGCTACATGCGCTCAACAAGGTGTATGCGGTAGGTAGCTTTCACAGAGGGCGCGATAGCTTGATCATTTGGCAGGAGTACCGATGTCGTATTTTGGAGGAAGTAAGCCAGCTTAATTGCTTCTAGATAGGCTAGATTCCTGTGACTTGAGTACCCGTTCAAAACGAAGAGCACCAGCTTCTGCCTCATCCTTTGCCTACCGAAGTACAGCAGCCAGGTGTTTAAAAAGCTTTTTTTATCCATGCATTTGTGTTGTCAGTGCAGTCAACTGCCCCATTTATGTGCTGCTAGGTGGGAGGCTGCTTTTACTCCCCAGTCATCAGCAGTTTTTTTTTTCATGTGCCGTCCATAAGGCAAAGAAGTACCTGGTCGAACCCCTTTTGGAGCACTTCTGTGACAGTGGTTGCCTGAAGGAGTGTGCGAGGATTCACCTAAAAAGAAGTCCACTTTCATCGGCATTAAGCACACCTTTATTCTTGTGCCTCACAAGAAGCATGCACTCTGGCGCAGCATCCACACTGGTGCTGTCGCATTCACCTCAGGTTCGCAAGAATTTCACTCCATGCCTCGCCTCGCAAAGTTACGGCAATCTTTGGATGATTGTCACACCATTGTGCCCGGAGACCTTAGCTAGTTATTCTACTTACTTCCTCAACAATTCTCCATTCATTGGAATGTTGTAAGCTTATGCATCTTGGAGCCACATCAGAAGTCCTGACTCAACCTTTAGGTATGCTGCGTCACGGAGCCTGAAGCGCATTGGACGAAGTTTCTGCGAGACTTGCCTGTAGCAATTTCTTTGCTCTTCGCAGTTGAATTCTCGGCCTGCTTTGACAGCCCCATCGTTCCTGCGACATCCGCCTGCTTTCCTTGTCACACAGCTCTGTTAAGGACCTTGATCCTGACGCTCAGTGAAACTTGCTCATTTTCTGGAGGCCACTGTCTTAGCAGTTGCGGGCTTTAGCTGACCAGCACAGGAAAACAATGCGAAAATGGCGTTAAGCTACAACACATCACGTGAAAAGTGGCTTGGATAGAGGCTCGGCTAAAAGTTGCCGAGCTGCCAGCAGTGATTTAACCTTGCCATGGTTTAACCCTTTCAGAATCAGTGACATAACTATACAGCACTGTTGTGTGTTTGAAAAACACGTTAGTTTTCCAACTCTTTCTTTTTTTTTAGCCCAGCAAGTGCTGTCATCTTGTGAGGATGCAAGACTTTTTTTTTCTTGTGCTGTTGGCCTTTGGTTTGCATTTGTAGGCTTGGTTAGGCCAGTGTGTTGGCTATCGCTCAGATGTCCGTGCTAGTGCACAGTGGCCAGTTTCATTTTGTCTCTTGGGTGGTTTCTATTCATCGTGCGCACGAAAACTGATATCTCCAAGTGATGGTTCCCTCAAAGGTTGAGCTCTCGATAGTTGCTTCCTTTTTAAATGCAGATCATTTTTTAGCGAACCAAAAGCACTTCGTCCGTATCTATCTATTTATGAACTCACCCATAAGCCGACTCACTCACGCTGGCTCATACTCCGATCAAGCCATGAGTCTGACTCAGTACGGGCGAGCAATATTTTGCCAAGTCTGAGGCGGAGCGAGTGCGGTTACGAAAAACTTCGGTGAGTTTGAGTCCGAGTGATTCCTAAGCGCAAGATATATTTCTTGAGAGAGACTGAGTGAGCTCCACGTTTTTGCCAAGCTATGCTTGAAACAAACCAAAATTTGCATGGGAGGACAGTGTATGACGAACACTATTAACAGGTCATGACATGAAATAAGGTATGCATTTGGGCTGGTTGGTTCATGATTAACTGTAGAAACAGTGCTAAAAGACGGGACGAGGAAAGGACACATCCACGGCGCTGACTAACAACCAAATGTGTTTTATTCTTCCAGTCTGCATATATATACTCCGCCGCAATCTCAAGGAAACAAAAAGCAAAGCAACAAAGAAAAAAGATGATTAGCCTGCGCAGAGACCGAAAAAATCCTCAATCGGACAGAAACGTTAACTCCTTCGGAAGGAGGGAGATCGAGGGGAGGCTGAGACATGCCTCTCCGCCATTATAGATATGATACGCTTCAGAAAGGACACGCGCCCGTTCATCATGGTACTTCGACAGAAAAATGGAATCTTTAAAAGATGGCTGGCAACCGCATTCATTACAGTGAAGCGACAATTGACTATCTCTGGCTTGTTTACGGACGTTGTTCGCATGCTCGCGCATGCCAACAACGTAATGAATGTGGTTGCCAGCCATCTTTTAAAGATTCCATTTTCCTGTCGAAGTACCATGATGAACGGGCGCGTGTCATTTCTGGAGCGTATCATATCTATTGCCACGCCCACTTCTTGTCTTGTTTTGATGTATTCGGGTTTGACCGGCAGGGACGGTTATCAACGCTCGACGCTGTCCGCGAAGCATTGTTCGAGAAGCTTCACGTCTATAGTAGATCGTTCTGTTAAGATTGCGCCCCGCACGCGAATGTTCCAGCTTTGTCTAGAGATAACGCCGCCACCAGCGATATTGCTGGAAAGTTCGATACCGCCTGTATAAAAGCCGACGCGATTGACCGCTTGTCAGTTGATCGACGGACGACGCCCTGTTCGCCGCTATCATTGTACAGCGTGTATTGCCTACTCCGGCAGCCCAAGGAGCCGCCAACATTCCGCGGGTCTTCATTCGAAGACCCGGACACCTGGCTCGAGACTTTCGAAAGGGTCTCAACATTCAACAACAGGGACTCCGAGGACAAGCTGCGTCACGTTTACTTTTACCTCGAAGACGCAGCAAGGACTTGGTTCGAGAATCGGGAGTCCACTCTTAGAACTTGGGACGCCTTTGGCAGCGCTTTTCTGCAGACGTTTGCAAGCGTCGTCAGAAAAGAAAGGGCCGCAGCCTTGCTAGAGACGCGGGTCCAACTTCCAAATGAAAGTGTTGCCATCTTTGGAGAGGAAATGACCAGACTGTTCCGCCACGCTGACCCAGCCATGCCCGAGGACAAGAAAGTCAGGTTGCTCATGCGAGGGGTAAAGCAAGAGCTCTTCGCTGGGCTGATGCGGAACCCACCCTCGACAGTCCAAGAATTCATCTCAGAGGCGACGACGATTGAGAAGACCCTGGAAATGCGCAACCGCCAGTACAATCGCCGATCGATTCAAGACAGCCCAGCTGTTCATGCCGTCGGCTCCGACGACCTGCGTGAAATGATCCGAGCGATCGTGCGGGAAGAACTGCGCAAGCTTTTGCCCTTACCACAGCCTGAAGTTGCCTCGATCGCTGATATCGTCCAAGAGGAAATACAGCAGTCTCTGGGCACCCCCGAGTCAGCGCAGCCACAGCCGCAAGCAGTGAGCTATGCCGCTGCAGCCCGACGCAACGCCCCCCCTCCTCGCCCACGTCAAGACGCCGCGCCACCCCAGCAGTTCCGCCGCCAGGCGCCACCGCCGCCGCCACCGACGTCATACCGCCCGCCAGCCGGCCAGCTATACACGCCGAGAAAGACCGACGTTTGGCGCACCCCCGACCACCGCCCACTCTGCTACCATTGCGGGGAAGCTGGCCACACCGCCGCTGCCAGTACCGACAGATGGGACTGCGTGGGTTCGCCATCGACGCGCCGCGTCCACAGCGAGGGGAAAGACCACACGACATCGCCGACTACCTCGCGGGAACGCAATGGACGCCCCGACAACCTTCCCGTTCGCCGTCGCCAGGCCGCTACGTCTCCCCCCAACGCCGACCATACACTGGCCCAACGCGAGGCCGGTCACCCAGCCCGTATCCGGAAAACTAAGGGCAGCAACCGATGGAGGTGCGGTTGCTGTACGACGAAATACCGAAGATCCTCCGCCGCCGACGACAACGCCGCAACGACGTCTAAAGAACACGCCGCAAGCCGAACGAAGCCCTGACGTCGAAACTTCACGGCCCGAAGAAGACCTGACGACACAACGACGAAGCAGCGGGACAAACCGACGTAGCCGTGATCCGACGCCGCGACCAAATCGAAACGGTAGGCGACGAACGAGTGACCTCGACGTTCTCATCGACGGCCACAACGTCACCGCTCTCGTCGATACTGGAGCCGACTATTCTGTCATCAGTGGACCGTTCGCGACGAAGCTGAAGAAAGTCAAGACCGCCTGGGAAGGGCCCGAAATCCGCGCAGCGGGAGGTCACCTAGTAACGCCGGCAGGAATCTGCACAGCGAGGGTCTCCATCAACAACCGGATTTATCCCGCAAGCTTCGTAGTCCTTCAGCATTGCTCCCGAGATGTCATCCTTGGTATGGACTCCTTAGGCATTCATGGTGCAGTCATCGACCTCAGATCGAAGTTGATAACACTATCTACAGAAAAAGCATTACCGCGGTACACGCCGCCAGGGAAGCATGCCTTGAATGTGCTGGAAGACCAAGTCACCATTCCCCCTCGCTCCAGCGTCATCATTTCCGTCGGCTCTCAGAAAGTAGCAGACCTGGAAGGCGTCATTGAAGGCGACCAGCACCAGTTGATTAACCGCGAGATTTGCGTCGCAAGAGGAATAGCAGAGTTCCGGGGAGGCAAAGCAACAGCGATGCTCACAAATTTTAGCAACGAGTATAAGCACCTAAACAAAGGCACGACAGTCGCCTACATCGAAGAAATCACGGCTACGTCGATGGCTTTCGCCATCGCCGATTCTTCCGAGCCAACACCGACGAACCAAGCTTCTCAACCAGTTTTCGACGTTAATCCTAGCCTTCCGAAGCATAAACAAGAACAGCTCAAAACCCTGCTCTTGAAATACAGGGACTGCTTTTCGTCATCGTCAAGAATCGGCCAGACCCCAGTCGCAAAATATCGCATCATAACAGAGGAAAATGCCAGGCCACTCCGGCAGAGCCCGTACAGAGTTTCAACGCGAGAACGCGAATCCATGAAGAAACAAGTCGACGAAATGCTACGCGACGACATCATCCAGCCGTCGAAGAGTCCATGGGCGTCACCCGTGGTGTTAGTGAAGAAGAAAGACGGAACCCTACGCTTCTGCGTCGATTATCGCCGCCTGAACAAAATCACGAAGAAGGACGTCTACCCTCTCCCACGGATAGACGACACCCTGGATCGACTCTACAACGCGAGGTACTTTTCGTCTATGGACCTGAAGACCGGCTATTGGCAAATCGAAGTCGACGAGAGAGACCGACAGAAGACTGCCTTTATAACACCAGACGGCCTCTTCGAGTTCAAGGTTATGCCCTTTGGTCTTTGCTCGGCACCTGCGACGTTCCAGCGCGTTATGGACACCGTGCTGGCTGGATTGAAGTGGCAGACTTGCCTTGTGTACTTGGACGACGTCATTGTGTTTGCCTCAAGCTTCGACGAACACCTCCGGCGCCTTGACACTGTACTACAAGCAATCAAGACTTCTGGCCTCACCTTGAAGCCTGAAAAGTGCCGCTTTGCATACGAGGAGCTGCTGTTTCTGGGTCACGTGATCAGCAAGGGTGGTGTTCGCCCAGACCCGCGGAAAACAGCTGCCATCGCTGCCTTCCCGCCCCCCACCGACACGAAAGCCGTGCGCCGTTTTCTCGGCTTGTGCGCCTACTACAGGCGCTTTGTCAAGGAATTTTCACGAATCGCCGAACCGCTAACTCACCTCACGAAGACCGACGTGCCATTCAAGTGGGAAACGGCGCAAATCGAAGCATTTGAAGAACTGAAACGACGCCTTCAGATGCCTCCGATACTAGCACATTTCGACGAATACGCCGATACGGAAATCCACACCGACGCAAGCAGCGTAGGACTCGGCGCCGTCCTTGTGCAGAAGACTGACGGGCAGGAAAGGGTCATCAGTTATGCTAGCCGGTCACTATCAAAGGCAGAAACGAACTATTCCACAACAGAAAAGGAGTGCCTAGCGATCATCTGGGCTGCATCCAAGTTTCGCCCCTACCTCTACGGCAGGCCCTTCAAAGTTGTGAGCGACCACCACGCATTGTGTTGGCTAGCTAACTTGAAGGACCCTTCAGGACGCCTCGCACGGTGGAGCCTACGACTTCACGAATTCGACATTACCGTCGTTTACAAGTCCGGAAGGAAACACTCCGACGCTGACTGCCTGTCTCGCGCCCCCGTCGACCCACCGCCGCAGGACGACAAGGAGGACGACTCCTTCTTGGGAATCATAAGTGCCGACGACTTCGCCGAACGACAGCGAACGGATCCAGAACTCAGGGGCCTTGTGGAATACCTCGAGGGCAGGACCACCGTTGTTCCGAAGGTATTCACGCGGGGACTGGCGTCATTTTTCTTGCGCAACGGTGTTCTCTTAAAGAAGAACTTCTCACCGCTTCGAGCCGATTGCCTTCTCGTGGTACCCTCGACATTGCGGCCAGAGGTCCTCCAGGCTCTGCACGACGACCCGACGGCTGGACACCTGGGTGTTTCTCGCACGCTAGCAAGAATACAGGAGAAGTACTACTGGCCGCGCCTTTCCGCCGACGTCACTCGTTACGTGAAGACCTGCCGGGACTGTCAGCGACGCAAGACACCGCCCACTAGGCCAGCCGGACTTCTTCAGCCTATCGAGCCACCTCGACGGCCGTTCCAGCAAATCGGGATGGACTTACTGGGGCCGTTCCCGACGTCCAATACCTCACCCGCTACGCCGAGACGAGGGCCCTGCCTAGAGGCAGTGCCGCCGAGGTAGCGAAGTTCTTCGTTGAGAACATCGTCCTGCGTCATGGCGCCGCAGAAGTTCTCATCACTGACAGAGGTACGGCGTTTACTGCTGACCTAACTCAGGCAATACTGAGATACAGCCAAACAAGCCACCGCCGGACCACAGCGTACCACCCACAGACAAATGGCCTGACCGAGCGGCTAAACAAGACCATCGCCGACATGTTGGCCATGTATGTCGACGTCGAACACAAGACGTGGGATGCCATCCTTCCGTATGTGACCTTCGCATACAACACGGCCGTCCAAGAAACGACGCAGATGACGCCGTACAAGTTGGTCTACGGAAGGAGCCCGGCGACGACGCTCGACGCCATGCTACCCAACGTCACCGACGAAGAAAACCTCGATGCCGGCGCTTACTTACAACGTGCCGAAGAAGCTCGACAGCTCGCCCGCCTGCGCATCAAGACCCAGCAGCACACCGACAGCCGTCGCTACAATCTTCGACGACGCTTCAAGGAATACCAGCCCGGCGACCGTGTTTGGGTCTGGACGCCGATACGCCGACGTGGGCTTAGCGAAAAACTCCTTCGGCGATACTTCGGGCCATACAAGGTTCTTCGACGCCTCGGCGCTCTTGACTACGAGGTGATCCCGGACGGCATGACGAACTCCCAGCGACGCCGCGCACGACCTGAAGTCGTCCATGTCGTGCGCCTTAAGCCGTTTTTTGCGCGTTAGCGAACCTGGGTACTCTATTTTTCTTCCTTTGTTATTGTAATTTATTTTTGTATGCACTTGTTTTTTTTCTCTCTTCTGTGTTCTTTCACAAGCATCGGGACGATGCTTTTTCAGAGGGGGGCAATGCCACGCCCACTTCTTGTCTTGTTTTGATGTATTCGGGTTTGACCGGCAGGGACGGTTATCAACGCTCGACGCTGTCCGCGAAGCATTGTTCGAGAAGCTTCACGTCTATAGTAGATCGTTCTGTTAAGATTGCGCCCCGCACGCGAATGTTCCAGCTTTGCCTAGAGATAACGCCGCCACCAGCGATATTGCTGGAAAGTTCGATACCGCCTGTGTAAAAGCCGACGCGATTGACCGCTCGTCAGTTGATCGACGGACGACGCCCTGTTCGCCGCTATCATTGTGCAGCTTGTATTGCTGTAGCTCTAGTTCTCAGTTTCCGGCCACAAGTTCGGCCAAATAAACAGTTTCATCCTGCAAACGCCGACTGCTGTCTTCGTCGACGTCACGACCACGTGACACTATAATGGCGGAGAGGCATGTGTCAGCCTCCCCTCGATCTCCCTCCTTCCTAAGGAGTTAACGTTTCTGTCCGATTGAGGATTTTGTGGCCTCTGCGCACGCTAATCATCATTTTTCTTTGTTGCTTTACTTTTCGTTTCCTTGAGATTGTGGCGGAGTATATATATGAGGACTGGAAGAATAAACACATTTGGTTGTTAGTCAGCGCCGTGGATGTGTCCTTTCCTCGTCCCGTCTTTTAGCGCTATTTCTACAGTTAATCATGACATGAATAGCGTGATGTGCTTGTTGCATGCGTCATGAAACCCTTTCCCTGAGTCATGTGTGGCGCATACTCGTATACCACAGCCCATATAATGTCGTTATGAGTCACAAGCTATTCACAGTCTGCATCAACCCAGTAAAGGCAATGACACATTCTGGAAATCGTAATGTGATAGTGTTGAAGAACCTGTGTTGCAGGAAATCTGGTGGCGGCGTGGGCAGCTAAACCAGTGTGCGAAAAATTAGATGTACACAAAGAAAAAAAAATTATGTTGCAAACCGGAATCGACCCCTGGCATTCTGTGTGGCAGTCAATTATTCTACCATGGAGCCATGCCAGTGCTTAGAAGTGCATAAAAAAACCCTTTACAGGCGTCGTTTAGGGGCAGCATTTACCGTGGTTGCAGTGTTGGCTATCCGTTTTCATAACAATGGCATACACATTACATACGAAGTCCTACGACTCTAGAGGCTATAGTCAACCGTTGCGCGACCGCGGAGGTTTACGCGAACAACAGCTGTTTATGATAAGCACATCACCGCACCATAGCATGAAGTTCGTTTCTATAAAAATGACATCTGTGCTTTAACGTGAGTACCGACATGACAACTACACGGGTACCCTATGGGTGCCAGCGTATTCGACGTGACTGGTAAGCCCCCAATATACTGATAACTACTGAAAGTGCACAAGGACGTCGTCCACCTCTCAACGTTTGGCTCAAAGCATAAAAAAAGTGCATAGGCTGCAACTCGCCTACTGCTTCGCATGACAACGACTCCCAGAGTGTGAGGGATCTGTCGGAATTTCGGTTCATCGGGTTGTGATTTCAGCAGCTCACAGCCAGACGCTGGTATGCATACAGACAATGCTGTCATGCTTGTGCATTTTCTTTATGATTCATCAAAATTGATTACCTTCCGGTAGCAACAAGGTGAATAGTTACCAAAATTTCCTGACTCATTTGGTTTTTTCTGACAGGCGCATGACCGTAGCGCTTTCTTGCGTACGCTCACATACCCTGCGATTACAGTGTGAATGTGCACAATGATTCCTCTGCTGCAAACGAGTCAAGGACTAATTGGTTTCATTCAGGTTACTGCCAAATTGCAATCATATTCATTGGTTGTTTGCCGTAGAGACCAGAATTGGCTATTCAGTTCAAAATTGAAATCTGACCGAGGAGCATCTTCTCAGAAGTGTGCAGGGCATGACGATTCTGACTGGTCCATAGGTGACAGTATTCTGGTGCACACATTTTTCGAAGCCCGTGGAACGTGTTTGTGATTAGACATTGCATGTGTAAGAATGAAAAATATTTTTTCTTACTTTGTGGTAATTTTCAAAACTAAGGCTAGTTTATTTCGAAAGAAGTGGGACTGTGAAGATTGTAAAATGTGTAAATTGCGAAATGTGACTGGTTTCACATTTCGCAAAAAAATGACCGTCAAAGGGCAAAGCGAGCAGATATTGGCACGGTCAAGTTTATTGGCAGCCCCTGTCGCTGCAGCAAAATTATGTTTTACAACCTAAAGACAAAAAGAAATATCTAATTTTGTTCGCTGTAGTTGATAGTTCAGCCTAACGTGTTTTTTTAAGAGCGAATTAATTTGCATGAAGTAGGCTGACCAAACTGCGGTTGAAGTATACAGTCGGTTATATCTGAAAGTCTGTTGTATGCCTGTTTGTTGCAATGAGAGCTTATCCTCTATTTACAATTTTTATCGTGCAGCACCACATTCGTGAGGCATCACAATCATGTAGAAACAAGCATGTGCCTACTAGTGCCCTAAATTCCAGCCAGCTAATCACGCTCGCACTATGGAAGTGTGATTACAGAATGTTTCAGCCTCAGTTATATTGCAATTAGTACCTATGGTTGGCCAAAGTGCAACACTGATCACGGAAGAGGGAACACCCACAATCACAACAGCAGATGCCGCGATGGCCCTGCACGGCATTGTGCCCATTATTGTGGCGCTCACATAGCTGTTCACTTTAGCTGCTGCCTGTTTCCCCCACATATGTTTTCCTGCATGTAAGTGGAATTAAAATACCATTCATACTGTGCAGGCAGGAGAAACGCGTGTTCAGTGGTGAGAATAAACCAAGTTAAAATAGCAGAGGAACGTGCAACCTCTGAAGAGAACATGCATTAACCAAAGCAGACTGGTCATGAAAGAGGAAAGGTTGGTCTCTAACCACAGGCGAAGACACCATGAGGTCGATGCGAAAGCCAAGACAATCCGCTGCTTGATACGTTTGGTATCATGTTTGGTTTGGTTTGCTTTGGCGGACAGTTTCACATGTGAGCATTTCTGTTGTTGAGAAAGGCCAGTTGAGTGACTTTTAGGAAATCCTTTCAGCCTCCGTTGCAGCCACGCTGCCTTCGACTGCCTTCGACTGTTTTGTTAGTTAGCTTCCTTGAGGTGAGGTGTTCGATCTCGGGTCGTAGTGGCCACAGTTAGTGGGATAACTGCGATTAGGCTTTCCCTCTAACTGGATATAACTACGGTTTAAGGGAACTGAGGTTTATCGTAACTGAGGTTAGCGTGCCTGTGTTACCATGGTATCAAAATGCTGCGTTTGTGGCAACCAGCTGGTGTGAAGTTAGTTGGCATATGCCGCTGCCCTTTGACTATGGCTTGGAAGAAGTCTGAGTGGAATCTGAGAAGTAGCACATGGTGTAGTCAACATGGTCTGTTTCACAGATAGTAAGCAACAAAATTCGGCGGATCCCACGCGTTGTGGGAATCGACTTCATGCGAAGATGTCAGCGAGTACTTCTATGCTGTATATTATGGCTTTGAACCAAGCGTAACGAGGTGGATCGACGTGTTTTTGTAAATGTAGTAGCTGTGTGCACATTGTGGGCTTACCAGGCACGTCGACAATACTGGCGTTCAAAGGGTTAACTTATGGTGCGATGTAGCCCTCGGGTTAGAGTACATACATCAGTACTATCGAAACTAAGTGCACTTTATGGTGCAGTCATGCGAATATCATACGCAACTTTCGTTAATGTATTTGTCCGGGATCGAGCAATGCTTCAATATAGCTTGCTGAATCATAGGAATACAAATGTAATGCTTATTAGACTGCTATAAAAGCAGAGTCAACATTGGAACTACAGACGTTAATCTGATGCGACACCTCTATCGTAGGAGTACATATGTAGTGTTTACTACTTTATTGTAAAATTATACATCCCGCACTACAACCACAATTGACGTTGCACCGACATCAGGCCTGCATAGGTGTTTTTTTCAACCAGTTTATAGACAGGGCGTGATTCTGTGGTAGAATACCTGATTGCCACACAGAATGCTTAGGTACGATTCCTGCTGGGATCCTAATTTTATTGCTTCCATTCGTCGGGTCAACACTGCCGATGTCGGTTTTTCTTAACGTTCTCGCATTTAAGCTACCAATGGCTGTCCTCGCCCTTCCTGGGTAGATATAAACTGTCAATCACCTGTGGCGCATACCCGTACACCGCGGCCCGTGGTAAACTGGTATGGGCCACACGTGTCTGGAGGAAAGGGTTTGATGACGTACACGACAGGATTTTCACGTTATTCGTATCATGACCCGACAGTCATATTCGTCAAATCTTCTTACCCTCCCATGCCAATTATGGTCTACACCAAGTTAACGAGGAACTCATGAGAGCACCCAGACGTAGGTGGCTAGCTAGATAGCTAGCTAGACTCACAGACGGACAGACAGGCCCGTGCATAAAAACGCTCAAAGAGCCAAAGGCTCGCTAATGCTTCACATTTAAAAAGCTGCCTAAAAGTGATATGGCAAACAAAAGCCGCAGTGAAAAAACACTTCTAGATTAATTTGGGCATGTTGGTACAGACTGAGCATGTGCAGCACAATGAAACGAAGACAAGAGAAGACACACTAAGGACATAGACTAACGCCATGTTGGTACATAATTAAAAAATACTGCAGCAGAAAAAATAAAAGACAAGCGAAACAAGAAGACACGCACGAGTGCTGAACTTCTGAATTTTATACGGTATTATTGTTCATACGCCGTCTAATCGAGGTGCCATCACCTGCCCATGTGTAAATAAGCGAGCTATTTACCTGCGCATGGGACAGAGGCCATGATTAGGAATGCTTCAGGTTCTATGATTTCTCTTGTCGTACAAGTATTGCTCTTCTTAAAGGAGTACTGACATGATTTTCAGGCATCACAAGAGGGATATTTTTATCCCCTTGGCATGTAATGTTAAGGCCCTCCAAACATCGAAGGCAGGAAATACGTATTTTATAATATTTTAGTTTATTTAAAGGGCCCCTAAACCCCTGCGAGTTCGAAGAAGAGTGGTTTCTTTCTTGCCTTCACTTACCTTCACTGTCTCGCCCTTCCTACAGGCGATATCTCCTCGCCACATATTTCTTCATAAAGCATGCGTACGTCAGCACTAGGCGTTGAGCTTATAAGGATCTCACGCTTGTCGCCTACAATCTGCTATGTTCACTTGTGCAGGCACAAATGTAGAAAATTAAGTGAAATCAGTTGATCACACACGATAATCATGCGAGACAAAGGAAGCCCGGGTGGGCTACTGCATGGCAAAGCAGGGTAGGAGACAATTCACAACTGATATTTCTCGGATATAGACAAGTTGAGAGTATGTGCCCTAATGATGTCACGTGAATCAATGTTCTGGCGTCACGAAGTTTGCCAAAAAGATGGGAAACGCCAAGAGAGAATAATGCGCTTGTTTTTTGTGTTTTCAGAGGCTGTTTAGGGGCCCTTTAATGTCACCACGATAGGCGTTAGGATGACAAGTCAACTCAGTTTGCTGTGTTTGCGAACTCTGCATCCTGCATGTGGC